>NC_056733.1:1557924119-1558252945 GCF_019279795.1 Protopterus annectens
ACACTGATTTCTGAATGTTAGCTAATCGCAATGATTTTTATGGCATGGCTACCACTAGCTCTGTAGAAAGCATATGAACGATGCAAGTTTCAAACAGTACTAGAAACAGTCTTCTCATTTTTTCATGCTTTATTGTTTCTCATTTCTAAACACCAGCCAACTGTAACAGCTTTCTGACATGCTGATGGCTCTATGAAAAGGAAATCGTAATTTTCTAGTCTAAAGTGCTGATTTCTAAACACCAATTGAGTGCCCTGAATTTCATGATCTGGCTGCTTCTAATTATGTAAAAATAAGAGTGATAACAAGTTTTAATATTAGCAGAACCACTAATGTATTCCTTTAATTTCATATTTTATTTTGTGCTGACTTCTGTCCACTAGCCAAGTGCATTTCTTAGTATACATGTTGCATCTCTGTGCGTTACTGCATTGTACAATATGTTCTTCATCACCATTCTTTGTCTTTACCGTACAACTGTATGCATTTATGTCCAGTCTCACCACATATATCTGTAAACAAATAACTGAAATGGCACTGTGTAGGCTTTTGGTCATTGTTCCTTCTGTTTGTAATCCCTGATGACTGGCTGATTCCTAGTCTGACAAACATGCATCCTATATGATTGCCCACATCCACACTCCAGACTCACTGGACAATAAAAAAGTGACTTTTTCAAATTCCAAAATTTTAAAACTTCTGCTATTAGAAAACTATTATTTAAGCTAAGCCAACAGCTTTTGCTACTGATACCCTGCTAGGTGAATATTTAAAATTGGAGGCAGATGTCCTGGACTTCCTCATCTTCATACTAATTAATTGTTGTATAATCAAAAACTATATAGCTTGCATCTGGAAAACATTGTATATTATGACATTGCACAAAGGTGATAACTCACATGATTTTAAAAATTACAGACCCACTGCCTTCCCAGCACTATTATCAAAAATCTTAAAATTGTATCTGCATCCAGTTCACTAACCATCTTACTAATTACAACCTTCTATTCAAAATTCAGCATGGCTTTTATCCTAGTCACAGCAGTACAACAGCCTTACTTAGCTTCAGCAGCAACAGACTTCAAAACAGAAACAAAGGTAACATAGTTTCATCTCTGTTCATTTATCTGTTTAAAGCCTCGGGCACAGCCTCATGTCAAAAAGTCTTCATAGAACTCTTGTCCCTCATCTGGGAAATGGATGTGAGATAACACAACAATAAGAAACAAGGTAACAAAATTATAATCCCTTGAATCACTACCAGACATAGTCAAACTGTGGTTATAGCCACACTAATGAATGAATATCATATCTGTCAAATTCTACCTGCAAATTACATAAACACAAGAAAGCAGCCAACAACTGTGCGTTTCACTGATTAGGCTGATTATTTCTGATTCTTACTCTGTACTATGTAACTGAAGAGTTTGAGAAATGCTGAGATGTGAAATGACACCTGTTGTGTAACTAGGCTAACTGATACTGGTAGATACTATCAATTTTAGACTGTGCCACTAGATACCTAAGTGTTGCCAGGTAGGCAAGTGCATTTAGTGTGTCTGCTTAAAGCTGCACACGACTAGGCATGTTATAGCCGGGTCTATATTAAATTCTCAAAAGCCGCCAGTGTTGAATCTGACATTGTCGACACGAGAATAGTGAAACTGCAAAACATCGAACACGTAAATGGAAATCTCCATAAGGGGAGATTCCCATTTACGTCAATGTAGTGCAGTCTCGGAGATGGTATATTTAAGTAGTGGGGGGGTGCATGGGGGCTTTCCCCCCTGCCTACACCATTCAGTTTTTTTTTTTTCTGAACATTCGATGTTTTAACAGTTCGATCACTAAAAGTTGACCTTTAGCAATTCAAACTGTTAAATATTCGATGTTCTAATATAGACCTGTTATAGCCCAGTGATCAGTTGCCCACTATTGCTTCTGTGCTGCTATGTGCAGTACATACATTAAGAACTTTATCAGGAAGCTACTGCTGATCTTTTGGGTCTGGTCTGTTACCCTCAAACAATACAGGACTAAACAGAATATAAAGGCAGACAGACAAATGCATGTCTAATCATTTCCAGAAATATTTTTTGTCTATGCACCCACATACCTATAAATAAGAAAATACTTAGCTCATTTGTGCCTGTTAGAAAATAAACTCACTGCAACAAATTAAATTGTTTGTGTCTTTCAGCTTTTCCCGGTTAGGGGTCGCCACAGCGGAACTCCGGTCTGCTAATGATTGGCAGTAGAGTTTTACATGCTGGCTTGCCGGGCCTAGTGCACAACCTTCAACGAAGGAACGCCAATTCATGCATGTCGCCACACAGAAGACGCTCTAACTGAGAATCGAATGGGCAACGTCTAACTGGGAGGCGACAACGCTACCGCAGCACCACCACCGCTCTGCACTGTAACAAATTAAATAAAAACATTAAATCATAAGCAAAAAATCTGGAAAATACTATCCACATGTCAAGAACTGCCTCCCCCATACCAAAGCAAAAATAAACTTGTAAACTAATATATAATACCAATACTATAAAACATTACATTCCTTACTCATAAGACATTGCAGCAAAAGTACACCAAATACACAATCATGCCTATTTCTTACTCAGTATGTGCACATGGTACAGCAGCTGAAGTCAGTGATACAATTAAGTTTGGCAGCCTCTCAACAATACTCAAGTGGACCAAAAGCCATTATTGATGGGGTATGGCTTTATAGGTAGTAAGGCAGGTTTTGAATTTCCTTCAGAATTTTCGGCTCATTTGAAAAAGCCATAGTCAGATTGGAAATTTGAAGTTTAGTGCAGTCCCTCTATGTTACTGTTTTTGAAGAATGGGCTGTGTTGGCATTGAGAAAGGGGGGAATGATCCTTTTGAGTTATGTGCTGGGAGTGATGACCATGCTTTGTTATATGCATGCTGGATCAATTTCTGAGAAGATCATTTCAATGGCTACCAAAACCAGAGTTAAGCTGATGCATTCCAAACAGCTACTGGATATTACAGGTATGTGTAGCTTTTTTATTGTTGAGATGGGGCTGACATCTGTGAAGTCACTGGGTATAATGCCTTCCACATGTACATGTACAGACCCTAAGGATAGTT
This sequence comes from Protopterus annectens, assembly GCF_019279795.1. NCBI lineage: Eukaryota > Metazoa > Chordata > Ceratodontiformes > Protopteridae > Protopterus > Protopterus annectens. The sequence goes on from NC_056733.1 coordinate 1,557,927,243, forward strand.
GAACTCTCCCATGACCAAAGTATTTGGCTGTATAGTGAGTGACTCTAGCAAGTTCAGGTAGATGGTGTGCTTCTCTTGGTTCATGGTGGGGGACCTGTAGCTAGCAATGATGTGGTAGGATGTTTTGCCTATAGTTAGTTGGACCTGGAGTAGCTCAAGAGAGTTGTAGTGTTTAACCAGTCTCAAGTTGCTTTGGCTTTAATGAAGATGGATACACCCCTTAGGGGCTTATTTTCTGAGACACTGGTGTTTGTTATTATGTGTAGTGGATTATACTTGCTTTGCAGTGTGTGCAAGTGATTTGCATTTGGGATGTGTCCGATCTTTTGGTAGTCTTCTATTAAATACCTCCACTTTTATTGGTTTATGTATTGTAACCTTGCTTAGTGTGACAGGTGATGTGTGTGTGTGTGTGTGTGTGTGTGTGTGTGTGTGTGTGTGTGTGTGTGTGTGTGTGTGTGTGTGTGTGTGTGTGTGTGTGTGTGCTGACAATCTGTTTGATGTCCAGTTTGTTATGTGAGAGAATTGGTTCCAAATTCATAGTGTAATCACATCTCCCACATATTGTATTTGTTTTAGGAGTAAGTGGTTGTTAGTATACATTAGGCAATTACTACATTGCCTCAGGATACCCATGTCAGTCAGGCTGGCCAGAGAAGTGGTTGGAAACTGAACATTCATTTTGGTAGGTTTTTACCATAATTACTATTGGGGTAGTGGGCTAGTTTGACCAGATTTTGCTCAAGTATTAACAGAGGGGGTTTATTCTATTGAAGGCTAGGGGTGAAAAAATATGGCAATGCTTCTCAGTTTGCAACTGAGCTGCCTGCAATGCAGCAGGGAAACATGGGAGGGTTCCGCTAGCAGATGTCTAGGGGAAAACTGTCTTTCAAGGAGTTTGCATCTGTAAAGAGCAATGCTAAATTACCAATGGGAAAGCACACATTGAGCTTTCCTCCAGTAATCTCTAACTCAGATAAGACTTAGAGAACACACTTCTGCCACAAGGATGCAGACAGGGCCCTCCTAATGTAAGATGGCTGGAATAGTGCTCAAGTGTTACAATAGTCTAGATTCAGCAGATCTGAATCTAGTCTATCCTATGTAATGGCTACTTAAAGCAACACAACACCTTTTTTTTGTATTTTTTCCTTTTTCTTCCAACGACCTCTTCAGTAGTTTTTCCATGTAACTTCTCTGACACCAAATGAAAGATTTCCCCAATGACCCCTAACGTAGTTTATCCATGTGTGCACAGGCACTTCAATGAAAACAAATGAAACACTTCTGCCAAGGTCCGCAAACAAGGTCTTCAATGACACAAAATGAAACATAAACACACATACACAAATACACACATATGGACACACATTATGTTTTTTTTTTTTTACTGTTACACTTGCTAAACAGCAAAAGTGCTGCCTAGTGAGTGTAAAATAATGGCTTGATCGATTTCAACCACACTGTTGTGCACACACACACACACACACACACACACACACACACACACACACACACACACACACACACACACACACACTTCTAATTTTTTTATTTTCTTCCTCTTTTTTTTTTTTTTTATTTTACACTTGCTAAACAGCACTGCTTAGTGAGTGTAAAATAATGGCAGCCGTTAGCTTTCATTTAGTCCAAAACCAATGGCTGTACTTTAATGCAATTTCCTTCATTTTCATGGGGATCATTGTTATGGCAACATTCATTTTTTTTTTCACAATCGTAACTAAAAAGAGACTGGGGAAGGAGCTGTACAAAATAATTTAAATTAAATGACCCTGTGGGCACGAAATGTGTGATGTTAAGATGGGTGTTACTTTGGTCATACTGAATTTGTGCCTAAATTCTAAACACTAGAATTGTCCCTTTAACCTCCTGTAGTAGAGGCCCATAGCATATATACAAATGGCCATTTAAGGATAAACCAGTGTTTCTGTGACATGATTTCTGAATGCCCATGACATTTCACTTTTTAAGTCTTTACTGGTACATTCAGGCATAGGGTTTGTCTCATAGGTTCATAGGTAAGTACTAGAGTAGCTGCCCGTGTGAGCCATTTTAAGCTTAACAAATTTCCCTTTATGTGCTTGAATGAACCTTTCCCATTTGGTTAGAGACTGGGCTTACCCATCCCATGGTCAATAATTATATATTAACTGTAATAAGAATAACTGGGATCATATTACATATGCTTTAAGGGGATCTATGCAAGCGATAAAACATTTAGGAGATGCTTATGTCCATTAGCAGTACAGGAGGCAGTCCTTGGCTAAATTTTCTGTTTCCCATCCAGAGATCCAAGATACACTTGAATATGGACAGGGATGAACTTTGTTTTCTGTGGATGAGGAGTCTATTCCAGAGCAGCAGTATCCTCTGAGAAATATACCTGTCCCTCCAAACCATTCTGTTGATGTTGCAGAAGAGGTTTAGTTCCCTAGACCGTGTATGTCTGATGCCATTTCACTTGCTGATATGGAGTAAATCCATCAGTAATAGGTTGGAGGATGCCTTGTATGCCAGACACAGGTCACCTTATAGCCATCTGTAGGAGTATAGTGTCAGGGTTTTGAGATGGTCTGTGTAGGACAAGTTGTTTAAGCCTTGTATCTTTTTAGGAAGGTACCTTAGTGGGCATTCCAGTTGTTGCATGTCTCAGTCTCTTTTGCAACATAAACAGGTCATTTTGGAGGAATGTGTATGTATCACAGAGAATACTAAACAAAGGGAGGAAATAAATTTGTTCTCTTAAAATAATAAAGGACATGACATTTTCCACATTGTTTGCCACATAAAGTGCTGGTAAATTATGACAAGTTTGAACTTATATAATGGAGCGGTTCATAGCCTAGATAAAAATTGCTCCATTTGCTTTCCTTTTAAACAGTATTTGAGAATCCTATGAAATTGTTTTGTGGTACATTCTATTAGTAATCAATGGGAAGTTAAGCTTTCTTTTTAGCCCATATGATCATAGAATATTCAGACTATTTGGATGTTTTCAATATAGCAGAGGACACTGTGGACACCAAGGGCAGCTATAGAAGTACATACTCATTTTTAGTTCAGCTGTAGTACATTGGGACTGAATTATTTCACGACTGGTACTTCCACACTTTCAGTAATTTTGGTGGCTTCTGTATCCAGTGTTTCTTAACTATTTACATATTGCATGTTTTCACAGTTTGCAGTATATCAGCATTACAGCATCATTATGTCCTTTACTATACAAGTCCTCAACAAGTTGTTTACAATATTAGATATGGACAGTTCTAGTTCTATATTACAGCACTTGTATTTGTCTGTATGCCCCACTTTTTCTGTTGACTTTGTCAACTGTCATGTGAGTAATCCATTCTGAGAATGGATGTCATCTTAAATTTCTTTGCCTTTGGTTCAGAAGGTTCATGTTTGAATTTCAGGTTTTTCAGTAAATATGTATGCAGCCTCACAATTGCAGACCTACACATAGGGTTCATAGGTTCACAGGTTGGTACTAGGCTATCAGCCCTAGGGCCTATACAAGCCTAGCCATAACAATTCCCTAGCTATTTCTTCCCTAGACCCCTGTCTAGCAGGGTGACTGACGTGATCCCCGGGGTGAATTTCCGTTCTCCCATCCAATCATCAAGGTTCCTTTTGAAGACGGCCAAAAAGGCACTCTGATTGACATGTATGGGTAGTCTATTCCAGAGTCTGGGGAGTCTCTGGGTCAGGAACCTATCCCTCTAGCATGTTTTGTTTATTGTGATGACAAGGTTTAGTTCCCTGGAGCATGTGGCTCTGAGGAACTGGGATTTCTTTAAGTGTAGCATGTCCAACAGCTCTGGGTTTGACATGGCCTTGTATGTTAAGCAGAGATTGCCTTGGAGTAGACGATATGCGACAGAGTATGGCTGGAGTTTTTTAAGGTGGTCAGCATAGGGCATCTGCTTTAGGCCTGTGATTCTTTTAGTGAGGTATTTCTGCGGCCTTTCCAGTTGTTGCAGATGTCTTGAGAGGTACATACCAAATAGGGTGTTGTATTCTATAATGGGTCTAATGAGGGATGAGTACAGTAGGACAATAACCTCCCTTTTTCTGGATGAAAACACCTTAATGATGAGGTGTGCCACATAGAAGGATTTCCTGACTGTTGTGGTGATGTGGTTACTGAAGGTGAGACCACTGTCCACCTGTGTCCCTAAGTCTCGTATCACACTTTTGGTGTTTAGTATACTGCCACCTATGTGGTAATTCATGGGTACATGTTTTTTCCCAAAGGGGATAACTATACATTTCTTGGCATTGAGCTTGAGCCCATGGCTCCGGCACCAAGCATCTGTTTCTGCAAGGCCCTTTTGTAGAGTATCCACATCATTATGGGATTCAGTAATGGCTCCCAATTTGCAGACATCTGTGAACTTTGTTAGCCAGAGTCCCTTAGTGTTGGCCTGTACTTCAGAGAAGTAGATGCCAAACAAGAGAGGTCCCAGGACTGAACCCTGAGGTACTCCACTTGTCACTTGTCTGGAGCTGGATTTGGAGTCAGCTACTTTCACAGTATGGGTACTGTTAGTAAGCCAGTTGGCATCCCATCGAGTGATGTAGGGATTAATGCCCAGCTTAGTAAGTTTATGTATGATTCCTGAATTGGGGATGGTGTCAAAGGCCTTGTCGAGGTTTAGATAGGCTGTGTGGACTGGCTTACCCATGTCAACAGCCCTGTAGACTGATTCGAAGAAGTCAATCAGGTTCAGGAGACAAGATCTGCCCTTCACAAACCCAAACTGGGTGGGGTCCAGTGTTTTAAGGTTGCCAATGTCTTTGTTTATAAGTTTGATGATAATATGTTCCATGGCCTTGCAGATCAGGCTCGTTAGACTGATGGGGCGGTAGTTCCCGGGATCCAAGGTGGATCCCTCCTTGTGGAGTGGGATAACTGTAGCTGTGTGTCACTCAGTGGGCATGAAGCCTGACGTGAGGGTATAATTAAACATGACACTTAGGTGAGGTGCCTGTTCATTTTGTAGTTCATGTAGTACACAGCCCGGGATGTCATCTGGTCCCATGGATGCTGTATTCCTAGCTTTGGAGAGTGCATTTTTTTACCTGTGTTGCCGTTATTACCGGAATTTGGCAATCTTCCGGTATTGAGATGGGCCATTTAGTGGGTGAGAGGGGGGTAAAGTTGGCAATTAATTGATCTGCTAGGATATTCACAATATCCTTGGGATTAGTATATTTAATGCCATTCTGTTGTAGCTCAGAGCAGGTCTGAGCATTGCCATTTAGATTCTTGACATAGTTATAAAATGCCTTGTGGTTGTCTTTGGAATCTTTGGCAATTTTATTTTCGTAACTAGCTTTGGAGGATTTTATGAGGGATCTCAGCTTCTCATTGAGGCTGGTGAGGGAGTTTTTTGCATCCTGGGATTTTCCTCTTTTCTGCAACAGTTTCTTCCTTTTGTTGTAAAGTCTGTTTATGGCAGGGGACCACCAGATTGGCTTCCTTTTTTTGGAGGTGAGCATCTTGCTTCTATTTGGGATGGCACAATTCATGCATGAGTGGATGTGCTCGTACAGTGCCTTAGTGAAGGACTCACTAGTTGAACTTTCAGTTCCCGTCTGCATGGGTGTCATGATGTTTGTAACTTCTGACTTGAGTAGCATGAAGTTGGCTTTGGAGAATGTTTTTTTATGGAGGTTTCCTTACTGGGGGGTGGGGGTGGGATGTGGATGTTAAGGGTGATTATCTTATGGTCTGACCTGACCAACAAGGGGATGACCATAGGTATGGAGCATCGATTTCCCATGTTGGTAATGACCAGGTCTAGGATATTGGAGCCTCTGGTGGGACTATGGATTAGTTGATCCAGGGCATTGGAATTTATGAATTCCAAGAACTGTTGGACAAAGGTGTTGGTACACAAGTAGTTTTCCCAGTTAATGTCAGGGTAGTTAAAATCACCCAGTATTAGGGTGTTTGGTTGTATATTAATATTTTCCAGTATGTTTAGAAAGGTGTAGTGAGAATCTTGGTGCATGGTGGGTGATCTGTAGCAAGCTACAATTTGGATTTTAGTCTTACCTAGTGTTAGTTGCACCTGGAGAATTTCAGACACATTGTGTTGGGCAACTAACCTGGTGATGTGAATATCCTTGGTGAATATGGACACCCCTGCACCTTTAGTGTGTTCATCCAGGTTTGGTGGCTGAAAAGTGTCTAAGAGTTGTAGCCTGGTATTGCAGGGGTGCTCTCTGGAGCCTTGAACCGGGTCTCAGTTGCTGCACAGATATCATTGTTCTCCATTTTTAGGAGTGCCTCGAAAGAGTGCATTTTGAGGTTTAGACTTCTAGCACTGAGTAGCATTACCTTAAGATTTTGCATGCTTGTATCTGTTACGGGGGTGGTTTTGTCCTTTGAACTTTGCCTAAAAAAAGGCACTATAGGGGTGGCAAGAGCCTTAGCCAGTAACCTGAATCCCAGGGGTGAAATGGTGCAGACCATCTCTGGCAAAGCATCGTGGTCTGTTGATCATGTCGTCCCAAGCAGACAGATACTGGATCCCCTTTGAATGACACCAGAGGCTTAGCCAATTGTTGAAGTCAATCAATTTGTCCTTATATTGTGGTAGCATTCTGGGCAAAGGCAGGATGCTACTCAGGGCTTGGGTCTTACCTGCCTGGGCCACATGATCCGAGAGCTCTTCTATGTCTCTTTTCATGTAGTCCAGAGAGGTATGTCTCAAGTCATTTACTCCAACATGGAAAATGACAGAGTCATATTTGTACTTGTTGTGGAGTGACTTGAGTGCATGAGTTATATGGTGGATCCTGGCATCCAACAGGCAGCTCACTGTAATTTTCTTCTTGTTCATCCTGGTGAGTGGGACATCAGTGTGCCTGAATTTAGAGTCACCTATGACTAAAGTGTTAGGTACGTTATCTTGCCTTAGGGGCAGCTGCTGGGTGGCACATTGGTGTTGTGAGCTATGTGACACTTTGGTTGTGACTGGTGTTTGTGGTTCATCTTCGGAGGTCCTTGTTGCTTGGGCAGGTTACAGTTAAGGAACTCCACATATGTGGATTTAGTGTTGCTATGTGTGGGTGTTGGTGGTGTGAGTTTAAAAGGGCTATGTGTTGCTTGAGGTGTAGTTCGGGTGTTAACCTTCTCCTCTTGACTGTCTAGCACAATCTTGGGTGGAGAGAGCTTTGCTTCCAGTTTGGCTACGTAAGTGCATCTCTCACAGGTTGTAGTGTTAGGTGGCAGGAGGAAAGGGTTGCCTGTGTACATGAGGCAAATGCTGCATTGCCCCAGTATGCCCAGATTCACCAGGTGGACAGGAGAAATCAATGAAAGCTGACCCTTGGACATGCCTGGTTTGGTGCTTTTTTTTTTTTAAATACAGGAGCTGTTTTCCCATACCTTAGCAAGGTATTTTGCAATTATAGGCTATTTAGTGCCTATGATTAATTTCTCCTTAATAAGGAGAGTTGAGTGCTTGTATCAGTTTAAGGCTTCCTAGTGCTTTCCAGAAGGTATTAGAGCAAGTGCTAGTCACAGGGATGGTTAAAGGTAAGATGAAAAAAATGGTTTATCCTAAACACTGCAGTGTGCACTAGAAAAGTTAGATGTGAAAGTAGATAACTTAAGTTTTACCTGTCTAAAAAGTTAAGTTTTAGTGGAGAGTCACTATTTTTAAAACAGCAAGATAGATTGAAAGGGGGTGATCACTTTTGTATTCCGGTACTATGGAATACAGTAGAATGGCCAATAAATTTAAGTAGTTGAAGGGGAGTGATTTCACAAAATGATAATTGTGTGCTTACTCACACACGCCAGTGAAAGCAAAGAGGAAATGTGATATATGGTCAAATTAACATAAGAGACAGGCAACTAGAAAGACATTAGTATTTAAGAACACAACAGTGACAGGGTGGGGAAAAATTTCTGCCTGACTCACAAGAGACAGAGCTGTGGTGTCTTTTGAAGTTTTAATATGCAGTTAAAAGCAGAACAGAAGCAAAACACAAGGTAAAGAAAACAAATCACAGCACTCAAAATATTAAAAGGCAATAAAATAATACAAACTACAACAAATAAAAAGCAAACCAACCTTTCCCTCAAAGCAAAGTGTAGCAGAATCTGGGTGAGCCTTTCCAATAAAAGCTTGTTGTTTGAAGGATACATTATCTTGCCATAAATTTGACATTTTAATATTCTGCTTAATGAGTATAAAATAATGGCAGCTGTTAGCTTTCATTCAGTCCAAACTCAATCTCTGTACTTTAATGGAATCTCCTTTATTTTCATGGGGATCATTGCTACGGTAACATTAAATGAGACTTGCATTACTGGTGATAGGAATGCAAACTGAAAGGTTTTATTCACAATGGTAACTAAAAAGAGACCAGAGAAGGGGATGTACTTACAAAATAATACAAATGAAGAGACCCTATGGGCAGGAAATGTGTGACTTTGTTAAGATGGGTGTTACTTTGCTCATACTGAATTTGTACCTGAATTTAAAATGCTGGGATTGTCCCTTTAAGAAAAGAAGGAAAGGCAAAGATAGGAAAAGAGGAGGGTAGGCATCACAGCAAGTATGACCATAGAACAAATATCACAACACGACAGACAAAAGGTTGGAAAAAAACAGTAAGGACAGGTAAACTATACAGATGGCACACTGCACATTATATGCAATGAAAAACATTTGCAAACAGTATGGGGATGCATACCAGCCATGGTGAAATGAAGAAAAAATTATCTACCTGTGCACTATCATGTTACGACATGTTGCAATCTGTATGTCAATCATACCTGGATGTGTATAGCCAATGGTAGATGTATGTTGTAGGGTAATAAATAAGAATCATAGTACAGATTGGATAAATAAACACCTAACAAGTAGTCTGTCAACAATGCAAGTGTAAGTCAAACTGCATCACAGATGAGCAGATGCAGATCTAACAATGCTAGATACCTTCAGCAGAGGATAGAACCAAATCTCTTGCCATGCATGTGAAAGGCAAACAACCAAACACAATGCCAAACAACAGTATTGCAGAAATGCATTAAAATGACTGCTAAATAAAGGTGTACACAACCAAAATGCACGTGTAATGTAATGCATATATGTGACACACATATGCCATGTCAAAGGCAATACACAGGTGTAGATGTATATGTATGACTGTCAGTGGCCTAAATGGAATGTATATGAAATCAAGATCAATACACATACACACCAATGATGTGTAGGAATATTTACTAAAATATAACAGTATGACAGAAAAATATACATCAGGTTGTTTACAGGGATTTCAATAGTGTACGCTGGTTAACAAACAAGTATAACAAGAACAAGGATTTATTGCAAGGAATAGCCAGGGACTTGTGTGCAAATGTCCTACATGTGTAAAATGGCCATATGTTTGCCACATGTTCACTATGGCAACACTGCAATATATGACAATGGTCAATAACTGCAATAAAGACAAACATATCTGAAAATGTAAAGATGGAAGGGAGGTGGGCAACCTGGGCCCAAATCATAGAAAAGCAGGACAAGATAAGTTCACACACTGCACATGTGTGTTGCCAGGGCACATGGTGCTGTAAAAGCGAATCCAAAATACACTGAAGCAAATGGAAAATGTATTTCAAATGGGAAGAATGATTGCTGATGTCCACAAGAATGGACATGTCTAAATCTCACATACATAGTAATGCGCTATCTTGTAACATCAACATGCATAGGTAAGCAAGCTAATATATCATGTAAATATTAAAAAAAACAAACAACCGCAGATGTATGTCATGTACCCTGTTCATTACTGAGCAAAGGACACTCTTGTGAAAATCATTACAGCACATGAGTGGTAAGTTAATGAATGCTTACATGTCAAAGGTACAATTGTTTGTCACTATGGATCCATTTTTGTATAGAAACACGTACAGTCACTTGATGTGTAGAACTTTTTGTGAAAGGTGTGAACTTCTGTGAATAAATAATGGACATGGAAATGTAAAATTCAGCAAACACTGTGTAATGTAATGTTACAGAATAAATGATCTCTACCACAGTGTATATGTCAATGCTACATTTGTGTTTGATGCAGTCAGAAAAGGAGGACTGCCCATAGCTATGACATACCTGTACATGACCCCACCTGGCTTCAGCATTGCCAAAACATGGCATACAATAATATATCATGCCATTGGGACAACATGAGAATTGTCATCCAAACCACATGGGATATGGCATGTTCTTCTGTTCACATACATGATATGGTAATAGGTTTATAGGTTCATAGGTAGGTACTAGGCTATTGGCCATAGGGCCTATACAAGCCCAGCCATAAAGGTACTCTGGCTTTTGCCACCCAAGAAAATTATTTTCCTATGCCACTGTCGAGCAGAGCCACAGAAGTAATCCGCGGGGTGAATTTCCTATTTCCCATCCAATCATCAAGATTTTTCTTGAAGAGTGCTAATGAGGAGCTTTGTTTGATATAGATAGGTAGTTTATTCCAGAGTATGGGAAGTCTCTGGGACAGGAATGTATCCCTCCGGCATGTCCTGTTTATTGTGGTGACAAGGTTTAGGTCCCTAGAGCATGTTGCTCAGAGGGATTAGGATTTCTTTAAGTGGAGCATGTCCAACAGCTCTGGGTTTGACATAGCTTTGTATGTTAGACAGAGATCACCTCTGAGTAGGCGATATACAATGGAGTAAAGCTGGAGTTTTTTGAGACTGTCTCTGTAGGGCATGTATTTGAGGCTGGTAATCCTTTTTGTGAGGTATTTCTGCAGCCTTTCCAGTTGTTGTAGATGTCTTGTGAGGTACATACCAAAACGGGCATTGTACTCTATAATGGGTCTAATAAGTGATGAGTAGAGGGGAACAGTGACCTCTTTTTTTCTGGATGAGAAACCTTTTGTGATGAGGAGTGCCACGTAGAAGGATTTCCTGACTACCGTGGTGATGTGATTATCAAAGGAGAGACTACTGTCCACCTGTGTCCCAAGGTCTCTTATCAAACTTTAGGTGTTAAGTATACTACTGCCTATAGTGTAGTTCATGGGTACAGAGTTTCTACCAAAGGGGATGACAATGCACTTTTTGGCATTGAGCTTGAGGCCATGGCTTTGACACCAAGCATCTGTCTTATATATTATATATAATACAAAAATCCAAACCATACCTCAGTAGTAGTGCTAGACTATGGACAATACCTGTTGTCTGTCAGTTGCCCTCAGTGAAACACATGTTTAAAGGCTACTTACTGCAGCACTAGCTGCAGATTAACTGCCTCAATGCCTACACAGCTGAATGTGGGAGGAAAGTGTAATGTGGTGATGTGTGTCATGCACACATTGAAACATAATTAAATGTCACACGACAATAAAACATAAGCATGTCAGCTACATGGTATGCATGCACACGAGTGCCTATACATTCCAATCAAATATATGACATTCAGAAAGTTGGCAGCATAACACAATTGAAGCACACACACAATACTTACAGACCTGAAGGACTAGGCTGATGGGAATGAGCTTAATGAATGACCTCCCAGGCTATCTTTTTCATTGAGCTGCACAGAGCCTCTGGCTATCCTGGAAGAAGTTCTCCATTATGTGTGTCATATGTGTTCAAAATACATCTGTCACAACCTACTGGATATCTTCCTGATAATTGTCTGTTTCGGTCTTGGTGTCATCTCCTCTGGGGTGCAGCAGGCATGATGGATCAGGCAGATATGGGGCCAGCTTCCTCATCATTGTCGTCATCATCAGCCTCATCTATGGACTTTGGCAGTGACCTGGCATGTGCTTGTTGTCTGAGTCTGATAGTCGGATGTCCATGGGTCCCATGCTCTGTCATGATGAATTGCAAAACACAACAGAAATAAAAATCTAATTTCCATCATGCAGCACATTCCAGTGAAGATCATAACTGATCTTAATATGAAACTAATGTGAATATCTGCAATCTAACATAATCAATTACCATAACATTCAAAGGTGACTTATGCAAATACAAATATAAGACTAAAGGTGTAGCAGCATACATGAAACTTTTTATTTAAAACAGAGTTCTGTTTTAAATAGCGCAAACTTTAGCAAGTAGCAGAATCTTAATCAACACAATTGCTGCTAGTGAATTGTTCCTAATGCACATAACACATTCCCTCTATCACTTTATCTATAGTTATACATGATCAATAACAAAACATGTCAAGAAAAATGTATCCATCACCAGTGGGTACATAGAATATGTCAGGAAGAATGTATCTATCACTAGTGTGAGCAGTTCAATCAAAGCCAAGCAAAGGCATGCATAAGACAGCTTACCAGTAGGAATCATGACATCACCTGAACATTTAAATACTGGCCAGCACAAAGCATGGTAAGTATATGCAAAGCAAGCACTTGTAACATATCCTGACATTTGAATGGAAGGACTCCTGACACTACCTCATGCCACATTAACGTAACTGAACTTTGACAAAATAAAGCTTGTGAATGTCAATATAACATCATTATTGTGATCTGTACTGTTTAATGATGTTGTCTGCCTCAGTAAACTGTTCATTTGAGTGCGCAGTATGTCATTATTCCCTTTCGTTTTCCCTTGCATGTGTTCTCTGAGCAGTTATGTCAGTGTGTGAATCTAGATGTGAGGTTCAGATGAAATTTCTCATCTTACTCCCCACCTGAAAGACAAATGGAAATAGTGTATACTACAATCCCCACAACCTTTACTAGAAAATAGGTTTTCAATGCATTTTCCAAGGCCAAATTCACTGCATCAATAGGTTCAATAATATCCCAGGATGCTTACTAAATAGCAAAAAAGATGACCTCTCTTGTCCACTTGAATCACCTTTCAACTGGAGCCTATAGTAAGTTTTTTTTTCCCCAAAGAATGGAAAATGGCTAATGTTATTCCCCTGCACAAATGAGGTTCAACCACTAATCAGGGTAACTACATGTTCATAAGTCTGACCAGCATCATATGTAAGGCATGGAAATAATTAATAAGGACATGATACATGAGGACGTAGGTAACCTGCGAACACTGTCATCACAGTTCAGCTTTGCTAAAGAAAGGTCATGCCTATTAAATCTGGTATACTTATTTAAGACAGTCCACAAAACAATGGATGAGGTCAAGACTGTGCACACAGTTTACCTCCACCTGGCCAGGGGTTTTGATACAATATCTCACTCAGGCATTATAGACAATCTCACTAAATTAGATATAAATATTTTTTATCACCTGCTGGATAGCCAAATTACTCAATGATAGGACCCAGGATGTCAAAATAGGTGAGGTCACTTCCATCAAGAGGCCAATCACTAGTGGAGTCCCCCATGGCTCACTACTGGCCCCACTGGTTTTTGACATCTATTTCTCTGAAGTGAAAGCAAACGGTAAAGGTTTATGACTGACTAACTTTACAGATGATTGCAAGCTGTGAGTTATCATCGACTCCTATGTAGTCACAAGCATTCTTCAAGAAGGCCTATCTTTGACTACCAAATGGTGCCAAAGCCATGGACTTAAAATCAATGCTAAGAAATGCATAATTATATATTTTGGAAAGTTAACCATCCCAGATAATTACTATGCTCATAATATGCCCATAAGAGTCAACCCAGTTGTCAGGGATCTAGGAATGCATGTAGACAGTAGCTTTACCTTCAACAACCATGTGGCCATAGTGGTGAGGAAATCCTTTTGTGTCACACAACATATATGTAAGGGCATGTCACCTATGTCCAAAGAGGTCACTATCCCACTGTAGTCTGCCCTTATCACAAAAATCATACAGTATATTGTTCCCTTTATTAGATACCTGACCAGACCTCAGAGTTTCAATACAAAAATAACACAAGGAGTAACTAACCTATCATAAGTCAAATAATACAAGAATTACAAAGACTAAGGAACAGAATTTTGTCTGTGACTTAAACAGAACATGTTGGAGAGACACATATGTGTACAACAGATTGCACCCCCTATGAACAGACTTCCGATCTATGTGAAGATAATTTCTCTATTACCCAATGTATGCACAACCGAGACCACTGGATGGGAACAGGAAATTTACACTGCACCTGGCACCCATGTCCTTTATGGACAGAGTTGCCTTATAAATGCCTGTCCCTTAATGTCCTGTTTGGATACAGGACATCATTTTTTTGTGAAAAGTTGGCTTAGCTTAGAAAGGCTGCCCTTGGGACATTAGCCTAGTAGCAATCTATAACTCTAGGAATCTATAAATTGTAATCTGAATGTAATGATTCATATGAACAGCCACCAAGTGAGATTGTTAAAATGAGGACAAAGTGCCATGACAATATTGTGGAATCTAGGCAAGCATGATAATTGCCTGAACACACATCCATCTAGTGAAAACAGTAACAAGCACATGCCACAGTAGTCAGGAAATCATTATACATGGCACACCTCATCACAAAAAATTTCTCATCCACGAAAAAAGAGGTAATTGTTCTCCTCTACTCGTCACTCATTAGACCTACTATAGAGTACAACACTCCTTTTGGTATGTACCTCACAAGACATCTACAACAACTGGAAAGGCCACAGAAATAACGAACAAAGAGGATTACCAGCCTCAAACAGATGCCCTATGCAGACCGTCTCAAAAAACACCACCTTTAGTCCGTCGCATATCGCCTTCTCATTGGTGATCTCTGCCTAACATGCAAAGCTATGTCAAACTCAGAGCTGTTGGACATGCTCCACTTAAAGGAATCTCAATCCCTCTGAGCTACATGCTCAAGGGACCTAAACCTTGTCCCCACAATAAACAGAACATGCTGGAGGGATAGATTCCTGTCCCTTAGACTTCCCATACTCTGGAACAAACTACCTATCTATATTAAACAAAGCTCCTCATTAGTACTCTTCCACTCTTCAAGAAAAAATCATGATGATTGGATGGGGAATAGGAAATTCATCCTGGGGATCACCTCTGTGGCTCTGCTTGACAGTGGCGCAGGAAAATAATTT
This sequence comes from Protopterus annectens, assembly GCF_019279795.1. Lineage (NCBI taxonomy): Eukaryota > Metazoa > Chordata > Ceratodontiformes > Protopteridae > Protopterus > Protopterus annectens. Next base: position 1,557,942,292 of record NC_056733.1, read on the forward strand.
TTTTTGGGTGGCAAAAACCAGGGTACCTTTTTGGCTAGGCTTGTATAGGACCTAGGGCTGATAGCCTAGTACCTACCTATGAACCTATAAACACTTATGTTCAATCACCCCAGCCTGTGACATATGAGAATCTAATACATGTTGTACTAACAGTATTGCATGTGTACATCTGCATGCGTTACTACTACAATTAGCAACAATCAGTAGCATGCAAAATGCAAACATCTTAACAATACTTGCTGATTATGAAATGCTGCAAAGAAATACTTACCTGCAGAAATATCTTTATACCTATGGTACGAGTAAGTAGCAACAAAAACATCCAAGGTGCTGTAGTAAGACACAATACATATGTTGAACTGAAGAGTGTGTTGGAATCTGCTGACAACAGTATGAACACTGACACAGCAGCTATTCAGTCTGTACACAGGTCCATGTACAACAGATCAGTCACTGGGAACCATATAAACCCATACAAACATACCAACATATGCATTACATGCAAAAAAAGCAAAGTACTAAAATATGCTTATAAAACATCCGTCTCAAACCATGTGTGACATTTACACAAATCTGACTGTCATTTGGGTTGCGAACTACATTTCAAAAACTGTCTGCAGAAAAAATAGCTTAAAGCTAAAAGATATTTAAACATTTTTGGATTTAAATCAGAGTCTTAAGCACAGTTATAGTGTGATTGTTTCACTTGTCTTACTAATGCATGATGGGTATTTATGCATTCAAAACAATATACAAGGTAATTTGAAAAATACAGGCTTGTCATAAGGATCAGATGCATTTCATTTAACAAAACAGAATAAAGTATTCAACATACCTCTCTCCTTCTGCTGCTCCCCAAGCCTGTGCATTTGCTAAATGTACAGGGCATGATTTCTGGTCTGTTTTTTTTTCACCTGAAAAAAGAAAAGAACAATTATGAATGATTCATTCATCAAATAACAGGGATATACATTTCTCATATCAGGTTATAGAAAATTTATTTCTAAAGAACAACAGATAATCACCATACACATGTTACAAAGTTACATATATATTATGATTATGGTGTTATGTCTGATGCTCAGTGTAAACATCTAGTGGGTAATTGCCATTAGATGAAATCCATGCTGCTGTGGTGGGGCAACACCAGAGCATGAATGTTTACTTTATGTAGTCATGTATTTGTGGCTTGTCATGGCTCAAAGTGGTGCATTAGATGCTGCCATGGTGCCTGAGCCTGCACTTGTGGTCATACCCTACATTGTCTATGCCTGGGGCTACTGCCACCCCATGTCCCCTGTTCCTCCTATAATACCTGTGGGATTTCATCTTCAGACATCTGGGGTTCTTGGAGTAGTTCACCCACGCCTGCAGCTAGATGACTGCCATGTGCTCAAATTAGCATGTTGTGCTGCCTTCTCAGTTGTGTACTGCAGTGCACCCAGGATGTGTCCATACATCTGAACTTAGCTTTCTGTACACCAAACACATGCCATATGGTGTTTCTGGTTGATGTATGCTCTGTATTGTAGGCCTCCTGTGCAGGGCTGGATGGTTCTTGGTATGGGGTCATTAGCCATGCTCCTGTTGTGGAGAATAAAAACACTTTTCAACATGGGTATTGTTGGGATGGGTATCCTTAGCTTACATCCTAGCTGTGTTCCTGTACTTACACAGTAGTAGTAGTCTTTCAGATATTTCACCTTGTTGGAATGCAGGCCACAGTCCAATTTCCCTCCTAGGATCACGGACACTTCCAAGGTGTCTTGCCATGATGTTTGTTATGCTGCTATCTTCTGCGCACACAAAACCTGTCAGTTGATGGATGGACAGCCCTTCCTGTTTATGTATCGGTCTGCTTCAGTATGTACTGGTGACTTAATAGGTATGTGTGTGCAATCTATTGCATCGAGTACATGGGTATAGCTTGAAGTGGTGAAAAACTTGTGCATTACAGCTCTTTGCTCCATGGGGTAGATGGAAAGTGTATGCCAGGAATTTGGTCAGGATACAGCTTGCAAATATCTGTGACACTCATACAGCATCCCCATGTGTCTCTGAAATGTTTCAGATGCAAGTATACCCAGGCTGAGACATAGTTTGGTTTTAAGGGGGATGGAGTTTCCTTGCAGGGTCCGCACATACATGTGCGTGGCACATGTTGCAGACAGCCTGCACCAGTTATCTTTACAAACATTACTTGTCAATTACTTACTGCTCTGACAACTGGTTTAGTTGCAGCCTTGCTCTGACTCTAGATGGCTGCCTTCTAGGACACAAAGTCACATCCACATTTATGGCTTGTATCACTGCAGGTTGCATTTTTATGTTTTTTTTTTTTTTTATACTGTCTGCGGTGACCCCTAAAAGGGAAAAGCAGAAAGGACAAACAAACAAACTGTTATGGAGTTTAACAGAATTTGTAGAAGTAGCCTCTGTTCTTTGAGGTCCATATAATATACTCCTTGGATTTTAGAAACAAGAATTTATGTTGCAGTTAGTCACATTTAAGTTGTGTTCTGTGTGCACATTGTGTTTTGGAATCAGGCAGGAGAGCACAGAATCCATAATTATCCAACGCTGAATAGCTTTCAGTTTGTTTTCTGAAAATTGCAACTGACTTGTTTTAAAGGAAATTTTAACAGACGGTTTGCAAGCTATTAAGTGGATAGTTACTTAAGTTTGTAAGTTGTCAAATATTATTTTGAACATTTGGTGACCCCTACAGTTTGATGCCTGCAGTACATGTTTCATTCACCCTAACCTTGCTATGTCATTACATTCTATGGCCAAATAGTTTTAGAACTGAGGCAAACCATTCCATTTTACTTTTATGTAGTAGACAGCTTAAAGACATACTAACTTCATTATTACTTAAAAAAACACTGTCCATTGTTAATATTAATCAGATTTCAAAACATGTGTGAACATCAATAATTAATCAGATGAATAGAATACTGACTTTTCCTTTTCTGTTAAGTGTGTTGCTTGTTTATCTTATCAGTCCAGTGAAGTCCACCAGTGTAAGCAGAATACAATAGGAAAGTAGCATCATTGTAGAACTTGTTTTGTTATAACTTGAAAACAATAGCTGTTCCTCACACTATGGTCAGTTTGGGCTGGAACACACTTACTAGCTGAGGTTCTATGCAGTTTGAGGCACTTTCCACACAAGCACAGCAGCACCACATGCTCTCCTTTCTTCTGGAACTGGACAGACATACTCACTGGTTTTGGTTTATATTTTCTTGCCAGATTCAATTTAAAAAAATCCAAGCGATATTCAAGAATGAGAGTGTGTAGCAACAGCAATTTAACTAGCTTAAAATTTGAAGTACAAAATTAAGAGTGTTTTCTAGAAGGATTAAAGATACATGAGAGGCGATGGAAGAAAATAAAAAAGATGAATGGGATGGGAAAAGGAAGGGAAAAGTTTGAAATGGATGGGAGAAAGAAGGGAAAAGTAAGTAATGCAATTTTTTTAAAATGTTTTTAAATGATATGCCAATCAGGCACCCCATCCTTCTTAACCTTCCTAAGGCTCTGATATAACTGAGAGCCATCCTTGTCCCAGATACCTAATTGTTAGAAATGAAATAAAATCATAGCATTCCAAAATTTCCTATAGCCATGAGTGTCAAAGGTGTCCAGCCGGTCCAAGAAGAGTGCACCTAAATAGACCTACCTGACTGTGGATGCAAATAACAAATTGCAAAAGAACTGTGTCTGCATTTTTTTTTGTTTGCATAAATCTAAGCTCCGTGCCAGAACTTAACTCTAAAGTAATGAGATGTGACATAAATGGTGAGTGGATACACTTTCTAGGATATTATAGAGAGGAGACAGAAGTACTGTAGGATGTAGCTCTTCAAAGTAACAGAAAGCCTACTTTTATTTCCACAGTGACTGCCTACTTCAAAATTCAGGGTGTTTAATTTTACTTCAGAGTAGGTGATGAGAATAGAAACTAGATAAGCAATTTGTTTAGCAGCAGCTTTCAAGGAATCCAGGGATTTAAAACATTAAAGCAGACAGTGGTTTCAGCTTCAGTAAACACTTTCATATTGTACTTAAGACTGAATGTTTAATGAAGAGCTGGCAGTGGTGGAAAGGAGTATCAAATCATTAAAACACTAAGAAACAGATGTCTGTTTTATCACAGCTAAAAAACTGCACACATAGTTCAGCAATATTAGTTACTGCAGAGATGACGGGAGAGGAAAGTGTTGACATGACTAGGAAGTTGCTTGACCAGGAAGTTTTACCTGGCCAGCACTCCTCCCATACAGTTTGCGTGACTGATATCTAGCTGCTACTGCTTGGGACAATATTTTATTTTACTTGACATCATTAATGTCTTAACTCTGTTGCACAGATCTCTGAATTTGGCGTGCACAGAAGCCAGTCTTATTTTATGTGAAAATGCTCCTAGATATATATCTACTAGCCATATTTCTACTAGCCATTAGCATCTTTATTTCTGAAATAATTTAAGATAGAATGTTTTGACATCTCATTTCTGTAAGGAGATATATAATTTAGCAAACTGAAGAACCAGAATTAAAATTAGCAGCTGCCTTGTCTAATGGGATTCCTAATAGGATAGACAACCTGATAGAACTTGTGACTGATTACAGAAGAAAAGCTTGATGTATTTATTTATTTTTTATTTGTGTTTGTTTGTTTGTTTAATTATTTTTGTTCAAATTACTATAAAAGCAAACTTTCTGTCCCTGTATAGTTTATTATGATTCACACTATAAAATTTGGCAAGTGATCAATTACTGATGCTGGCATAACTCCAATTGGCAGAATAATATGGTTGGCATTTATCTAGTATTCAGTCAAGTGTGCTGTCATGAGGAGAGTTCTTATCATTCTTGGTCTGTATGGCAAATATCAGCAAGAGACTGCTTAAACTCTATATCAATATGAGTTACTGTGTATTGTTGGACAAGAAACTGTGAGAGATGTCTTGCATTAGACTTGGTTACAGTTTCAGGAAAAAACAGGAAAATAGCTATTGGCAAAGACCTCCTCACTAGATAGCTCTAGTGAGGAGACCTTTGGTTATTGACAGTGGCCTTCTTACTGCATCCAAATTTTTTTTGACCTCACTGGAGCTTTAAATATGGTTGACCATAACATTGCTTGTAGCTCCCTGGTTTAAAATGTTTTTCTTTCCAATCTGCACTTCCCTGTATAGCTTCAAAATACCCTCTCTGCTCCCATGCTTCTTCTTAAAAGAATCCCTCAGGGTTCATTTCTGGCTGCCATTCTTTTTTAAATTTTGGGCAGCCACAGTGGTGCAGCAGTTAGTGTTGCCACCTCAGAGCAAGAGGTTCTCCGGTTCAATCCTTGGCCGGGGTGCCTTTTGTGCAGAGTCTGCATATCCTCTCTGTGGTTGTGTGGGTTTCCTCCGGGTGCTCCAGTTTCCTCCCACATCCCAAAGACATGCTGTAGGTAGATTGGACACTCTAAATTGGCCCTAGGTGTGAGTGTGTGCATGTATGTGCCTTCTTCGGAAGGTTGGGCACCAGTCTGGCAACTCAAAACCATAAAACTCCACTGCCAATCAAGAGCGGACAGGTGATCCACTGTGGCAACTCCTAACTGGGAAAAGCCAAAAGAAGAAGACGATTCTTTTTTACATTTTCATTAATAAACTATCTCTCGACTTACCTCACCTCCTTGTCTTACGTTATGCTGATGGCATGGCCTTATTTTGCTCAGATCTGACCTCCTGGACCATACAGAAACAACAACAAGCTGACTTTCTTCATCATATACAATGGCTTAATAACAAAAAGCTAATTCTGAACACTTTAAAAACTAAAACAGTGCTCTTTGGCACCTCCCGTAAACAGCAGGTTAACTTTCAATCTCTTTTTATTCATGACTAACTTGATAATCCCACTGATCAACTCATCTCCTTCAAATACTTTGGTATGTGACTTGATCATGCACTGAACTTTCACCATCACCTAGAACAAATATAGTAGAAAATAAATGTTCTCCTCTTCTGATCCAATAAAAATTCCCCATTTCTCTCCAGAACAAGCAAGAATGTAATATGGACTATTATTCTATAAGCATAACTTGAATATGGACTTTTGCAGCAACATCCAAGTAATCTGCTTCACCATCCACACAATAATTTACTCTCTCTGCCTTTTCATTATCCTCTTCCCTAGAAGTGAGCATTATTAAATTGCACTTAATAAAGCCAGTTGGCTATCTGTCCATCAAAATGTCAAACAGCTTCTTCAATCCCAACTCTACAAGCTCCTTAAAAAATACTCCTGTTCTTTTCTTACCTCCAGCCTCTTCAAGTGATCCCCTAAGTTACAATCTAAGAAGTATTAACCAATCTGGTCCACTTATTCAATGTACCAGAACCAGACTTTGTTGCACTTTCCATACTTAGCTTAAAGATGATTAAAAAGACAGAGTCAATTTGCAAATGCTTTCCTTCTGGACACATCATCTAATTATCCCCCACTCCCTACTTCACCAGTCTTGTATCTTTGTCATCCTCACATTATTTCCCTGCACTAATATGTAACATATTTCCCACATTGTATATATTGTATATAGTCGATTTGTGTGTGCCCTTACCTTACTTTTGCTACCTTTTAAACGTTGTGCTCCCCTCAATATTTCAATTTCTCCTTCTGCCCTCCTTACTCTTACCATCCCTTCCTATTGTCCTCTGTACTGTATACTTTATCAATACTATTATTATTATTATTATTACTACTGTTAGTGAGTCATTATTATCTTCATGCATTTGTTTGTATTCAAAATACATCTTGTAGCTTGTTTGTCTACTATCATTTATATTGGTCTGGGATGAGACCGAAATGGATCCATTTGGATCAGTGCTCTAACCCAGATACCAAACTGAATGAATAAATAAATAAAAATCCATGTATGTTATTTGGATATAAGAGAGGCAAACTTTACACCCACAGATATGTTTTTGAATATAACAGGTGATGATGGGGTGAACATTATATTGCAGATGAGCAAAAAAAGTTTGAGTAAATCATTAATTAAAAAAAATAAATAACTTGTATCTACTTTTGTGTTAGTCCTAAGGTCCCAATGAAAATATTCTTACTAGAATATTGTGAAAGGCATAAAGACATACACACTGGCATTATCCTCTTTTACCAATAGCTCACAGAAGACAGCTTTCCAAACTGATACATTATTAGGATAAGCACTTTTTCTTGTTATCTTGGTGTATGTTTACCCTAACAAAATATTATATGTTTCAAAATTTCTTGCTTAATTTTACTGTTGTAACAGAAAAAAACTTTGTGTTTCTCTATGTATATTAAAGTCTAAATAAAGCTTGGATTATGAGATGAAGACTGGTTCACCGTGTAACAGAACTGATAACGCACACATTGTTGCTACTATCATGTAAAGGGTTTACTATCCTTGTAGAGTGCCCCGATTTGAGGTGGTGCAAGTCAATGCATGGGTAGCTTTTCTACAGAGTGGTTGTAGTAATTATCTGCAATTCATTCTTAGGATTATTCTGCATCACAAATTTGCAATAATGACTATTCATATGCAGATATGTGCCAAATTATGCTATGCATCAAAAACAATAACCTATTCTTTCCATTTTGCTTCACTGACCTAACAAAATAGTTTTAGGTACTGCTGTTTTGTCCTATCCTTCCTTGTGCAAAAACAGTAATGCTGTGCAAGAGAGAGAGTAAAGTGATGCTGCTTCAGTCAAGGAGCTCTGTAATAAAATAAAATGCAGATTTATGTGGCATCCAGGAGTATATAATTAGGCTTGTCTATATTACTGCCACATGAAATATGTAGGACTTTTGTGAGATGCACTTTGTAACTCTTTTTGATTTACAAAAAGAGAGAGACAAAAGAACACATACACATGTGCACACACACACACACACACACACACACACACACACACACACACACACACACACACACACACACACACACACACACACACACATATTTCACAGGATGATGCTTTGGCAAACACACAGGCTGCCATACTATACAACATTTCTGCAGCCCATACATATCTGACAGCAGTACCAAGAGTGCACTATGGCAGCCTGTGTACTATATGTTGGCAGGCTTTGTGTAACTAGTAATCATGTCAGCAATTTATGGCCATAGCAACAGCTCATCTGCATAACTCCTGCATGTGCACTTTTGAGGCTGTATACATTGAATCTGTTACATGAGGTACTGTTGCCTTGTCATGCCACCATTGTTGCAAATTCAAAACCTATACCCCTTCAGGGTACACAGGATGACATGCTGTGTCCCTACCTTGTTTGTAGCACTGGCAGACATGGTGTATCTGTAAGTGCTCATTCTGTCACTGTCTTTACAAGACAAAGGTGATCTGCCCATCATTGCATTAAGCACCGCATAGCTCAACATCAGCCTCCCTGTGTGTCACAATATTATTGTTATGGAAAGTGAAAAGCCTAAACAAAGTTCTTAGTATGCAGTATAGAGACTATGATTATTGCCAAAAAACTGAATAATTCTTTCCTTTTTTGGGGGGGGGGGCATTATGTAACTGGTCTAGCCCACAGAGTCCCAGATCCATGCTGAGCCTATCAGCTTTATCCCCTACCCCACTGTACTTACTCTGCTAATGATTTGACAGACTGTTTTTCCTAAAGGCATCCACAGGGCTCAGTAGTCTCCACTTCTGTCCTGGGGAGAGTTTTTTATTTATATGCCCAACTAACTTCCCTGTCCTTGCTCCCATGTCCGTTGACTACTTTTGAAACCAACTCCCCTCTTTGAACCATTAATCCTCTAATGGAGCACCTTAAATGAATACCCTTCTACCTGGGATGGCACACTATCTCTGCCTGCCTCTTTGTCAAACTTCTGAACTATTAATCAAACCTGGCTTTACTATGCCATAGTTAGGGCTTTTTTTAAACAAGAAACATTTTTACAAAATTATCATGTATGACATAGGCAATCAAGCATTTATATAAATGAAAACAAACAGTATTGACATAATTGTAGTTGCAAACATTATATATCACAGTCATATTGACATGATCTTAGTTGCAAACATTATACATCACTTATAATCTATTGAGGCACTGTCAGTCTAGCATAACAAAGCTCATTCAAATACTGCATTTTTTTTAAACCTCATTCCTCTTCTGCATGGATTGTTCTCACAGTTCCCATTTTTTTCTATGTAATTTGTTTTTACACTTTTCCAAAGAGCTCAATTCCAGTTGTTTTCTCTCTTTTACTATAGTCACTTCTTCAAGTACAGTTGGTTTAGTCTTTGATTTCCATTTACCGGTAATTGCTTTTTTTGCAGCTACCATAGTTAGACTCAGCAAGGCCTTACTATGTCCAGGCAGTTCCCATCCTGCATCATATCTCAAAATTTTTTTTTCCTTAGTTACACCAGTTTGTTCACCCAGTATCTCTGACAGAATAGTCTGCAGGGAATCTTTAAAGTCTGCCAACTCATTACACTCCCAGAAAATATATTTCCAATTACATCTATCTTCCCCATCACACCACCAACATTTGCTGCCTACTTGAGGAAAAGTTATTTGGAGTCTGCTTGGAGTAAAAAAATACCTATGAAAACACTTCCAAGCAAAGATCCTAAATCTGCTAGATATTGTTGCATATTTGAAAGATATGCCTATATCCCCCATTCTTTCTTTGTGAATTGCTTATCCATTTTCTCTTCCCAATCCTTTCTAACCCCCTGTAGTTGATTTTTATAGTTATCATGCAATATTGTATATGTTCTGCTAATAATTCCTTTTTCAAAAGCAGCTTATATTCTGGATTCTACTAAAAACTCTACAAGTGCTGGCCTTTTGCTTAGGATCCCTCTATTTCTTTCTTTTGCCTACACTCTGTTATCAGTCCTTGATAAGGAAAGCAATCTCAAGCCTGCAGTCCAAATAAATCATTGGTCTCTTCCCATTCTATTATTTTTTTCTTTGTAATTATTTTCTCCCAATACATTGGTTCTTTTGACAGTTTTTTTACAATAAATTACAGCCCCCTCTTGCCCATTGTCAGTATCTCTAATTCCAGTCATCCATATGGGCAGATTCTCCATTCTCCATTTACATGTTGGCTTAGTTCTTAGAATACTTCATGCTACTTCATGAATATAATATTCTGTATGTTTATTGTCATTCTCCTTAAGGATCTGCATCCAAAATCCTAGTATCTTCCTGTTTCTTGAGCTTCCCCCCATTTCATTGTCATCATCATTCTCATCCCTTTCCTCCTTGAATTATAGGTTTCAGCTTGTGCTATATATAGGAGCCTTAACTGTGCAGCTCTGAAATAACCCTTCAAATCAGTTAATCCCAAACTGCCATGTTCTATTAGCTTATATTGCTTAACTCTTGTTGTTTTCTCTTCCCACATAAAATCTTTCAGCCCTTTATTAATTGCTATATACAGCTTCTCTCTGGTTGATAAAAAATATGCCTGTCCTGTGTATAAAATTAAAGAGACTAAAACATTTTAACTGCGTGCCAATTTCTCAATTTTTGTATTATCATTTATTTAGTCTCTTCCCACATATATTATCTACCACAAAAGTACTTCATTTTATCATATCTCCACAAATATGGATATTGCTGAACCAATTCATGTGTGAGTTCATAATTTACAGCTATTGCCTGTGTTTCAGCTTCATTAATTTTGTATCCTGAAAACATTTTAAACTGCCTCAAAATGCTCCACAACACTGAAGACCTTTTCTGGTTTTATCAGGTATAAAATAATATCATCTGCCAAGTGAGTCAGCATTTGTTGACTACCATACCAAATATATCCTTGAATTTCTGAGTCCCTTATTTTCTTTGCCAATGATTCTAAATATAATGCAAATAGAAAAAAACAGTTGCTTAATAGCAATCTTTCTAAACTCATGCATATTATTGAGGTAATCCCTTATTTTCTGTTTAGCGCTCTGCAATTGCACCTCTTCTTGTTCTATGAGATTCCCCCTATTCTCCAATACTTTAACATTTGCCAGTTTCTGTAAATGATTCTTGTTACTTCTTAACTATATCGCTCTTTCATTTATTTCCACCCAATTTTTAAACTCCCCTTTAAATTTGATCCCATTCCCTAGCAATATTTTCAGAATTTATTTTTATCTTTTCAAATAACTCACAAATAATGTCCACTACCCATTCCTTAAATTCCTCTTTTTTTCAACAGATAGGTGGGAAAGCGACAGTGTCTCATTTTTATTTCATTACCCAGCATTTTTATTTTTGTTAGTATTGGTGTGTGATCTGATATAGTTATTGGATGTGTATCAAAACTTTCAATTAAATGCACATATTCCTGTGAAATATAAGTTATGTCTAGCCTAGCACAGTTTTTGTATCTTGGGGAATTATATTTAAATTCACTCCAAACTCCTACTACTGAATTCACATCTTTCAAGCCAAGTATTTCCATAAATGTCTTTAAAAAATCTACACTTCTTTGTTAGATTTTCCCTTCTGCCTCTAAAGACACATCTTCATTGCTGCAAATCAAATTATAGTCCCCATCTACAAGTAATGTTCACTGTTAAAAGCTGACTATTTATCACAGAATTTTATCCATGTTAAGATGTGTGGTACAGTTCATGCTTCTACTAAGTGGTGTCTGTTTTTCGTCTGTTTTTCGTCTTATCTTTATTGCTCTCCCAGATTGGGAAGACACTTGAACGCTTTCAGAAAACATCTTAGGAAGTCTTAGGACAAAAGTGTTGAAGAAAGCTATGTTGTATGCTAAAGTTACTCTTTGGGGTTCAGCCTGGTCCATTTATTACTTTTGGTTGAATTTGACTACTACTGGGACTGATTGCGAATGGACTTGCATTTTATTTGAGCCTTTTGTTACTTGAGTTGATGTACTCCTTCAGTGTTTCATTTATTTTAATCAGCTCTGAGTACATTTGACTTATTTTTTTTTCTCTGTTACTGGAAGTCATTTCTTGCAGCAAAGCTGGAACTTGCACTGCTTTTTGTTGAACAGCTACAGAATTCTTCCCCATCAGTGTTTTTTCCTTACCTTTTGTGATTGATTGTCTTTCAGGTTCTCAGAATTTCTTTTTTGCTGGCATCAGGAAGTGTATTTATTAGCAAGTTACTGAAATTTATCCCAAAATATAAGTTTACTGGCTCTCTTTTATGAGTTTCCGTTTTCACGCTGGGAGAGTTGAAATTAAGCTGATACTCAATATGCAGCCATCTTGGAAGTCCAGTCATTAGTGTTTTATCCCTCTATGTCACTGGAGCAGGTAATAATTCTTTATTGCATGTAGACAGTAGCTTTACCTTCAACCACCATGTGGCCATAGTGGTGAGGAAATCCTTTTTTGTCACACAACATATATGTAAGGGCATGTCACCTATGTCCAAAGAGGTCACTATCCCACTGTAGTCTGCCCTTATCACAAAAATCATACAGTATATTGTTCCCCTTATTAGATACCTGACCAGACCTCAGAGTTTCAATACAAAAATAACACAAGGAGTAACTAACCTATCATAAGTCAAATAATACAAGAATTACAAAAACTAAGGACCAGAATTTTGTCTGTGACTTAAACAGAACATGTTGGAGAGACACATATGTGTACAACAGATTGCACCCCCTATGAACAGACTTCCGATCTATGTGAAGATAATTTCTCTATTACCCAATGTATGCACAACCGAGACCACTGGATGGGAACAGGAAATTTACACTGCACCTGGCACCCATGTCCTTTATGGACAGAGTTGCCTTATAAATGCCTGTCCCTTAATGTCCTGTTTGGATACAGGACATCATTTTTTTGTGAAAAGTTGGCTTAGCTTAGAAAGGCTGCCCTTGGGACATTAGCCTAGTAGCAATCTATAACTCTAGGAATCTATAAATTGTAATCTGAATGTAATGATTCATATGAACAGCCACCAAGTGAGATTGTTAAAATAAGGACAAAGTGCCATGACAATATTGTGGAATCTAGGCAAGCATGATAATTGCCTGAACACACATCCATCTAGTGAAAACAGTAACAAGCACATGCCACAGTAGTCAGGAAATCATTATACATGGCACACCTCATCACAAAAAATTTCTCATCCACGAAAAAAGAGGTAATTGTTCTCCTCTACTCGTCACTCATTAGACCTACTATAGAGTACAACACTCCTTTTGGTATGTACCTCACAAGACATCTACAACAACTGGAAAGGCCACAGAAATAACGAACAAAGAGGATTACCAGCCTCAAACAGATGCCCTATGCAGACCGTCTCAAAAAACACCACCTTTAGTCCGTCGCATATCGCCTACTCATTGGTGATTTCTGCCTAACATGCAAAGCTATATCAAACTCAGAGCTGTTGGACATGCTCCACTTAAAGGAATCTCAATCCCTCTGAGCTACATGCTCAAGGGACCTAAACCTTGTCCCCACAATAAACAGAACATGCTGGAGGGATAGATTCCTGTCCCTTAGACTTCTCATACTCTGGAACAAACTACCTATCTATATTAAACAAAGCTCCTCATTAGTACCCTTCCACTCTTCAAGAAAAAATCATGATGATTGGATGGGGAATAGGAAATTCATCCTGGGGATCACCTCTGTGGCTCTGCTTGACAGTGGCGCAGGAAAATAATTTTTTTGGGTGGCAAAAACCAGGGTACCTTTTTGGCTAGGCTTGTATAGGACCTAGGGCTGATAGCCTAGTACCTACCTATGAACCTATAAACACTTATGTTCAATCACCCCAGCCTGTGACATATGAGAATCTAATACATGTTGTACTAACAGTATTGCATGTGTACATCTGCATGCGTTACTACTACAATTAGCAACAATCAGTAGCATGCAAAATGCAAGCATCTTAACAATACTTGCTGATTATGAAATGCTGCAAAGAAATACTTACCTGCAGAAATATCTTTATACCTATGGTACGAGTAAGTAGCAACAAAAACATCCACGGTGCTGTAGTAAGACACAATACATATGTTGAACTAAAGAGTGTGTTGGAATCTGCTGACAACAGTATGAACACTGACACAGCAGCTATTCAGTCTGTACACAGGTCCATGTACAACAGATCAGTCACTGGGAACCATATAAACCCATACAAACATACCAAAATATGCATTACATGCAAAAAAAGCAAAGTACTAAAATATGCTTACAAAACATCCGTCTCAAAACATGTGTGACATTTACACAAATCTGACTGTCATTTGGGTTGCGAACTACATTTCAAAAACTGTCTGCAGAAAAAATAGCTTAAAGCTAAAAGATATTTAAACATTTTTGGATTTAAATCAGAGTCTTAAGCACAGTTATAGTGTGATTGTTTCACTTGTCTTACTAATGCATGATGGGTATTTATGCATTCAAAACAATATACAAGGTAATTTGAAAAATACAGGCTTGTCATAAGGATCAGATGCATTTCATTAACAAAACAGAATAAAGTAATCAACATACCTCTCTCCTTCTGCTGCTCCCCAAGCCTGTGCATTTGCTAAATGTACAGGGCATGATTTCTGGTCTGTTTTTTTTTCACCTGAAAAAAGAAAAGAACAATTATGAATGATTCATTCATCAAATAACAGGGATATACATTTCTCATATCAGGTTATAGAAAATATATTTCTAAAGAACAACAGATAATCACCATACACATGTTACAAAGTTACATATATATTATGATTATGGTGTTATGTCTGATGCTCAGTGTAAACATCTAGTGGGTAATTGCCATTAGATGAAATCCATGCTGCTGTGGTGGGGCAACACCAGAGCATTAATGTTTACTTTATGTAGTCATGTATTTGTGGCTTGTCATGGCTCAAAGTGGTGCATCAGATGCTGCCATGGTGCCTGAGCCTGCACTTGTGGTCACACCCTACATTGTCTATGCCTGGGGCTACTGCCACCCCATGTCCCCTGTTCCTCCTATAATACCTGTGGGATTTCATCTTCAGACATCTGGGGTTCTTGGAGTAGTTCACCCACGCCTGCAGCTAGATGACTGCCATGTGCTCAAATTAGCATGTTGTGCTGCCTTCTCAGTTGTGTACTGCAGTGCACCCAGGATGTGTCCAGACATCTGAACTTAGCTTTCTGTACACCAAACACATGCCATATGGTGTTTCTGGTTGATGTATGCTCTGTATTGTAGGCCTCCTGTGCAGGGCTGGATGGTTCTTGGTATGGGGTCATTAGCCATGCTCCTGTTGTGGAGAATAAAAACACTTTTCAACATGGGTATTGTTGGGATGGGTATCCTTAGCTTACATCCTAGCTGTGTTCCTGTACTTACACAGTAGTAGTAGTCTTTCAGATATTTCACCTTGTTGGAATGCAGGCCACAGTCCAATTTCCCTCCCAGGATCACGGACACTTCCAAGGTGTCTTGCCATGATGTTTGTTATGCTGCTATCTTCTGCGCACACAAAACCTGTCAGTTGATGGATGGACAGCCCTTCCTGTTTATGTATCGGTCTGCTTCAGTATGTACTGGTGACTTAATAGGTATGTGTGTGCAATCTATTGCATCGAGTACATGGGTATAGCTTGAAGTGGTGAAAAACTTGTGCATTACAGCTCTTTGCTCCATGGGGGTAGATGGAAAGTGTATGCCAGGAATTTGGTCAGGATACAGCTTGCAAATGTCTGTGACACTCATACAGCATCCCCATGTGTCTCTGAAATGTTTCAGATGCAAGTATACCCAGGCTGAGACATAGTTTGGTTTTAAGGGGGATGGAGTTTCCTTGCAGGGTCCGCACATACATGTGCGTGGCACATGTTGCAGACAGCCTGCACCAGTTATCTTTACAAACATTACTTGTCAATTACTTACTGCTCTGACAACTGGTTTAGTTGCAGCCTTGCTCTGACTCTAGATGGCTGCCTTCTAGGACACAAAGTCACATCCACATTTATGGCTTGTATCACTGCAGGTTGCATTTTTATGTTTTTTTTTTTTTTATACTGTCTGCGGTGACCCTTAAAAGGGAAAAGCAGAAAGGACAAACAAACAAACTGTTATGGAGTTTAACAGAATCTGTAGAAGTAGCCTCTGTTCTTTGAGGTCCATATAATATACTCCTTGGATTTTAGAAACAAGAATTTATGTTGCAGTTAGTCACATTTAAGTTGTGTTCTGTGTGCACATTGTGTTTTGGAATCAGACAGGAGAGCACAGAATCCATAATTATCCAACGCTGAATAGCTTTCAGTTTGTTTTCTGAAAATTGCAACTGACTTGTTTTAAAGGAAATTTTAACAGACGGTTTGCAAGCTATTAAGTGGATGGTTACTTAAGTTTGTAAGTTGTCAAATATTATTTTGAACATTTGGTGACTCCTACAGTTTGATGCCTGCAGTACATGTTTCATTCACCCTAACCTTGCTATGTCATTACATTCTATGGCCAAATAGTTTTAGAACTGAGGCAAACCATTCCATTTTACTTTTATGTAGTAGACAGCTTAAAGACATACTAACTTCATTATTACTTAAAAAAACACTGTCCATTGTTAATATTAATCAGATTTCAAAACATGTGTGAACAACAATAATTAATCAGATGAATAGAATACTGACTTTTCCTTTTTTGTTAAGTGTGTTGCTTGTTTATCTTATCAGTCCAGTGAAGTCCACCAGTGTAAGCAGAATACAATAGGAAAGTAGCATCTTGTAGATCTTGTTTTGTTCTAACTTGAAAACAATAGCTGTTCCTCACACTATGGTCAGTTTGGGCTGGAACACACTTACTAGCTGAGGTTCTATGCAGTTTGAGGCACTTTCCACACAAGCACAGCAGCACCACATGCTCTCCTTTCTTCTGGAACTGGACAGACATACTCACTGGTTTTGGTTTATATTTTCTTGCCAGATTCAATTTAAAAAAATCCAAGCGATATTCAAGAATGAGAGTGTGTAGCAACAGCAATTTAACTAGCTTCAAATTTGAAGTACAAAATTAAGAGTGTTTTCTAGAAGAATTAAAGATACATGAGAGGCGATGGAAGAAAATAAAAAAGATGAATGGGATGGGAAAAGGAAGGGAAAAGTTTGAAATGGATGGGAGAAAGAAGGGAAAAGTAAGTAATGCAATTTTTTTTTAAATGTTTTTAAATGATATGCCAATCAGGCACCCCATCCTTCTTAACCTTCCTAAGGCTCTGATATAACTGAGAGCCATCCTTGTCCCAGATACCTAATTGTTAGAAATGAAATAAAATCATAGCATTCCAAAATTTCCTATAGCCATGAGTGTCAAAGGTGTCCAGCCGGTCCAAGAAAAGTGCACCTAAATAGACCTACCTGACTGTGGATGCAAATAACAAATTGCAAAAGAACTGTGTCTGCATTTTTTTTTCTGTTTGCATAAATCTAAGCTCTGTGCCGGAACTTAACTCTAAAGTAATGAGATCTGACATAAATTGTGAGTGGATACACTTTCTAGGATATTATAGAGAGGATGCAGAAGTACTGTAGGATGTAACTCTTCAAAGTAACAGAAAGCCTACTTTTATTTCCACAGTGACTGCCTACTTCAAAATTCAGGGTGTTTAATTTTACTTCAGAGTAGCTGATGAGAATAGAAACTAGATAAGCAATTTGTTTAGCAGCAGCTTTCAAGGAATCCAGTGATTTTAAACATTAAAGCAGACAGTGGTTTAAGCTTCAGTAAACACTTTCATATTGTACTTAAGACTGAGTGTTTAATGAAGAGCTGGCAGTGGTGGAAAGGAGTATCAAATCATTAAAACACTAAGAAACAGATGTCTGTTTTATCACAGCTAAAAAACTGCACACATAGTTCAGCAATATTAGTTACTGCAGAGATGACGGGAGAGGAAAGTGTTGACATGACTAGGAAGTTGCTTGACCAGGAAGTTTTACCTGGCCAGCACTCCTCCCATACAGTTTGCGTGACTGATGTCTAACTGCTACTGCTTGGGACAATATTTTATTTTACTTGACATCATTAATGTCTTAACTCTGTTGCACAGATCTCTGAATTTGGCGTGCACAGAAGCCAGTCTTATTTTATGTGAAAATGCTCCTAGATATATATCTACTAGCCATATTTCTACTAGCCATTAACATCTTTATTTCTGAAATAATTTAAGATAGAATGTTTTGACATCTCATTTCTGTAAGGAGATATATAATTTAGCAAACTGAAGAACCAGAATTAAAATTAGCAGCTGCCTTGTCTAATGGGATTCCTAATAGGATAGACAACCTGATAGAACTTGTGACTGATTACAGAAGAAAAGCTTGATGTATTTATTTATTTTTTATTTGTGTTTGTTTGTTTGTTTAATTATTTTTGTTCAAATTACTATAAAAGCAAACTTTCTGTCCCTGTATAGTTTATTATGATTCACACTATAAAATTTGGCAAGTGATCAATTACTGATGCTGGCATAACTCCAATTGGCAGAATAATATGGTTGGCATTTATCTAGCATTCAGTCAAGTGTGCTGTCATGAGGAGAGTTCTTATCATTCTTGGTCTGTATGGCAAATATCAGCAAGAGACTGCTTAAACTCTATATCAATATGAGCTACTGTGTATTGTTGGACAAGAAACTGTGAGAGATGTCTTGCATTAGACTTGGTTACAGTTTCAGGAAAAAACAGGAAAATAGCTATTGGCAAAGACCTCCTCACTAGATAGCTCTAGTGAGGAGACCTTTGGTTATTGACAGTGGCCTTCTTACTGCATCCAAATTTTTGTTGACCTCACTGGAGCTTTAAATATGGTTGACCATAACATTGCTTGTAGCTCCCTGGTTTAAAATGTTTTTCTTTCCAATCTGCACTTCCCTGAATAGCTTCAAAATACCCTCTCTGCTTCCATGCTTCTTCTTAAAAGAATCCCTCAGGGTTCATTTCTGGCTGCCATTCTTTTTTTAAATTTTGGGCAGCCACAGTGGTGCAGCAGTTAGTGTTGCCACCTCAGAGCAAGAGGTTCTTCGGTTCAAGGTGCCTTTTGTGCAGAGTCTGCATATCCTCCCTGTGGTTGTGTGGGTTTCCTCCGGGTGCTCCAGTTTCCTCCCACATCCCAAAGACATGCTGTAGGTGGATTGGACACTCTAAATTGGCCCTAGGTGTGAGTGTGTGCATGTATGTGCCTTCTTTGGAAGGTTGGGCACCAGTCTGGCAACTCAAAACCATAAAACTCCACTGCCAATCAAGAGCGGACAGGTGATCCACTGTGGCAACTCCTAACTGGGAAAAGCCAAAAGAAGAAGACGATTCTTTTTTACATTTTCATTAATAAACTATCTCTCGACTTACCTCACCTCCTTGTCTTACGTTATGCTGATGGCATGGCCTTATTTTGCTCAGATCTGACCTCCTGGACCATACAGAAACAACAACAAGCTGACTTTCTTCATCATATACAATGGCTTAATAACAAAAAGCTAATTCTGAACACTTTAAAAACTAAAACAGTGCTCTTTGGCACCTCCTGTAAACAGCAGGTTAACTTTCAATCTCTTTTTATTCATGACTATCTTGATAATCCCACTGATCAACTCATCTCCTTCAAATACTTTGGTATGTGACTTGATCATGCACTGAACTTTCACCATCACCTAGAACAAATATAGTACAAAATAAATGTTCTCCTCTTCTGATCCAATAAAATTTCCCCATTTCTCTCCAGAACAAGCAAGAATGTAATATGGACTATTATTCTATAAGCACAACTTGAATATGGACTTTTGCAGCAACATCCAAGTAATCTGCTTCACCATCCACATAATAATTTACTCTCTCTGCCATTTCATTATCCTCTTCCCTAGAAGTGAGCATTATTAAATTGCACTTAATAAAGCCAGTTGGCTATCTGTCCATCAAAATGTCAACCAGCTTCTTCAATCCCAACTCTACAAGCTCCTTAAAAAATACTCCTGTTCTTTTCTTACCTCCAGCCTCTTCAAGTGATCCCCTAAGTTACAATCTAAGAAGTATTAACCACTCTGGTCCACTTATTCAATGTACCAGAACCAGACTTTGTTGCACTTTCCATACTTAGCTTAAAGATGATTAAAAAGACAGAGTCAATTTGCAAATGCTTTCCTTCTGGACACATCATCTAATAATCCCCGACTCCCTACTTCACCAGCCTTGTATCTTTGTCATCCTCACATTATTTCCCTGCACTAATATGTAACATATTTTCCACATTGTATATATTGTATATAGTCGATTTGTGTGTGCCCTTACCTTACTTTTGCTACCTTTTAAACTTTGTGCTCCCCTCAATATTTCAATTTCTCCTTCTGCCCTCCTTACTCTTACCATCCCTTCCTATTGTCCTCTGTACTGTATACTTTATCAGTACTATTATTATTATTATTATTACTGTTATTTAGTCATTGTTATCTTCATGCATTTGTTTGTATTCATAATACATCTTGTAGCTTGTTTGTCTACTATCATTTATATTGGTCTGGGATGAGACCGAAATGGATCCATTTGGATCAGTGCTCTAACCCAGATACCAAACTGAATGAATAAATAAATAAAAATCCATGTATGTTATTTGGATATAAGAGAGTCAAACTTTACACCCACAGATATGTTTTTGAATATAACAGGTGATGATGGGGTGAACATTATATTGCAGATGAGCAAAAAAAAGTTTGAGTAAATCATTAATAAAAAAAAAGAAATAACTTGTATCTACTTTTGTATCAGTCCTAAGGTCCCAATGAAAATATTCTTACTAGAATATTGTGAAAGGCATAAAGACATACACACTGGCATTATCCTCGTTTACCAATAGCTCACAGAAGACAGCTTTCCAAACTGATAGGATAAGCACTTTTTCTTGTTATCTTGGTGCATGTTTACCCTAACAAAATATTATATGTTTCAAAATTTCTTGCTTAATTTTACTGTTGTAACAGGCTAAGACCACTTTGTGTTTCTCTATGTATATTAAAGTCTAAATAAAGCTCGGATTAAGAGATGGAGACTGGTTCACCGTGTAACAGAACTGATAATGCACACATTGTTGCTACTCTCATGTAAAGGGTTTACTATCCTTGTAGAGTGCCCCGATTTGAGGTGGTGCAAGTCAATGCATGGGTAGCTTTTCTACAGAGTGGTTGTAGTAATTATCTGCAATTCATTCTTAGGATTATTCTGCATCACAAATTTGCAATAATGACTAGTCATATGCAGATATGTGCCAAATTATGCTATGCACCAAAAACAATAACCTATTCTTTCCATTTTGCTTCACTGACCTAACAAAATAGTTTTAGGTACTGCTGTTTTGTCCTATCCTTCCTTGTGCAAAAACAGTAATGCTGTGAAAGAGAGAGAGTAAAGTGATGCTGCTTCAGTCAAGGAGCTCTGTAATAAAATAAAATGCAGACTTATGTGGCATCCAGGAGTATATAATTAGGCTTGTCTATATTACTACCACATGAAATATGTAGGACTTTTGTGAGTTGCACTTTGTAACTCTATTTGATTTACAAAAAGAGAGATACAAAAGAACACATACACATGTACAAACACACACACACACACACACACACACACACACACACACACACACACACACACACATACACACACACACACATACACACTTATTTCACAGGGTGATGCTTTGGCAAACATACAGGCTGCCATACTATACAACATTACTGCAGCCCATACATATCTGACAGCAGTACCAAGAGTGCACTATGGCAGCCTGTGTGCACTATATGTTGGCAGGCTTAGTATACCTAGTAATCATGTCAACAATTTATGGCCATAGCAACAGCTCATCTGTATGACTCCTGCGTGTGCACTTTTGAGGCCGTATACATTGAATCTGTTACATGAGGTAATGTTGCCTTGTAATGCCACCATTGTTGCAAATTCAAAACCTATACCCTTCAGGGTACACAGGATGACATGCTGCGTCCCTACCTTGTTTGTAGCACTGGCAGACATGGTGTATCTGTAAGTGCTCATTCTGTCACTGTCTTTACAAGGCAAAGGTGATCTGCCCATCATTGCATTAAGCACCGCATAGCTCAACATCAGCCTCCCTGTGTGTCACAATATTATTGTTATGGAAAGTGAAAAGCCTAAACAAAGTTCTTAGTATGCAGTATAGAGACTATGATACTTGCCAAAAAACTGAATAATTCTTTCTTTTTTGGGGGGGGGGGGCATTATGTAACTGGCCTAGCCCACAGAGTCCCAGATCCACGCTGAGCCTATCAGCTTTATCCCCTACCCCACTGTACTTACTCTGCTACTGATTTGACAGACTGTTTTTCCTAAAGGCATCCACAGGGCTCAGTAGTCTCCACTTCTGTCCTGGGGAGAGTTTTTTATTTATATGCCCAACTAACTTCCCTGTCCTTGCTCCCATGTCCGTTGACTACTTTTGAAACCAACTCCCCTCTTTGAACCATTAATCCTCTAATGGAGCACCTTAAATGAATACCCTTCTACCCGGGACGGCACACTATCTCTGCCTGCCTCTTTGTCAAACTTCTGAACTATTAATCAAACCTGGCTTCACTATGCCATAGTTAGGGCTTTTTTTAAACAAGAAACATTTTTACAAAATTATCATGTATGACATAGGCAATCAAGCATTTATATAAATGAAAACAAACAATATTGACATAATTGTAATTGCAAACATTATATATCACAGTCATATTGACATGATCTTACTTGCAAACATTATACATCACTTATAATCTATCGAGGCACTGTCAGTCTAGCATAACAAAGCTCATTCAAATACTGCATTTTTTTAAACCTCATTCCTCTTCTGCATGGATTGTTCTCACAGTTCCCATTTTTTTCTATGTAATTTGTTCCTACACTTTTCCAAAGAGCCCAATTCCAGTTGTTTTCTCTCTTTTACTATATTCACTTCTTCAAGTACAGTTGGTTTAGTCTTTGATTTTCATTTACCGGTAATTGCTTTTTTTGCAGCTACCATAGTTAGACTCAACAAGGCCTTACTATGTCCAGGCAGTTCCCATCCTGCATCATATCTCAAAATTTTTTTTTCCTTAGTTACACCAGTTTGTTCACCCAGTATCTCTGACAGAACAGTCTGCAGGGAATCTTTAAAGTCTGCCAACTCATTACACTCCCAGAAAATATATTTCCAATTACATCTATCTTCCCCATCACACCACCAACATTTGCTGTCTACTTGAGGAAAAGTTATTTGGAGTCTGCATGGAGTAAAAAAATACCTATGAAAACACTTCCAAGCAAAGATCCTAAATCTTCTAGATATTGTTGCATATTTGAAAGGTATGCCTATATCCCCCAGTCTTTCTTTGTGAATTGCTTATCCATTTTCCCTTCCCAATCCTTTCTAACCCCCTGTAGTTGATTTTCATAGTTATCATGCAATATTGTATATGCTCTGCTAATAATTCCTTTTTCAAAAGCAGCTTATATTCTAGATTCTACTAAAAACTCTACAAGTGCTGGCCTTTTGCTTAGGATCCCTCTATTTCTTTCTTTTGCCTACACTCTGTTATCAGTCCTTGATAAGGAAAGCAATCTCAAGCCTGCAGTCCAAATAAATCATTGGTCTCTTCCCATTCTATTAATTTTTTCTTTGTAATTATTTTCTCCCAATACATTGGTTCTTTTGACAGTTTTTTTACAATAAATTACAGCCCCCTCTTGCCCATTGTCAGTATCCCTAATTCCAGTCATCCATATGGGCAGATTCTCCCTTCTCCATTTACATGTTGGCTTAGTTCTTAGAATACTTCCTGCTACTTCATGAATATAATATTCTGTATGTTTATTGTCATTCTCCTTAAGGATCTGCATCCAAAATCCTAGTATCTTCCTGTTTCTTGAGCTTCCCCCCATTTCATTGTCATCATCATCATCATCATTCTCATCCCTTTCCACCTTGAATTATAGGTTTCAGCTTGTGCTATATATAGGAGCCTTAACCGTGCAGCTCTGAAATAACCCTTCAAATCAGTTAATCCCAAACTGCCATGTTCTATTAGCTTATATTGCTTAACTCTTGTTGTTTTCTCTTCCCACATAAAATCTTTCAGCCCTTTATTAATTGCTATATACAGCTTCTCTCTGGTTGATAAAAAATATGCCTGTCCTGTGTACAAAATTAAAGAGACTAAAACATTTTAACTGCTTGCCAAATTCTCAATTTTTGTATTATCATTTATTTAGTCTCTTCCCACATATTATTATCTGCCACAAAAGTACTTCATTTTATCATATCTCCACAAATATGGATATTGCTGAACAAATTCATGTGTGAGTTCATAATTTACAGCTATTGCCTTTGTTTCAGCTTCATTAATGTTGTATTCTGAAAACATTTTAAACTGCCTCAAAATGCTCCACAACACTGAAGACCTTTTCTGGTTTTATCAGGTATAAAATAATATCATCTGCCAAGTGAGTCAGCATTTGTTGACTACCATACCAAATATATCCTTGAATTTCTGAGTCCCTTGTTTTCTTTGCCAATGATTCTAAATATAATGCAAATAAAAAAAAGCAGTTGCTTAATAGCAATCTTTCTAAACTCATGCATATTATTGAGGTAATCCCTTATTTTCTGTTTAGCGCTCTGCAATTGCCCCTCTTCTTGTTCTATGAGATTCCCCCTATTCTCCAATACTTTAACATTTGCCAGTTTCTGTAAATGATTCTTGTTACTTCTTAACTATATCGCTCTTTCTTTTATTTCCACCCAATTTTTAAACTCGACTTTAAATTTTATCCCATTCCCTAGCAATATTTTCAGAATTTATTTTTATCTTTTCAAATAACTCACAAATAATGTCCACTACCCATTCCTTAAATTCCTCTTTTTTTCAACAGATAGGTGGGAAAGCGACAGAGTCTCATTTTTATTTCATTACCCAGCATTTTTATTTTCGTTAGTATTGGTGTGTGATCTGAAATAGTTATTGGATGTGTATTAAAACTTTCAATTAAATGCACATATTCCTGTGAAATATAAGTTATGTCTAGCCTAGCACAGTTTTTGTATCTTGGGGAATTATATGTAAATTCACTCCAAACTCCTACTACTGAATTCACATCTTTCAAGTCAAGTATTTCCATAAATGTCTTTAAAAAATCTACACTTCTTTGTTAGATTTTCCCTTCTGCCTCTAAAGACACATCTTCATTGCTGCAAATCAAATTCTAGTCCCCACCTACAAGCAATGTTCACTGTTAAAAGCTGATTATTTCTCACAGAATTTTATCCATGTTAAGATGTGTGGTACAGTTCATGCTTATACTAAGTGGTGTCTGTTTTTCATCTGTTTTTCATCTTATCTTTATTGCTCTCCCAGATTGGGAAGATACTTGAACGCTTTCAGAAAACATCTTAGGAAGTCTTAGGACAAAAGTGTTGAAGAAAGCTATGTTGTATGCTAAAGTTACTCTTTGGGGTTCAGCCTGGTTCATTTATTACTTTTGGTTGAATTTGACTACTATTGGGACTGATTGCGAATGGACTTGCATTTTATTTGAGCCTTTTGTTACTTGAGTTGATGTACTCCTTCAGTGTTTCATTTATTTTAATCAGCTCTGAGTGCATTTGACTTATTTTTTTCTCTCTGTTACTGGAAGTCATTTCTTGCAGCAAAGCTGGAACTTGCACTGCTTTTTGTTGAATAGCTGCAGAATTCTTCCCCATCAGTGTTTTTTCCTTACCTTTTGTGATTGATTGCCTTTCAGGTTCTCAGAATTTCTTTTTTGCTATCATCAGGAAGTGTACTTATTAGCAAGTTACTGAAATTTATCCCAAAATATAAGTTTACTGGCTCTCTTTTATGTTTTCACACTGGGAGAGTTGAAATTAAGCTGATACTCAATATGCAGCCATCTTGGAAGTCCAGTCATTAGTGTTTTATCCCTCTATGTCACTGGAGCAGGTAATAATTCTTTATTTTTATTAGAATACTTCCTGACAGAATAACTAGGTCATTCTAATAATGCTTTTCAGCCGCAACCTTGGCCAGAGACAAAACCAACATATAAATGTAGTAATATAAACATATCATGATTATAGTTAGACTCACTAGTTAGACTCACTGGCTATTTGAGAAGGAGCATCTTGAAAATGTGTCATCACAGGATAAAATGCAAAGTTTATTATATTGTATACTGAAAATGTATATATGTTTCAGAGTCACTGAGTCTTAATTAACATTTTTACATCAGCTTTATCGCATATACAAGCTATATAGACATAACAAGAGATGGTCATATAAGTCATTGAGTCTATAGATACTAGTTGATGCAGTCATATTTTGGAGAAGACAGGCAAAGACATTATTATATAATGGAACGCAATGGGAAAGGTTACAATAACGCTAAAGAGAAACAAGGCAGTGTGGTACTAGGTCAAATTTAAATGTTGCTTTATTGTGATTTTTTTCATACTTGTAATCGATAATATTTTTGATTTCCACAAAGAATTCATTCTGTACAACACCTAGTGGGTAAAAGCGCTTACCGAACTTGTCCTGTTGTGTAATAAAAGAGTTGGTCCTGATTGTGTTATTGTTCTTGGATACTTTTGGAATACAGTAGTTGTGCTTTGCTCCGGTACCTGTGTGTGTTACTGATGTTTATTACTGGATTGTGTGGGGTGTATGGAGCATTTACTCCTTGTGAGTGCCTACTTTTTGCTGTCAAATCTAAATGTTGCTTCATTGTGATTTTTTCATGCTTGTTGTAATCGATAATATTTTTGATGTCCACAAATAATTCATTCTGTACAATGTGGGCAAGAACTGAAAAAGTTTTACTTCACCTGGTCAGATGATGTTCATGCCCAATTATATTTGCTGTCCTTCTGGGTGAGACCTTAGGTTGCTTCATGATTAGTAGACATTGCATCAAGTGTGCCAGATAGGGGTAATAGTTTAATTAAAGTAGGATATATAGAGGTAATGCTGCACATGTGCAGCTTAGATGGTAGTGGGAAGACACTTGTCAGTGCAAAAGGAGAGAAAATCATGTTTGTGGAGGTTAACTAGTCTTATAAAGTGACAGATGTTATTAAGTTAGTATTGGTAGTTTTAGAATTGCTTAATAAAGCTGGAGGCAACTGGACCACTACTCAGCTTAGTGAAAAATTATGTTTTGCTATCCATTTCATGCTCAAGAAGATAGTGCTAATAGCAATATTTGGATATATTATCAATTCCTGGGAAGGTTTTATTTAGACACAATGATGAGAGTAACTGTTTTAACCATACACCCAAAATGATGATGTTTGGGACAAGTTCAAGACAGTTGCTTAATTTGCCAGTTAGTGTTAGGGGTAGATGAAATATGAATTATTGCATAGGGGGAAAATTAAAGTCTGCCTGAAACACAAATTTACTTACACTCCCTCTCTTGTCTACATTGCAATATGAGTTTAATTTCATACCAACATGCTTTTTCTCATATTCTGAGTGATATTTCCTTCTCATGGTTTCAGATCACATTGACTACCGTGTGAAAACAGACATTGTAGAGATTTGCATTATAATTACCATGCAGCAGTTAGTTCAGATGAAATGAAAGTTAAAATCTTTGGGCATTCATGATTCTTATATTACAGAACTAAATCAAATGCACCCAAAATAAAAAGGTCCAATATAATCCCCAATGAGTACATAGAAATCTCCAACAAAGTCCTTATGCAGTTAAAGGAATCTAATATATAATGAATAGCTAGTATTAGTAATTTTGGATGCTATGATCCAATGTAAATATGTCTAGACTAATTGACCATCTAAGGAAGTAAAAGATAATAATGTTGTTGCTTATTTAACTGCTGAAGATTAAAAAAAAACTGGTAACTATTCCTAACAGATTCCCATGACACCCAATACAATAAATCCATGCAATTACAGACCATACAAGGAGTCAAGATTACTAGTTCCTATATTTTTATATCACCTACAGTTCCAGACTATGGACCTCTTGGACCTGGAGCTATACTGTACAAAACGTTATGTGGTGAAATGCCTTCCTTTTTTATTGCAACTCCAGTCTTCTGATTTTCCAAATATTCATATTAAGACACTGCTGTACTCTCACTTGCATTAGAGTCTTTTCACTCTACCTGATTGTCATTTGCCAATCTGATATTGTCTGCCCCAGCAAGTGAAGGCCTGAGAAGTTTATACCTCCCACAATGATAGGGTTGTAAAGTACAAATGTTAATATATAACTAGGTCTTCCCATAAATGACTGCTCATCTCTATTGGTTTTATATTTTTTGTATGTAATTATCAAATGTTAGAGAAGATCTGTTATCTGTAACCTGCACTGTCCCTGATGTCTAGAGTTTCTCGATGTAAAAGGGGGAGAAAAGCACATTATACACTCTAAAGAAGAGGACTGCTTTGTATTACAAGAAGAGCTCTTTAGAAGAAAAAAAAATAGGCCAGTTCTCCAATTTCTCATAACCTGAAATAAGAAAAACAGGCTTGCAATAATATCATCCTTAATGTGAAAAGCCATTTAGAAAATAAGTGCTATTTTAATACTGCTTCTGGACGGAATATTTAATTCATTATTTACAAAGGAAGAAAAGGCATAGAGAAAACCACTGTTTTATTACTTTAATGCAACATTTCCATACAGCACATGGCAGTTGTATTTGAATTCATAGAAAGCCATACCACATGCAAGTAATGCAAAAGCTACAAATGAATATCCAGGATTGTATATCATTTGCATTAATTTCCTACCTAAATTATCTGTAATAAAAAAGAGAACAAACTGCACATAATTCTATGTATAGAACATATGGTGAAAGTAAAGAAGAAGGCTAGAGTTTTTATTGCTACAGCCTTGGTATATAGATGGGAAACACCATTTGCAAAATAATAACCATATATTTAATGTCATAAATCACAGTCTCAGATACTTTGTATTGAATTAAGAAGCATTTTTTTCAAATGATTTAGTTAAGAAATAGTTCTACTGGGTAAGTTCTGGCATTTCTGCAATGTTATCTTTCTATCTCACTTTGTTTCTGATGCTTTCAGGCAATTATTTTCATAATGGATTATTTCTGTGCTAGCAGCATGAGACAGTGTATCCCGGCAGCAACAATTTCTGGGAGTCTAGTATGTTAAACAGTTACTGAGGCAAACAGGTATACCAGAAGTGCAGCATAAATAATATTTCAAGTGTAAAACCCTGACTGTACTCCAGCACGTCTTATATGGGAAAGGTTATTTGGGTATATAACATGTGCAACCAGGAGTTCTAATGTTTATGTTACACTGTTCTAAGGGCACAAATGTCATGTCTTCTCTCCTTCTTCCTCTGTTTCCTTCTGCAACAGGATTTCCATGTTAGCAGGCTTGAAATCCCCAGCCAGATGTGTATGTGCAGATGGTCAGAACCTAGCTTCCCACAAAAAAAAAAAAAATAACAATGCAGAAGCAAAATATACATCTTTTGGAGCAATATGCAATATAGAGCCAAAACAGCTTGCACCAATCGCATGGAACTATAGACAAGGCAGAGAAAGTGAGACATTCTTTTACTTGTGAATACACCCATCCAAAATGATGATTCACTGATACCTCACCCAAGTGAGAGGTGAAGGAGTATTGTAGGTTATGTTAAGAAAGCAATAAAAATGTTCTTTTTTGCTTTTTTGTTGTCAGTTTTATTCAAAACATTGTTATGAAGCAAAATTAGAGATACTAAGTGAAGTACTTCCCTAATGCTTATGTCATCATTTACCTTAGTCTTGTGGTCACTAGAGATGCCTGATGTTCTGATACATACAAAGGCAAGTTTAGTTTATATTATAAAAAATAATAAAATGTACTGAACCACCATGGCAAAGCGAAACAGTTTATTAAACTAACAAATCTAAAAGAGTAAGCACTTTCGCGATGTTCCACGAAAGCGCTTACTCTTTTAGCTTTGTTATTTTTATAAACTGTTTCACTGTGGCGTGGGGGTTTGGTACTTTTTATTATTTTTTATCTACAGTTTCTTTATTAGAACTGAACCTTTATCCTTGTCCATACTACTTTTGCTGCTGTTAGTTTACATTATATTTACTTTAAATGCAGTCCACACAGTTTTAAGGCATTACAAGCATTGCACTCTGCAGAAAACATTGTACTTCAGCTCTTCTTGATTAAAATCTGTAAGTATGGTCTCATTCATTCAGTCTAATTGTATCCATTATAACCCAATTGTTCTTTCTAGCTCTTTCTAATCATTGATGTTGCACAACAGATATAAAATAACATTTCTACAGCATATCAGGAGCAATGTCCTTTTCACTTGCTTCTCACTAGCAATTGGCTTCAGGTCACTTAGAGAAAATGGGTACCTAAAAAGCATACATCCTATTATCATAACAGAATAAAATCAATTTCATAGATATTGCATAATATATCTAGGGAGTAGTAGAGCAGTTCACAGTGCCTTCTTCTGCCTGTGAACATTGAAGATTGGATGGGAGATAGGAAATTCACCCCGGGGATCATGCCAGTCGCCCTGCTAGACAGGGGCCCAGAGAAGTAAATATTGTGCGAAAAAATTTCCAGGGAATTGTTATGGCTAGGCTTGCATAGGCCTTAGGGCCGATAGCCTAGTACCAACCTATGAAACTATGTCTTGAAACATCTCAACACAATATAGAGATTGGTCTACCAGAAAGTTACCCTGGGAAAGGAACCACTTGGCCACCACAGTAAACCTTGCCCCTTTCCCTACTTTAATGCGATCTTGAAGTTGGTATATTTAGTTTGGGGAGGGTGTGAGGGGAGAAGCCCCCCACATGTTTGGGTTTAATTTATTTCAATTTTTATTTTTTGTGGTGCCGGACATGTGGTTACTTACCTGGAGTGCTTGCTCTTTTGTGGTTTTGGCGAATTCTTCTCCAGATTTACTGATTCAGGTAAGTGGGTTTTTGTTGTTATGAAGTACATCCATGGAAACACATTAGTTGCTATTTTTTCCCAGTCCTCTCTGCCCTATCCTTTAGTTGTAAAACCTTACATGTTCTCCAAGGCTTTAGAAGAATATAAAGATGTCTTCATTCCAAACCCCTTTCGATCCATCTTTGGTCTTACCTGGTCATGCTTACTGGCTTTTTTATAATATGCTGTCAGTGACCTATCTGGCTGTAATAGCTTGTATCCTAGCCTTTGCTTGACTCCTTCTCTTGTGCATGGAGTTTGCTTGGCAGACCAATTTGTTGCTTGGTTGTACCTTTAAGCATCTAAGAATAGAAGGTTGAGGGGGTGGGGTAGCATTGAGTGATGTTACAAGAGATGTGGAGCAGTGGAGAGATGTTATTTAAAGCAGGTCAAGTGGTGAGGAGTCCTTTTTGGCATTACAGATTGTGTTGTTTAAACTACTGCAGTGTTCAGGAGATCAGCAGAATTTCTGTAGTTAGGGACCCAAGTATTTTTCTTTTACTAAGTAAGTGCTGGGTTTATTTACCTTTAGAGGGTGGTGAGTAATTGCAGCTACTGTTTGGATCTGAATACACTGGGTTAAGTTTTTTTTGACAGTTTGTACACTGGGAAGGCACTCATGATGGCACTTGATTAGGAGAGAAAATAGTTGCTAATGATGGCAACCAAGTTATATTAAAAAAATGAGTAGCAAGTGCATTAGCTAAGAATGAGGATTTGAGGAAGAGTATACCTAGCTTGGACAAATGAGGCATACCTCTTAATCTCTTAGAACAAGAAATTTACAAAGGCCCAGAATCAGGGCAGATTTTAAATATTGCTCTTATAAACTTAAAATTTTGCTAGAATAACAGGATTTATGCTCATGTGTACTTTAGGAAGACTATGAAGTCTGAAACTTCAATGTATACTTTTATATAGTGACTTCAGTCTTCAACAATTTCATAAATATGAGGCAAAATTGGGTCATTCTGCATTAGTCTGGACAACCGAGATATATGTGTGGAGGTGTGATGAAGTTTTATCAGGAATGCTTGCTTCAGTCGCTCTTTGGTGGTTTTGCACACTAGGTCTGGGATTTGGGGTCAAGTGCATGGCAGGCCTAAGTATACCTAGATACTGTGACATCATTTGGCCTCTGCATTGGGCTGCTAGGCAAAAGCAACCCTTGCTAAATGGTTTGGTGAGGTTTTGTTGCTCCCTTTCAAAATTAAACTAAGGAAGAAGCGCAGTGATATAATGCCTCCTACCGCCAATAAACATGGCCCTGCAAAGTGCTACCCTGAGGCTAGGAAATATTCCCAAGGATGTTTTGTGAGCATTAAGAAAAAAAATAGTCTCTTCAGTTAGATATCTGCTGTTATGGTTGAGTGGATCTTATGTACTTTTATGGGAATATTTACACAATTACTACTTTGTTATACCTTTTCACAAAAAGACAAACCTTGGATTCAATAAATTCTATGTAGGCTTCCCACAAAGCCTACATGGAGTTTACAGTATTGGCAGCCAAGAAACCATGTAAGCAAACATGGATAGCATGTTTAAATCAGAGTATTTATAGACCGCAGATTTGTGTGGAATGCCACAATGACCACCAGGGTTTCACAGATAGCTCTTAATCTCTTAGTGCAAGACATATGACATCTAGAGAAAGGCCAACATAATGTAAGGACAATGACTCAGAAATAGGGACATATTTGACATATATGCCATATAGAAATGTACTAGAATTACCAGGGGTTTGTGTTTAGCTACATGTTCTAAAGTATTCAAAGTGTGAAACTCAATACTGAAACATATGTAATATTGAGTCACTTCAGTCCTGAGAGCATCACAGTGATATGGTAGAAAGCCACAAATTTGACAAGGAACACAAAAGGACATCCTGTGAATATCTGGACAGTTGAGAGGTGTGAATGTGAAGTATATGGTCCAAACACAGTACAGAACTGTATATCTACAGTGCAGAGTTTTGTGATATCCCATGCCTGGCATTCTGTACTGAAGCTATGTAAATGATCTGTAACAGTACATGGCTGCCATGTAAAATAAACACTCAGGGGAAGTGTGTGTATTGATAGGGACACAAAGATGAATTGTAGAAATGAACACTGGGAAAGAGGACAGGTGAAGCAACTTAATGTACAGCAGATAAGGGCATGTCAATGAAAGATGGTTCTAGCAACAACACCAATACATATTTATATGATACAGTGAGGACTGCACATTGAAAATGCATATTATGTGACTGTCAAGGTGACATAACAATGGGGCGGATGCCTGTGTGAGATAAACATCCTTACATGAATAATACAGGACATCTATCAGGGATTTGACAGACAATTAGAGTAGAGTGCATATTGTGAAGTTATGCAAACTGATTTGCCTGAATATGAGTGTAATCTCAGTGTAATCTCAGTAGAGATCTCCAGTAAAGGCTCATGGAAAACATTAGCAGAGCCAACCATGATCATGGACACTAGCAGAATAATACCACCAGTAATCCCATCCCTCTGACATAACATATGTGATTTAGAGTGATAAATGATTCTGCACAAACACACTTGAACAACTATTATGATACATCCACACTCTATGAGGGTAATCATGCACACTGTCTGGGCACTATAACATTTGCTGGAGGTGTTAGGAGGGATGCTGCTTTACCTGTATGTGACATTATGAGCAATACCGGGTAGTTAACTGTTGTGCATGGCATATATATATATATATATATATATATATATATATATATATATATATATATATATATATATATATATATATATATATATATATATATATATAAAGAGAGAGAGAGAAAGAGAGAGAGAGAGAGCACAATCCACACTGTCAAAAATTATATCCATGCCATTAATGTTGCCAAAGACCTATGTATGTAGTGTGTGCATCACCAAAACAGGTAGTACACATGCATCTGGTGTAACAACTTGATTGGTGTTCCACACTAACAGACAGCCATGTTTATGCCACAAAAACAATACCTAGGTATGGCCAATAAGTTGTATGACAACTCATTGTGACAAAGGTTGTACACTTCAGCTACACATCACTGGAAGATGTGTATGGAGGTACATGAAGAATTGTGTATTGTACTCAGTTACTGGTGTGATGAAGGCTGGGAACTATGGGAGTATTATGGCCTCTGATGTGGATGTCCTTCACATACTCAGTACTTGTGTTACATACAAAGGAGTAGTCAGCACTGTGACCATATGCTGGTGGATGTTCCACTTACCATCTACCCCAGGATGCAGATCACATACTATGGACTGATTATAAGGTGTGATGTCCACATTATAGTTGGTCTGTGTGTTTGTTTTCTTGACTTAAGAAATCTTCCTATGTTTTATTATCATTAGAGGTGTTGTCATGGCTGTGGCAGCGATCATTGGTATATGTTTATACTGTCTGTATTATACTAATAGCATAGTTGGAGTCAATAATTGGCCATAATCTGTACTTTATAAGGCAGCTGTCTGGACACAGAATGTGTATGTCATCTGTGATGTCTATCACTTAAATAATGGAAAGGAAAGGGACTAGCACATGACCCTGATATATGTACCTGATCCCTGAACCTGAGCTATAGGTCACTTCATACATTTCAACATAGTGAGAGGCCATGTACGGGATACACTGGTCTACCCACTTGGTGATATAGTTGATTATGGCCACATATGACAGTGTTGATTGAATACCTGTGTGGATTTGTGTTATGTGCCTTAACATGGTCAAGTTCCAAAAGTTGATAGTGTTGTTATCATGTATGCCCTCAATGACCTATTTGAGGACATCTATCAGATGTAAGAGACATGTTTTAGTATTGACAACTCAAACATGTCTGCTGTACACAGACAGAATATTACAAGTGCCCACTTAGAAGAGGTCCATGATGGCATTTTGGTCTATCTCACAGTTGAGGAGAGTCAAGATGTGTTTATACGTGCATGCATCATTTTCTGTGCCCCCAACTCAGATGCATGCATGTTGATATACACCCTTCTATTGGAATATATCCCATGTGGAGGGTGTGTTGAATTATGTATTCAACCATATCAGGAAGATGTATGTACTGAGTCATGCCATAGGCCAACTGTGATATTGTCACAGCTCATTGATTCCATATGATAGGCATGGATGAAGGTAAGACAGTACATACTGGCTATCCTGATCTTGCCTAGGGTTTCAGCGCAATTCCCTGTGCAGTTATTATTGAGAAACCCTTCCAGCTGGGGAGTAACCCTTACGTCATTAGATAGGTTACCAATTGCCTCACCAACAGAACCCATACTGTGAAAGTTGGTGAATCAACCTGCACCAGTAGAGCTGTCACCACTGGCAAACTCCTGGGATCTGTGCTTGGACCTTTACTGTTTGGACTCTATTTCTTGACAATTCAGTCTAAAGTATATGGCCTTTGGCTTACCAAGTTTGCTAGTTCTTGCATATTGGGTGCAACCAGTGAGTCTACCAGTGATGATAACATACTACAGGAGGAGCTAACACAGACAAATGATTGGTGATAGAACACACGATCTACAAATAAATGCAGAAAATGTCTTTATGTTGTCCTTTTGAAAAGTGGTAGTCCATGTTAATTATGGCACTGACAACAGTCCTGCTATGCTGAATCCCAGTGAGGCAAGCACAGGAAACACATGTATAGAGAAATCTGAACTTCAGCCACCAAGTTTCTACATTAGTATTGAAAGCCTAAGTTGTGCACATCATAAGTCACATGATCATATTCAGATCTTAGGATTATATGACAGCACTGTAAGCAAACCTCATCAGACAATAATAGAGTATAATACTCTCTTTTGCATGTACCTCATCAGACACGTGTAAAAGCTGGAGAGACCACAGGGCTTTCTCATCAATAAAACCCAGGGCCTATAAAACATGCCATGATGTATGTGGATAAACTGAAAGCCATGTCACTGTAATCTGTATCATATGGGATGAGCTGACTTCTGTCTGTCCTCCAGGTCAGTCTCTGAACCTGCCCTGATGGGAACAGTGCATATCCACAAATCTGATGACATTAGCAGTGGCTGCTAAGGAGAATATGGTAATAACAGCATCCCACATGCTGGTGTAAAAGGTTCTATGTGATGTGAAGCAAGAGCACACACACACACACACACACACACACACACACACACACACACATGCACACACTTGACTGCAATTAAAACATAACCCCTACCTATCTAAGTACAGAGACTAAAGAGCTCAGTGTTTTATGCAAGCACCACTGCACAAGTCTGACATTTACAATACTACAGTGGAAATGGGTGAAATGGGGAGCATGCTGGATGAAAAACAACAGGAAAGTAGTACAGGAATGTGCAGGAGTGAGGTAGGAAAAAAACATACTGATCCATTTCTTTAACCGTCTAAACTGAAAATATGTGCAGAATACTAACTGTATTTGGACTATCATCTTCACAAACAGGGGTGACCACAATACAGTCATGTTGTATAACTAACTGGACCAAATCAAGTTTGTCTAAAAGATGTGTGTGAAATGGTGAGCAATGTATGGGATGATTTTTTTTTTTTTTTTGTGAGACAGGTGTGCCCATCTATTTTTTATTTCAGAGAGAGGAATGTTGGAATTTGAGGAAGGGATGTAGGTATGCCTGGGTCAAGTAAGTTGGGTAGCAAACAAGACAAGATACAGGGACAGTGATGGACACAAAATGTTGGGGAGCACCATGATTGGGGTGATGGAGGAGATAACCCAGGCCCATGCCCATCAAGCTTGGAGGTAGTGAGAACTAAGTCCTCACCCACTGGACTGTTATCACTGTCACCTTATTCCACTGGTGACTGGAGTGCTTGACATCTCCTCCAATGGAACATGACAGAGAACAGCCCTCCATCCTGTGTAGGAGTGCACCAGTTGTGTGGTGCATAACCCTACGCATTATCCCTGTAAACTCACTGTGGGTGATGAAATCATTACCTCCTCCAATGCTTCCAGATGGCTACCACTGGACCAGCCTCCAGAACAGTGCTACCTGAGGGTACAGGTAGTGCAGGGCAGCAAATGCAGTACTGCCAGGTTGACTAGCAGGCAAGCTTGGCATTGGTTTTGGAGCCAGTAGAGTGGGGCAGGCTGACCACTGAGGCTGGCCTACATCATTGTGCTTTGGAGCATTTAGTGATGTAGTACACATGGATGACATGAACACATTTTGATAAAATATAATAAAAAAATAAATAAATAAAACAAAAAAGATAAGTGGTGCAGTGAGAGAAAAAACAAGATAAAATTAGTACCATCAAATATGACATAAAATGCGTTAATACAATTATACAACGGATTTATATTAAGTTTTACATTTAAATATACCTCCTAACAGATAACACACTATACTACAGATTGCTGCAAGTAATCTCTACAATGTGCATATATTGCACATATGCATTTTCCAATTATACAGATTACAGTTTACAGCAGTGCATGTGTGCCACTGATATAGAGTTTTTAATTTAATGTAAATATTACTGAAGAAATTACAGTACTGCATAGTTGTAAATTTTGGTATTTGAACCCATAACCTCTGACTAAAGTCTAATATTGGACTCTTAAAATTGGTTTGTGCTACAGACTAATGCATGCTTGTTTTTACAGTTGGGATGTGCATGCTTAATTTGTTGCAACTCTATAAAATACCAAACAAATCTATATTTAACGTTTAATGCTACAGTAACACTTGTCTTCTGCTTCTCTCAGTCTCTCTCATCAAGCTTCACTGCTCCGGACATTGAACTCATGCTCTGTGGCAGCTGGGGAATGAATAGAAGACCATTATGCATACCAGTATTGCCTATATTAAGCTTTCTACTCTAATCTTACGAACACTCTCTTTAGTTGATACTAACGCAAGTGTGGGATGTCTGCAGTCCTAAATTTCTCCAACCAACAGATGAGAGTATCCCTTTTTCTCCTCTGTAAGTCATTAAAATGATTTCTATGTTGCTGTCCAGTGTGGGGATACCAGTGGCTCTGGATACTGGGAGCCAGAATAATCCCCCAGCAGAAGCTTTTAGCTGTGGGGTTTTATCAGAAGTCTAATAAATATCCTGGCTCCTGGACACCCTACCTCTGTGCACTAAACTTGGCATCTTCCCCACTAATGCCAACCATGTTTACCAGAAGACCTAGAGCAAAGGAGACTGATGTTTCACAACCAATTCCTGTTATTGTGTTTACTGGGAGTGCACACACATGAGCAACATGTTTCCGTGATGGTAAGTGTAGAATAGCAATGGTAAGCAGTGAAGAATTAAATAACGGCAATTGGAAGGTTAGTCTGACACTTGGCCTTAGTTTGAGGGATGTCTATTAATGTAGCCTAGAAATAATTATTGGAAACTGGAAGGTAACTGTTGGGTGAGTTAGATTTGCAAACATGCACTGGGAGCATAAATGGAATGACCTGACACATTTTGTTTTTAGCTTTATACACTGAGAAAATTGATTTTTACACTGTGGAATTCAAACCTAGGCATAATAGATAAAACATTTATTCCACAGAGATGATTTTCCATCTTTGCTATAGAAGAAGTGTTATGGGTGAAAGCGCTTAACCGTTATTCAGTTGTGGCATTTGGCTTTTGCAATTTTTTAGTAATAAAAGTATAATTTTCACTCTGGCGTTGTGGATATGCTTTTGTGAAGGAGTGGAGTTATCTTTTACTGGAGGTGAAGCTGCGACTCCCGGCTGGACTAAGGTACCATTTTTGAGGTGATCGAGCACTAATTGGTAACTCCGTAGCACATACATTTGTTTAGCCACAGCTTGAGAATTGCCATGCTTCATGCAAATGAGATAAGCACAGCCAAATCTAACATTTATTTCCTCTGTTCCCATGATTGCACTAAGCACCACATTGCACACTGGCCCTAAAACAATATAAAAAGTAAAAACAAGAATAGAAAAGGGAAAAAAAGAAAAAAAAGGACAAGTAGTTGAAATAAGGAAAATCAGTCCATGACATACACACTACAAAATGTTAGTTCACATTACATATGTATACATAGATCTGGATTTGAACTCTCACTTCAATGAACCTTTGGAACACAGGAAGGGTGCCTTATCATCCTTTGCTACACAAACAACTTTGCAGCGGGAAACTGAAATCATTCTGCATACAACCAACTGCAACATCATCTATAGTAATATGAAACAAAACAACTGTTATTTGTAAATTTGTTATATTTGGATGTAGTGCACTAAGTGATCACACAACCAGTTATGATTATCTCTTGCAAATATACAGCTCTGTTTTACCTCTCTGTGTTTTTTGGTCATTCTTCACTTATCAGACCAGTAATCTGACAGATGCAGTCTGTAAGCCATTCTATATTATTGGCCTTAAAATGCGTGAGGACATTAACTGGAAATAAAATCCTATGCAGTTGCCAACAAATGAAGGGGAGGTTGGATGTTAATGAACACAACTTATGAATTATGTGCTGCTTATTTACATTTGCAACCTTACATCTAACACTTTGTAATTCTAGCCTGACACACTCATTGGATGTAGAGCAGCCTGCAGTGCTGTTGTTGTTTCCTTCTCCCAATCAGTAATCCTTCACAGTTGCTATTCATTATAAACAAACACTGAGGGAGTGCATGTACTATGTTTACATCTCCTACATGGGCCCAGGTATTTGGGATTCAGCAACTCTAATCAGTTCACACCTCATTTGCATCTTCACCATGCTAAGAGCCCTGAATCTACACCACATAAAAAGGCAGCTATGTAGCCAGGCAAACTGAAGGTGTGGAGAAAACTGAACAGAGGCTTTTACTTTGGGATATATCTGCACAGAGGATTAGTGAACTCAGAAAGTATG
The DNA here is from genome assembly GCF_019279795.1 of Protopterus annectens. Classification (NCBI taxonomy): domain Eukaryota; kingdom Metazoa; phylum Chordata; order Ceratodontiformes; family Protopteridae; genus Protopterus; species Protopterus annectens. The sequence continues at coordinate 1,557,982,223 of NC_056733.1, forward strand.
CTTGCACTTTGTCAGCTAGGCTTACAATCAAAAGGTCGACAGTGACAAGCTCGACAGCCACCTCCTCGACCATGGTAGGAGTGACTGTCGGAATGTCGACATTCATTTGTATGTCTGTTTAGAAGTATGGGCAGGGAGTTACAGCATTGATTTTAATGGGAGAGTTCCACCTTAAGGTTGACAGAATTTGTCGACGTCGTTGTGTCAACCATACAACTTACTTCATATTCATAAGTTGATGTTGTTTGTCATGGAAATTACCATTCGCAGACGTGATTTTTGTTCTGTTGATAGTAAACCTGTCAGCTACAATTTGCATATGCTGGAATATAATTCAGAAGAATTTCAAGCAAAGGCGTTTAGACTTTTATCTGTATGCATTAGTTAGAAGTGTACTAATACCGTGGGCATAATTATCAAGGCATTTCACAAGTATATATGATTGCCAATACCTTAAAATTAAATCGTCTGTGATAAATATGCACAAATGTTTCAGGGACAGTTCATTTGATAGAACCTTTAGCATTTCAAATGCTTTCTTAACAAAATGTGTCATTTGCCTGAATTTTTTTTTTTGGTGGGGGTTAAAGCTGTGATTCTATTATGGCACAAAAAAAGGATATGTTGGAATTGTTACTTTCTTTTTTGCATGCAGCCTGTTCACATTTCAAATCTCTAGACTGTTTTATTTTTCTCCAATGGGTAATACTTAGATGCTAAATTTTCTGTTTTATCTGGGAAGTTATTTTGTAGTTATGTGATACTTATGTGTATTATACTTCTGTTGTCTTTTAAGACACCTAGGACTATGCCACTTAGATGTCACAATCCTTGGAGACCACCCTTTGGTGATGCTGAAAATCGAGTGATAAGTAATGCTTTTAGGCAACATGCTGACTTCCTGCTTGAAAGGGGACAGAGAGATATGGCATGCTGAATGCAGATTTGATGGCAGATTGTGGATAATATTAATGCCATGGGTGGCCACAGCAGGACATTTCAGCAGGTGAACTATAGGGCCACTGACATGATCACATCTGCATGGAAGAGAACAGCTGTAGTGTGCCATGATCAGATGAGTACTGGGGTGGTCCTGTTATAGACCCACCACTAACACCAAATAAAGGGTGCCTCTCTACTGTCTGGGATCCAGACAGCTCCTGGGAAAGTGCAAAACAGCATGCCCTCACCATTGGTGAAACAGTTTCAGGGACAGCAAGCATGTCCCAGTAGGAGCTTCCAGGTAGGCTTTGGTATCTTAGTTGTTGAATACTGTTGTATAGTCAAACAGTTGAAATTAATAAGTACTTATGTGTCATAACAACTTTTTTTGGGGGTTGAAGATTGCTGCAGTTAACAATACATTCTGATTGGTTACCGTAGGTTGGAGTTGTCATCCAAGTTCTTGTTGAAAGTATAGTTAAGGGACATATAAAGGGGTAAAGGTATTACTGCCTTTGTTACTGTTAATTGTGATGATGTTAGCTTTACCTTTTGCTTAACTTCTTCCAAGACCATCTGGCTTGCAGAGGAAAGCCTCATCTGCGGAGTCAGTACTCATGAGCAATGTAAAAAAAATATTTTAGTGTGTGATGTTGATGTCAGGACTGCTGTGTTTATTACTGTACTGTCTAATGGTGGCAGCACTGTTGTTTTGGTAGTATATACTGTAGGATAGTAGTTTAGGTAACAATTGTCCCTGTGTTTGTTGCTTTTTATCACAGGTGATCCTGACAGTGGAAGTGTGGGACTTCTACCATCCGATGTCAGTGTATCAGCAGACTCTGATGATGATGGTGGACAAAAAGAGGCACGGTTAGGGTGTGTAGAGGTTGAATCTGACACTGAGGCTGACATATAGTTATCCCCTGCAATTCCATTGGACACCCCCAGTAAACTATGCCTACAATTCCAGTGAGCCTCAGGTATTGGAGGCCCAGGCCACTGATCAGGGAACTATTGTTACGATGGCTTCACTGCCTGTTGACTCTGGCCATAGCCAATGTGCAGGCAACATGCCACCCAGGAGGGTTGTTAAGGGTGCTCAGTGGAGGCTTGCTGTTCCTCCTCCACTTGATCCAGGTGTCTCTTCCCATACCACTCAACATATGTTTAGGGTCATCATGGGGGCATAGGCATGTTCCCATAGGTACTCCAGAGAAATGCTTAGGGTTGTAAAAGTGGCACAGGCTGACATGTGTGACTGCCTTCACCATGTTGCCAATTCAATGGATTGGATGAATGACACATTGGAATGAGGGCTGTCTGTGATGGAATGTCTGCTGACAGGGGAATGGCATCCATGTGGGCATATGTCAGCCACATCATCTACTGTTAGCCAATGTGGCGATGGCTGATCATGCTCCCATAGTGACAGTATTTCCACTGCTCTATCAGTTGGTGAGCTGTCCACACCCAGACGTGGCAGGCCATGGGCTCATGGTCCTGGGGTCTTCTTGACGGGAACTCATCCAGTCGATATCTGTCACATTCAGGTAGCAGTAGTACATCTGGCAGTGGGCGGGAATGTGCCAGTGCAATTCCTGGCAGAGCCAGTTCTCATGGTCAGGGATGACAACAATTAATTGCCACTGATACCATGCATAGCTCACACCTGTCTGACAAACCAAGATGTAGAGCTAGCACAGAGCTTGACTGTGTTCATGCAGATACTCGCACACCAATTTCACCTGGAGGACCCATAAAGACAACACACACAAAAGTTACATGGTTCAGCAATGCAAAGCAACTAAAGACTTATTTTGTTTCACTGGCCAATTGTTGGTTTATCCAAATGTGTGTCTGTCTCTCTTACTCACACACACTCACCAACCTTCTCTGTCAGCCTAGGCTTCCTGCCTCCTAACACAACACCCTGTTCAAGTGATAATAACTGTGCCATATCCCTATTTTGTATCCTTTGTATTCTGGGATGCATAAGCCTTATGTCTGATGCTCAGGATGCATAGCTAACTTAGTATTTAGTATATCTGCATTTGTGATGTTGAACTGGTAATTGTACTTTTTACTTATTTTGGCTTTAGAAAGTTCGACAGTAGCATCAAAATTTCCCAACTTTATTGTGAATGATCTGGTGAGGGTTGTGAAGTCAGAAACTGCAACATATATCATTACTTTCTAACTTCTTTCTTAATGATTTTCCAGTATAAATGCATGGTGCTAAACTGAGGGCATGCAGTGATCATTATTAATTTTGAGAGGTATGAGTATGGGAATCTTTGATGCCAGAGGCCTACTACTTAATAATGGACACATATAAGTCAGATAAGTCTCTGCTGTCACATGTTAAGGTAATTTCTGTGCAAATCTCTCACCTTTTACTTGATTATGGTACCAAGTAATGAAATGCAAGGATATGCCACTCATTCATATCATTACACAATGAACTCCAGGTACAATACTTACCTTATAATGCAGCAGTTGCAACAGTTTTACTTCAGCGCTAACTCTGTCTGATGCAAGCAATACACAGCCAATAAATGGGGAAATAAAGGTTATGAGAGCTGTGTGGCATAAATGTTAGCATATGCATGTGTATAGGAGGAAGGGTTTAGGCTTCTAGGTGGTGAGTGACTATGCTCTTCATCTGCATGTGGCTGTGGTGACCTTAGCATTGGTGGTGGGATGTGTGCTCCTTCCCCTTGTTGATCCTGCTGATGCTGTTTTCTCAGGATGATGTTGTGTAACATAGCGCATACAGTGAATATTTCAGTACACGTCAGTGGATTGTACTGCAGAGATCACCCAGATGTATCTAGGCACTGGAATCACGACTTCAGCAGCCCAAACACATGCTGTATACTGTTTCTAGTTTGAGTGTGTGCCTCATTATGGTGTTCTTAAGCATGTGTGTATGTGTGCATTTCTGATGGGTGTTATCAGCCATTGTTCCAGTGCATAACTTGCATTCCCCCAGTAAATGACCCTGAGGGGTATCCTCCCTAGCAAACATCTGATACATTTGAAAGGTGTGCCAGATATGTGAGCCATGGTAACTCCCAGGATTGCCAGCGCACATGTTCAAGATGATTCCCTTGGCATTACACATGATTTGGCAGTTAATAGACTGGAAGCCCATTCTATTTATAGAGAGCCTACCATGTTCTCCTGGTGGTGCCTTAATTTCTATATGTTTGCAATCTATGGCACCCAGTAATTCAGGGTAGCATGTTACCCAGTGGAACTCCTACATATATCTGGCCTTATCCTCAGGAGTATGGGAAATATATATGTGGTCACTGGCATGTTGGGACATAGCATTTAAGAATTGATGGAAGATCCTGGATGCTGATTACTTTGTCACCCCCAGTATGCCCCCTGTTTTTCTGTGAAAGGTACCTGTAGCTAAGATTCTAAGTGCTACACATACCTTTGTCTCCAATCGGATGGGTTCCCTGATTTGTGGTGGCTCTGAGTTGAGGACAAGAGAGGTTGCAGAACCCCCTGTAGTGTGTCTCTATCTGCTCTGTAGCAATCTACAAGTTCCACATCATGTATTGTGTGATAAGTTACCCAGGGTCTGAAGACTCTTCTCCTTCTTGGCCTTGGTCTAATAGCAGCAGCAGCAGCATAGACTTCAGCATGTTGCACATACAAAATGAATTAAAGCAACAGCAGCTCCTAACATTCTTTCCATGTAGCCTTGTTTCCATGCCTGTATTTCAATAGGTTTTGGAATTCACAGGGAAAACAAGCACTGAGTCTACACAGTTGCTTTATAACTTGTTGAATAGCTCCTCAGTGTTGGATTGGTTTATTACATAGAATTCAACTACTTATGCTGTAATAAGCATGCCATGATGTTTACCTTGTTTGCGTAATGGTGTGCCCCACTTACTGAATCCAAAATGGAGCGCTACCATGTGTGCGTCATGGTGTGACATGCACATAGTGTCAATGAATCGTATAGGCTTTATTGAATCTGGCTGAAAGACAAACAACCAGAAAGTTCCATACAGCTCCACTAGCATGGTACAGCAAATCTTAAGTTTAGTTGTTAAAAAAAAAAAGTAGACACACAGAAAGGCATGGGGCTTGGGAGTGATGATTAAGGTATTTACATCACAAATACTAGGTACAGAGTTTGATTCTCACTCGATTTGCCAAGTGTTAACTTATGAAACTACAGGCTACTTGTGTATGCTAATTTCCAAACACAAAGAATATACTGTAGTGTTCTTCATATTATTTCAGGCATGTTCCTGATTTTGGCAGAGTTTTTAGCCTGTCCCTCTTAATGGCTATTAAAACCAATGTCATTGTGGAAATGGTGGTAACTTAATTACAGTAACAGACATCTTTACTACAGAATGGTATATTAATTCACATCATCATATTCTGTTGATGTCTCATGTTTATGGTAGTAATATTTAAAAGTGTCTGTGATGGTCCTTGATTATTTCTGGATATGCACCTGATTCTGCTGAGATTTGGGCATGATCCATTACGTGGGAACAGGTATTTTGTCCACAAATACTGGTTGCTTTGGGCATTCTGGAAGGTATGTAAGTCCGTTGTTCCCCTCTTCCCCCCCAAAATATAGCACTTTACTTAAAAATAATAATTTATTTATTTATTGGCATTTGGTGACCAGGAAAGTCTAACTGGGTCAGAAACCCATTTTCAGTGGAGGCCCGGGGAGAAAAGCTCCACAGTACAAAGTGTAAACAGTAGAACTTAAACAGTATTAATGCACTTATAGAATATTATACATTTATAGAACATTAATTACGGTACACAATTTGGCAAACAGAATTATACTGTCATAACATTTGAACCATTAGAAGATCAAAATTTAGCATCTTTGTTGCAGAAGATAAGGTTCTTGTTGAAAAAAAAAACAGTTTAGTGAGATAGTTTGATTGATGAGATGTTAACGAGTTTAGGAAATAGTGAATGTTAGACTTTTAAGTAATAGGAGTTAAAGAGTAGTGAGAGAAAATCAAATGTTAGTAGTAAGTAGCTTTAGGCTGAATTAAGGGAAGTTGATATTGTAAGTTTATGAGTATGAAATTTATTAAGCAGAGTGAAATAAGAAGGTTAGTGTAAGAGGAGCTCAGAATATAATAGAGGAAAAGACTTGTAAGCTAAAAAGATATAGGTTAGAGAGAGGGTAACAGTAGATTTTATTGACTAGGCTAAATGGTTGATGTAAGAAGGCAAAGAGGTAAAGGAAGTGGGTATAGGCATTTTGTGGGATTAGTATACATATGCCTTGGAGCAAGGACATATGTGACTATTTAGATAGTGTTTATTCAATGTTAATTTGAAAATCTTAAGGAATTCAATGGCATAGATGTTAGATGGAAGAGCATTTCATAATTTAGCAATGACATTTATTTATTTATTTGCAGTTTGTTAACCGGGAAAGTCCATTGGGCCATGTTGAGCCCATTTTCAAAGGAGGCCCAGGGAGAAAAGCTCCAGTAATGAGTATTTGCAATATTTACAAAAACAAAAGAAACAAAAACAAAGAAGCAAAAATTAACAAGTAATAACAATATTTACAAGAGAATTAATCATCACAAGTAATGCACAATATTTATGAGCTCATACAAATGTAACATTGAAATGAGAATGTAAATTCAACAGATTTATTGAGGGTTCTTTGACTGAGATTGGGATATGAATGATGAAGGGGAGGAAAGCATCAGTTGGGGTGAGAGCAGAAGTTTTCCCAGAGGGTGGAGAGATGAGAGTGAAGTAAGCTCTTGAAGGTGGAGGGATATTGGGTAGTTCTAATGTGAGGGGGAAGCAAATTCCAGGATCCGGTAAGGGAGAAAGATAGTAAGAGTTGTCCTGGAGTACGTATGGGTTGGTAAACTTCGAGGAGATATTGATTGTTGGATCTGAGTAATCTACGTGGCTGGTTCAGGTTTAGGGTGGTGGAGGAGAGGGAAGGACAGTTAGAGGGTCTGAGAATAAGCTTATGTGCATTTGTGAGTTGAATATATGTCAGATAGTTGGGAAGTTCCAACCAATTTACAGAATGGAGGGAGTCACACTGATGAGTGGAGTATTTGGATCTGTTGGCAAAAAGAAATTTTATTGTAGCAGGAAGATAGTTTAGATTTAAGGGTCAATTGAAGATTTGTAAAGTGAGGGGCTCCATATAGGAGTGAGGGAATGAGGTATGCTGTGGCTAGTAGTTGTTTGGTTGAGGGAGTAAGGTAGTGGTTGTGCCGATTTAGCATTCCAAGCTTCTGATGAGTTTTTTTAATATTAGTTTGTAGGTGTGTGTCGAATTTTAATTGATCATCAATAAGGACCCCTAATAGCTTAGTATAGGGAACAATTTCTGCAGAAGTCTTGTTTTGGCTGACAATAGAGAAGGATGCTTTGTTCATTTTGGTGAGCCTGGAGGGGGTGAATACCATAATTTTGGATTTAGTTGCATTGAGAGCTAAATGATTATTTAGCATTAGGTTTTCAGTGTGAGAAAAGGTGTCTTGGGTTAGATTAATAAGTTTAGGGAGAGAATTGATGGAGCAGATGATGGTAGAGTCATCTGCGTATTTGGACAAGTTTTGCATTGGGGATGTTCTGATAGAAATCATTGATAAAAATGTTAAATAGTAAGGGGCCCAGTACTGAGCCTTGTGGGACACCAGTTGGAGTGTGGATGAAGGAAGAAGTAGAATTATTCCACTTTACAGCTTGTTCTCTATCTGAGAGGTAGCTGGTGAATCAGTTGATGGAGGAAGAGGATAGGATGAGATGAGAGAGCTTGGTCAAGAGAAGTTTGTGGGATACGTTATTGAAGGCCTTAGATAAGTCGAGAAGGAGGGTAGATATTATGGTGCCAGAATCACGAGCAGAGTTAATGATTTCAAGAAAGGTGAGCAAGGCAGTAGTGGTGCTGTGACCAGGTCTGAAACCATGCTGAGTAGGGATCATTAGTTGATTGCCTAACAGGTAGGGTAGGAGTTGTAGATGGATACATTTTTCGAGAATTTTTGTGATAGGAGACAGAATAGCTATTGGGCGGAAATTGGAAACTGTAGAATTGCTTCCCCCTTTATGGAGGGGAATGATGAGGGATTTTTTCCAAAGTAGGGGTACATAGGTTTCTTGGATATAACAATTTATTAGGATGCATATAGGTAGTGCTATGCCATCAGGAGCTAGCTTGAGGAAGTTAGATGGCATGTTGTCAGGGGTATTAGAACAAGGTTTTAATATTAGTAGGAGTTTTTTAATGATATGTGTAGAAATATCATGGGAGAAGATAATTTGCTGAGCTCTTTTTGTGGGTTTATATACCTGTAAGAGGAGTTTGTTAGTGGAGAGAAGAGTTCTAGATGGGATGTAAGTCAACAAGATAGATTTCAGAGCAGGGCAGCTATGTGGGTTGTAGATTATTTTATAAGCTAGAGAAAGTTGTGCTAGGTTTGGGTAGTAAGGAAATTCTAACCAGTTTAGTTTTTTAGGGCATCACAATGGTGGATACAGTAAGGTACCACAGTGGCAAATTTGAATTTCTATGATAGCATGATTGCAGTCTAGTCAGAGGTGTTGTATGAAGATTAGCAAGAATAGGGGCTGCATAAAGCAAGGTAGAAAGTAGAAAGGTATTGGCAAGGGTTATTTTGGTGGAAGTGTTCATGTATTATTTATGTCTGTTTGATATGTCCTTTTTTGATTATGTCAACTATGTGCTGTTCAAAGGTGAGTTTGTTGTCTATAGTGATTCCTAGTAGTTTTGCCTGGGTTACTATTTGAGTTTTGTTTTGTGAATATAGTTTAAAATCATATGCGAGAGGCTTTGGAGAGAACAATAGAAGCTTAGTTTTCTTTGTGTTAAGTAGTAGTTGTGAATTGTTTGACCATGTTTCAATAGAGGTAAAGGCAATTTGAGTGATGGTTAGAAGGTGAGTGAGGTTGGTGGAAGAAGAGATAATGGTGTCATCACTGGCATATTGGATGATAGTGCTTTGGGGAGAGGCAGTATAATGTTAGTTAATAAATATGTTAAAAAGCAGAGGTCCAATAATGGATCCTTGGGAGACTCCTGTACATTTTCCTTGGTATTTGGATATGCTAGTCTGCCATTTGATGCATTGTTGCCACTCTGTTATGTCATTAAGAAAACATTTTAGAGTACTGGGGGAGTAACCTATTGTGGAAAGTTGCTATAATAGTTTAGTGTGACACCATGTCAAAAGTTTTTGATAGGTCTAATTATATTACAGATGTAAATTGGCTTTGGTCCACAGCTTTCTAAACAGTGTCTGTGAAGGATAATAGTGCTGTAGTGGTGCTATGTACAGGACAAAAAACATGTTGTGTAGATGTAAGGAGGTTGTAATATTACAGATGTAAATTGGCTTTGGTCCACAGCTTTCTAAACTGTCTGTGAAGGATAATAGTGCTGTAGTGGTGCTATGTGTAGGGCAAAACCATGTTGTGTAGATGTAAGGAGGTTTTGTCTAAGGGAAATTTTATGAGTTGTTTATGAATACATTTTTCTAATAGCTTATATAGTGGGGAGAGGATAGAGATAGGTTGATAGTTTGATAATTCCTGTTTTTTCCTCCCTCATGTAAGGGAAAAGTAAGTAGTTTTTTTCCAGAATTAGGGACATAGGATTTGGGGATAGACCTGTTTATCAGAATACTAACTACATAGGCTATAGCATCAGCAGCAAGTTTTAAATATTCTGATGGAAGATTATCAGCAGACAAGGAGCATGGCTTTAGTTTAGAAAGTAGATTATGAATTAGAGAGGTAGATTCAGCATGTACAAAGAAAGTATTTTTTGTGGAAGAGAAGTTAAAGCTAGGGTGGCTGTCTACAGAATCAGTGCTGGGTGACTTTTCAGTTTGGTTAGTACTGTTGGGTGATGAAAAGTTTGTAAATTTTAGAATACTGTCTATGAAGTAGGTGTTAAATATATTAGCTATTAGCTATTTCAGATGCTTCTTTGTCTGGGGTAGGAGAAGGGTTTTGAGATGTCCCTGGAGAAAGGTTTGATATGGATATCCAGAACTGTCTTTGGCTGTTTTTTTGGCAGATTAGCTGTTGTGTAAAATATTTTTTTTATCAGCAATGACTAGTTTTTGGGCTTGGTTTCGGAGTTGCTTAAATTTTAAGTGATTTGATTCATTTTTTTGGCTCTTCACCATGATTTCCAGGCTCAGTCTCTAGCTAGCAATGTTTGTTTGGTGGGTCTTGTAGGCCACAGTACATGGTTCGCTTTAGTCCTTTTAGTATGTAAATGAGCTTAGCTATTGAGAGTGTCCAGGAAAATTTTTTTTATGTAGCTTATGTCACCACCTAGGGTGGGTGTTTTCAGCAGAGACCATTTTATAGATTTTAGGATATTGCTGAAGATCTATTGGTTGAAATTGGATCAAATTCTAGAGGTTTTGTAATTATAGCTTTTAGGCATACTAGGGGATGCTCTGTAGGTATAAGCCAATGAGTGGTCACTTAAGTTATTTTGTAGTATGTCAGAACTGGATTATTTTAATGGCTAATTAACTAGTGTCCAATCAAGTGTTACTCCTAGGTGAGTTTTGTTATTTACTCAGGTAGGACAGTTTATAAGCTGTGTTAAGCCATGGAGGTAAATGTGTTCTCTTGGAGGATTAATAATCATGTTTTGCCAGTTAATGTTTGTGTCACCCATTATAATAGTTACATTAGAGATGTTATTGGAATTCCAGAAAAGAAGGCCTTCAAGAGGTGGGATATTTTGGCTGACTGGTATATAGACTACTCTGATGCAAATTTGTTTAGTGTTATTTATGTGTATGGATGATAGTAATGTTTCTGCTTTGCTGAAAGTAGGGACAGGTTTGGAGATAGGAGTAATAGTTAAGCTGGAGTGATAAATTAGTGCTACCCTTCCACCTTTACTATTGATTCTATCTTTTTTCAGAATGTTATATCCTGAAGGGACAATTTCAGAGTCCTGAATATGTGGTTTGAGCCAGGTCTCAGTAACTGCTACTATATCTGGGGAATGAAATGGTAGCCATGCATGGAGTTCAGAGATGTTGTTACTTATACAAAGTGTAATTAGTAATAGATTTTTGGTGAAGGAAGGATGTGCAGGTCTGGGTTAGGGAGAATATCACTACACTGTAAGAGTTTAAGGAGTTAGGCTTTGATATGGTGGAGAAATAAGTCTTTGTTGGTGTACTTGGTGTGTGTATATGGCATGAGTTTTATTTTATTGGGTATTGGCAGTTAACAGTGTCTGGTAAGGTGAGTTGTATTAAATTTGATTAAGTAGGGTGTTACATTTGAATAACTGTCTGTGTGGATATTAATTGGTAGTGACTGAGTAGATGTTGTTATAGGTGCTGATAGTAGAATATAGTTGGTAGCGGTGGCTTGTAGGAGTAAGTCAAGTAACAGGAGTAGTGTTATAGAGAAGATGAAATAGTGCATAGAGGGTGACATGTTTTTGATGTAAGCTGGTGAGTAGAAAAGTGAGCTAGTCATACAAGTTTGAAATGATATTTTATCTGTTTGTTATATGAAAGTCGAGAAGAAATAAGATAAATAGGAAGATGGAGTGTGTATTAGAAGTTATTTGGATGTAAAAGAGAGTTGTTATATTATTAGATGTAAATGAGATTTGTTATAATTTAGGTTCAGGAGGTCTTTTATTATGTTAGTATTGAGCTAATTGGATGTTGGCAATTATCTTATTACTAAAGCATATCTATCTATAAATATACTTTTATATATATATATATATATATATATATATATATATATATATATATATATATATATATACAGTATGTGTGTAAAAAGTTATGGGAGTTTGATAAGGTAGTAAGTTTGTAATTGCAGATTTGATGGTGCACTGTTTTTGTTTTGAGCAAATTGTGCAAGTGGATGACCTAGCGGAGAAGTTTTAAGAGTTGGTATCACAAGTAGACAAATTATTTCAAAGATTGCAGGCACGGGGAAAGCATGGCAGGAAGCTGTTCAGGTGGATCCAGCTAGAGGTTGTCAGAAACAAAGAAGTCAAGGAAATCAGACAGTTATGTAGGTGTCTGTGCTGGCTGCCAGACAATCCTGTAGATTTTAAAGTACTGTGTCGGGGTACATCCAGAAGGGCTGAAGAAGCTGGCAGGGAGTATGCAGAGGAGCTTAATGGAGAAGCCCTCAACATCTGAGTAACAGTCAATAGGACGGATCTTAATATGCTTTCTGGTCTAGAGGACTTAGGCAATATTATGTCCGATGCTGACTTACTTACATTGGTGTATAACTTGAGATTGGGGGGGGTAGGTGCAGATTTTGCATGGGGCCCAAAACACTGGCGGGAACTTTGTGAAGGGTCACTACAAAGAGGCTTAGGCATGGTGAGGTTTGGTACATTACACTGGTGGTAAGAGAGAAGATTTGGAGGGGAGATTTTGATAACATTTTTGATCTCTCAGATGCCGAGGATTTTCAAAGGGTGGTGGTTTCAGAGTCACCAGGCATTAAGGATTGCAATGCTGCACTGGAGAAGAAAGGAATAGGGAGGTATTGGCCAAGATCTTGGGTTAATTGGGTTGTGGGTTTGTTTGTTTTATGGATATTATAATTGAGAAAGAACCCCAGCAGGCATTGCTGCTGTTATCTTATTTATAATTATTAGGGAGGTGCAGAGGCTCTGGGAGGTAATGCCTGGCTATGGAATGATCAATGTTTTTCATGCTCAAGATAGTGGATAACTACTTGTCATGGGAACATAGGCATACTGACACTTGGTCATGGGAATATGCTGGATAGGTCAGGAAGGGTGGTCATACAGTAACTGGAGGAAATGGAGAGCAAGGAAAAGACATGTTGGCTCTTCAATGTAGGAAAGTGCTTTTGGGCCACATGCAGATGCCAGAATGTGTGTACTCACTGTTCAGGCCAATATCTTACTGTCAAGTGCTGTAGGAAGGATGAGTTGGGGGAAAGAGGGGATGGTACAGGGCCAGGGCAGGGTGAACAGAATATGGTTAGAGGAAGGGAGCCGAGGGGTTTTAAAGCGGATTGTCCTTTCAACTTTGAACTGACTAGGGATCCAGTCCATTTGCCTATAAACATTAGTCAGTTAGATTAATTCCTTCAGTGTTACTATAATAAGGAGGTGGCGTAGTAGCTGGTAGAAGGGTGTCAAAGTGTTTTCTCAATAAAATCTAATGCTGGTGGATTAGTTTATACTTGTAAACATTTGAAGTTGATTTTTGGAAAGGACGAAGTGTGTTGGACAATGACATGAATGGGGGTACATAATTAGGACCCTTTGAAGTTCCTTTGATTAGTGACTATCGAATATCTCAGCTGAGTTTGGTGCTCAAGAAATCAGCGCAGGAATTTAGGTTAATTCATCAATTGTCTTTTCCAGAATGAGATTCTGTCTTTGCCCATATTGCTAGGTTAGATGTTAAGGTTCATTATTCTTCTTAGGATTAAGTGGGTGATCCCTGGTTAGTAAAGCTGGATATCAAGTCAGCATTCAGGTTATTGTTGGTGAGAATGCAGTGTTAGCTTATTTTCTCCATGCATCTCAATGGCAAATTTTACTTCAGTAATGCTATGCCTATGGGCTGCACAGTCACATATGCCACTTTTGAAAAGTTCAGCACAGCAATGCACTAGATGTGACAACAAATAGTTGACATTGGGTGTATTGCATTATTTAGATAATTTTTGATTATCAGGGAAAGCCAGGAATCTGTGGTCAGGGGAATGTGGTTGTTTGAACAAGTTTGTGTGGAGCTAGAGGTACTGTTAGGTAATGACAAAGTACAGGGATCAGCTAAGGTGATAACCTTCTTAGGACTGGAGCATGAGGTAAACCTGAAAGTGTTAAGTTTCAAACTGCCTCGTGACAAAATGAAGAAAGTGAGAGGTAAGATGGAGTCATTGGCAGGAAGAGAAAATATGAGGATTACAGAGGTGTTGGAAGTTTTAGAGACCCTTAATTTCACATGCATAGGAGTACAGTTGGGTTGTATATTTAAGAAAGCTATGGCCAATCTGTTATGGGAAGCATCACTGGGTATGGAAAGGCAGGCAAGATAAGGCACATACCCGTTAATAAATGTTAATAGGACATCTCTATTTGGCTGAAGTTTCACCAGCACTTTAACAGAATCTATATGGAGGGATGACTAGGTTACTTCACTGGATATTGACTTGTTTATGGATTCTGTGGGGGGGGGGGTTAGGTACAGGAAATTATTTTGGAGACAGGTGGTTTGCTGAAGCATGGCCAGAGGGGTGGACTGACAAGCATTGAAAGGAAATCATTTTTTTAGAATTGATGCTAATTAGGTCACCGATAGTAGTGTGGGTGGAGGACTTTTGAAACAAGAAGGTGATATTTCATTCAGGTTACTTGGCAGTTGTGCAAGATTTGGCTAAGAAGACCATGAATTCTAGATGGTTGCAAGAGTTACTCAAGAAAATTGACTTGCTTTATTTAAACATTAACCTTTCTTTTTAAGTTCAGCATATTCCTGACCATTGCAATGTTTTGGCTGATAGCCTGTCTTGTTTTCAGTTTTGCAGGTTTTGGCAGCTGGCACCCAGAGTTAAGGTAAATCAAATTATTCTGCCCAAGAAGGTGATGGAGATTGGTTAATCATGGCAAGTTGGCTGGTTCAGCAGTCCTAGCACAAAGCTACTAGGAAGGCATGCGGGTAAGCCTTTTGTGTTTTTTTAAGCAGTTTGTTACTATTCTGCTATTAAATATGAAGAATTGGTCAGTTAATTTAATGCTGAGATTTTAAGCGGAGACATGGAAGGTTGGTGAAGCAGTCAGAATGGCTGGGGTACACCTTGCTGTGGTGAAATTTCAGGTTTGTGGGATGTTACTAGGTACTGGAGGATACTGAGGTTGTTAAAGGTTTGGTAAAAGGTGAGTCCAAGAAAAGGGGATATAAGTTTTCCATTATGCAGCATAGGTTGCCAATTTTGCTGTCTGGAGTGCACAAGGTGGCTTGCTGTCATTTTGCCTATATACTTTGGGCCCCCTTTGGCAGTTTACATGTATGTTCAATCATTTTGGAGTCACTTGCTGGGTTATTTACACTGAGATGACCTCAGGATTATATCAACAGGAGTATTGATTTGGCTAAGACAATCAAAAACTGACCAGGAGGGTGAGGGTAAACAGGTGGCGTTGAGAAGGTGTAGAGTATATTTGTTATGCCTGGTAGTATTGACTATAGAATGGCAAGAGACATGTGGTATTTGGCCAGATAGTTTATCTTTTTGGGACTTAAAGGGGGGAAAGCTGGATGCTAGGAAGTTTGTGTCTTGGTGAGGATGGTGTTGACAGTATAAGGAGTGGTTGTTGGCAATCATTCCACTCTTTTAGAATAGGAAGGGTGTCTGATTTGGCTGAGGAAAGTAGGTCCATGGAGGTAATTAAAAAAAAAATCATGGAGCAGGGGATCTAGGGAGTTTTTGATTTACATTCACTAGAATATGAAGGAAACAGTGTTGTATTAGGTGATTAATTGCTTAAATCTTTTTTTTTTCAGGAAGGGATGTTTTAGTTGTCTTGGGTCATTCTTTTATTTACTGGTTGGCTAGAAGAGTGGAAGTGCATCCTGGTGGTGTGAATCTGGGACTTAATCCAGTTCAATAGGAAGTCTAGTGGCATGATTTTCTGGGTATGAAGTGGTGTCAATTGCTACCAGCATTGGAAGTGGTATGGCAGCAATTTGGGGAATCTGACAGGATGGTTATTTATCTGGCAGGTAGGCAATTGCATTTGTGTACCTGTTTGTTAAGGAACTTGTCATTTTTTGTGCAGAAATTTCCTGGGACTAAAGTTGTTTGGTCGGCCATAATTCCAAGGTTGGTTTGGAGGGGTGCTGGCAAGTTTTAGGCAATGAAACTGACTAAGAGGTTTCTAAACCATAGGACAGCTAGCATGAGTGGTGCTTTAGGATGTCTTGTAATGGTACACTTGAATTTTGTGGATAGGGATCTGGCCTGGTTCTGTAGTGATGGGATGCATCTTAACAATATGGGTTTAGACATGTTCCATGATCAGCTGTCATTGTTTATGAAGGATTTATTTGGGAGAAGTTAGATTTTAATGTGGGGGGGGGTCAGGCTTTGAAGCAGCTGCGGGTGGAAGAAGGGCCCAAATTCTTCAGTATGAAGGCCCCCCTTTCCCCATTGTGTTTCATTTGACACTCTCATTGCTCCTAGTGAGCAGCATTACACTGCCTAGCGGAGTTACGTTGCACTAGTGAACAATGAGATGCTGCTAATAGGTTTGTGGTGAGTGGTCTAACACACTGACTAATCTCTGTAAAAATATGCAGTTGGAAGTTATTGTTAAAGTGTTAAGAGGAAGCTGAGTGTCAATCATGCTGCCCAGTTGTATTATGTTTTGGTAATACTTGATGTGTGTTACTTGTTATTAATAAGATGGTTGATATTGAAGTGTTTGACATATTGTAATAAACCTGGTCACAAAATCATAAGAGTTGTGAAGTTGTTTATTGGTGGAGACTGGGGATAGCCCAGAAACAAATGGAGTTTGCTTAGCAGTCTAATTTGTCACTGGGCAGTACCTTTAAGTATGGTTGGAAGGTTGGAGTGGAGAGTGGTTAAGTGATGTCACAAGAGAGCAGTTCAAGACAAAAGAATTATAGCTTGCCCACCCTCCCTTGTCCTTAATGTTTGGTTGATGTGTGGTAGAACAAGGGCCCTAGTACTTGTGCAGCAGGTAGGCCCTTCTTTCCCCTCTCTTTTGTGCTTCAGTTGGCACTCTCATTGGTCCAGGTGGGTGGCATTACAATGCCTGGTAGAGTTAAGTTTTGTTAATAAACAGTGGGACATTGCTAATATGTTTATAGTGAGCAGTCTGACACATTGACTAGTCTCGGGAAAGATGTGTGGTTGAAGTCTAAGTGTTTTAAGAGGAAGGTGAGCATTCTATTAGGCTGACTAGCTGTATTATGTTATGGTAACAGTGTCAGTGGTGCAACGGGTAGCACACTAATGTTTTGTGCAGAAGGCTATAAGTTCTATTCCCACACCACATAGATTGATTACTGCAGCATAAAAGGGGTGCTGCACTGCTGAGTACTCTGTTTTTTGGATGAGATGTTAAACCAAGGTGGTAGCTCAGGTGGATGTAATAGATCCCACAGCACCTATCAAAAAAGAGGGTCTGACACAGACAAACAAGTGGTCCTTTATTTACATCTTATTTACATGACACATTATGTACAGATTTACATGTTTACGTATGTATAAATGCACAGTTACAAAAGTATACAGTTATTTCCACAATTTCATTTTTTATATACGGAATCTGTCATTTTTATTCTAATCAGTCGTATGTGCTCTTATTTATATTTAACCTCTAATCTTTCTTCCATAATCACCATCAAATTTTTCTTAACATCATTGACAATATCCATTTCCCATTAGACATGATTTCATTTAATCTCTCATTCTATATTATCTATACTACAGGACACCTCTGTAAGCATCATTACAGCACATCAATAAGTGCTCACTTGTCAAATCTACATATCTGTATCAGTATGTATCTGACTATATGTATGGGGACATGGATCCCTTTCAGAAGCACAGTGTTTCAAAACTTTGATCTTCAATTGTCCGAGACCATAAGATCGAAGTTTTGAAACTTCAAACATTTTGAATGGAGATTGGCATACATCACAGTACCAGAAATTTACTGTATTCCTCACCGTGGTGCGATCTCAGACTTGGCATATTTATTTAGCAGGGGTATGGGGGGGTGCAGGGGGGTTTGCCCCCTGCAAAAACATAATTTATTTTGTTTTAATTTTTTTAAATTATGTTTTTGAAGTTTCAAAACTTCAATATTATGGTCTCAGCCAATCATGTATACAACTATTTATTGAAGATGTACACCAATGTCACTAAATCATGGGTGTGGAAATGCCACCTACAACAGACATGTTGTAATGTACTGTGAAAGACTGTTTAATCTTTAACATTGTGTACAGATTAATGTTGCCTTGCTCTTTGATGCAGTTAGATTAGGAGGACTGTACATACACAGGATATACCTGTTTCTGATCCCATATCGCATCAGTATCGCCAAACCATGAGACGCCATCACATCATGAGAGTGAGATATCATGACACCTGTCTGTATGTTGTATATACATGATATGGCAAAACAGGCACCCAAGACAGTCATCCAGTCATCCCAGTAAAACACATGTTTACAGGCTGCCTGTTAGAGCAATCGCTATAGATCAACTGTTACAATGCATGGACAGTTGAATGCTGAATGCGTGCGGACAGTGTAATGTGTGAATGTGTGCCATGCAAACACTGAAACCAAAGTAATGTCCCACAATAAAACATAAGCATGACAGATACATGGTATGCATTTACAAGAGTGCATATACAGTCCAATCAATTAAATGTCAATCAACATGTTGACAGCAGAACAAAAGTGGAGGACACAGACAATAACTACAGACTGAACAGGTTCCTGGACTTTGTCAGTACAAATGCTCTTGAACAGATAGTCTGCACCCCCACAACAGGCTCAAATATTCTAGATATAGCACCCACCAATATGGGTGGTCACTAAACTCCCCCACCTGATGCCCTTCCTGGTAAGGTTGGACCACAAATCAGTCTTGTGCGAAGTAAGTATTGGACCTGTCACCACTTCAGGAGCAAAAATATTTTAAAAACTTTTCCAAAGCAAACTACAGCCTACTAAGTGATGGTATAAAAAGTTTTATACCCCCTGCAGCAAAGACAATGACTCCCATGCAGTGGTGTACACAAATACACAGTATAAAAACTTAAGCAACTGTATAGACTCATCTGTACCCGACCAGATTAAAACCAGGCCCTCCTGAAAAAGCCACCCTGGTGGACCTCAAGTATAAACAGGTTATATAACAAAAGGAAGAAACTTTTGTCTAGGAAAAAGAGGGAACTGACTCAGCAAAGGAAGAATTCCCTCCACAGCTTTAGCAAGCACATCAGAAATCTTGTAAATTCCTCTAAAGATAATTGCAAAGTTAAAATAGAATCCTTAGCTGAGGATAAGCATAAGGCATTCTTCAGCTATGTCTGAAATCTAAAACAGATACTCCACTTTGTGCCAAACTGGTAGTAGATGGTACCACTCACACTATACTACAGTGGAGGAAATTGCCAACCTGATAGCTGACAGATATGGTGCAAACTTCACCCCCTGTCCACATCAGCCATACCCCAAAGCATACCTGACACCAGTCTTCTGCCTAGTATCTCTAAATATCAGGTCATATCTGTGCTCTCCAAAGCCAAAAACATGGCCTCATTGGGACCAGATAACATCCCAGGTTGCTTATTAAGCAATCTAAAACAGGACCTAGTGGACCCACTTGGCATTCTATTTAACTGAAGCCTGAGAACAAGCTTTGTTCCAGCACAGTCACAAGTGGAGTCCCTCAGGGATCAGTATTTGGACCACTCCTTTTTGGCATTTACTTCTCAGAAGTCAAAGCAAATGTCAGTGGTCTCTAGCTGACTAAATTTGCAGATGATTGCAAATTAGGAGCTGTCATTGAATCTCACACTGACACAAATGTTCTCCAGGAGGGTCTGACACAGACAAACAAGTGGTATCAGAGCCATGGACTAAAACTAAATGCCAAGACAGGCATAATATTATCTTTTTGGAAGTTATCCATCCCTGGTAACTATCATATTGACAGCACACTCCTTAGAGTTGACCCAGTAGTCAGGGACTTAGGAACACACTTAGATAGTAATCTAGCCTTTGATCATCATGTGTCTACAGTGGTAAGGAAATCATTCTATGTTGCACAACTTATAAACAAAGGTATGGCATCTAAGTCATTGTTCTACTGTATTCGGCATTCATTAGACCTATCATTGAGTACAATGCCCCCTTTGGTATGTACCTAACCAGGCACATCCAACATTTGGAATGTCCACAGATGTTTCTCACTAAAAGAATACAGGGAACAAGTAATATGTCCTATGCAGACTGACTCTATCCCTATATTCTGTCGCCTACAGGCTTTTGAGGGGAGATCTATGCAATACAGGGCATTGTCAGACCCCACCCTGATGGACCTCCTGCATATCCACAAAACAAACACCACCAGAACTACCCATTCTAAAGATTTAAACCTTGTCTGTGATATAAATAGGACTTGCTGAAGAGATAGGTATGTATCTCAGAGACTACCCCGTCTATGGAATAGGCTCCCCATCCATGTGAAGCAGAGTTCCTCCCTAACCCAATTCAAGTGTAACTTGGACAATTGGATGGGAAACCAGAAATTCATCCCTGGTTTGGCACCTATTTCTCTAATGGACACAGGTAACCTGTAAATGGTTCATCTCCCAGGCCCATGCTTACACTTATCAAGGGTATCAGAACTTATCAGAGATTTTGGAAGCATGGCTAGGCTTAAAAAGGCCCTTGTGGTCATTAGCCTAGTAAACATTTATGAAACTATGAACCTATGTACATTGGAGAACAGAAAAAGTAATCCCCTTGCACAAAGGGGGGCTATCAACCATCCCTAGGAACTACAGACCCATAAATATAACCAGCTTCATCTGCAAGGTCATGGAAAGACTCATCATGGACCTTATCAACAATGACATAGGTGACCTTTAAACCCTAGACCCAACCCAGTTTCACTTTGTTAATGGCAGATCATGCTTATTAAATCTAGTAGACTTATTTGAGAAAGTCATCAAAGCCCTGGATGAAGGTAAGACAGTGCATATTGCCTATCTTCACCTAGCCAAGGCTTTTGACACAACCCCCCACTAAGGTATCATTGAGAAACTCTCCCAGAAGGGTACTAACCCGTGCATCATTAGATGTGTAGCTAATTGGCTCAGTGACAGAAAACATATTGTCAACATTGGTGGCCCACCTCTACCAGTAAACCAGTCACCAGTGGTGAACCACAATAATCTGTGATGGGCCCCTTACTGTTTGGAATCTATTTCTTGGATGTCCAGGATAAAGCAGATATTCTTTGGCTTGCCATGTTCAGTGATGATTGCAAAATGAGTGCAATCATTGAGTTCCCTCAATGATGTTAATATATTACAGAAGGGGCTAGCACAGACAGATGACTTGTGCCAAAGCCGTGGTCTAAAACTAAATGGAAAAAAGTGCATTATTATTCCCTTTGGTAAAGCAGAATTCCCTGCTAATTAAACAATTGTCAGCACCCCCCCCCTAAATTCAAACCAGTGGTGTGAGATCTGGGAACACAGTTAAACAGCAATCTGAACTTTGGCCACCAAGTTTCTACAGTGGTAAGGTAAGTCTTCTATTTTGCGCATCTCGTAAGTAAAGACATCACATCCAGGTCTAAGAATGTTATAACTCCACTGCACTCAACCCTCACCAGACCATTAATAGAGTACAATGCTCCCTTCTGTATCTAACTCAAGAGACACCTGCAGCAGCTGGAGAGACCATAGGGTTTTCTTTCCAAGAAAATACAGGGTCGCCAAACCATGACTTACATGTATAGTGAAAGCCCTGTCACCGTACCCTGTATCAAATAGACTACTGAGAGGTGATTTGTGCCTGGCCTACAGGGCATTCTCTGACCCTGCACAGATGGAAATGCTGCATATCTGCAAGTTAAATGGCACAAGAGAGACTCACTCTAGGGATCTTAACCTAGCCTGTGAAATTAACAGAACAGGCTGGAAAGACAGATATATCTCCCACAGATTGCACTACTCTGGAATAATCTTCCAATTCACATGAAGCAGAGCTACTCATTGTCCCTATTCGACCACAACCTAGACAAATGGTGGGAGACTATAAATTCACCCCAGGGTGGCACTTGTGTTCATTATGGACAGAGGTAGCTGGTGTTTATCATAGACTCACACTGTGAGTTATGTCCATATAACCAAGGACAATTGACTCAGCTTTGGATTATAAGTAACATGGTTAGGCTTGTAAGGGCTTTAGGGCTGCTAGCCTAGTAACCTCCTATGAACCTATGAACCTACGGAGGGACCAGACTGATGTGGATCAGACTCCTGAATGAGCTCAGGAGCTATTATCCTGAATGAATCCTGCACAGCTTGTACAATCTCATTGAAGAAGGTCCCCATCATGTCCCACAAATGTGTTTGGAACACATCACTAATGACCTCTTTGATCTCCTGAAAATTGTTTCAGTCTTGGCCATGGGGATGTTTCCTCCAAGGTGCAAGCAGGACTGCTTGAGCAGGGGCAGGTCCAGGCTGCTTATGGTCATCGTCATTGTCACCATCTTCTTCTGATGATTTGGGCAGTGGCCTCATATGTCCATGTCATTATCTTCAGATTGGTGAATGTCTTCGGGTACCATGCTCTGAAAAGATTAATTGCAAAACACAACAGAAAACAAAAACAAAATGTCTGTCACACAGAACAAGTCATTGAAAATCAGAGTGCAACACAATATTGTTATGATGACAATTTACACAAGAACTGAGACACATCAATTATGGGCAGACTTCAAAAAAGGACAACAGTCTTCTTTCCTGGTCAATTCTATATTCTTAGACACACACATGTCATTAGCATTGCAACAATGTATGAATGGTCAGCAACCATATTTTATTGTCTACAGTCAGTGATGCATATGAGTGGATAAAACCTGCCATTGTATAAATGAGGAGAAAGATATCAGAGACTATTGTGCACAATAGTCACAACATATGACAACTTACTGAGACAGGCAGCATGCTATTTGGCTGATCACACATCAATATTATGAGTACGACACTAAAGACAATGGGATGCGTTCAATCAAAACAACTGTACACATACCACAATGTAATATATCTGTTAATAGTAGTATTGCATATGTACAGCTGTATGCATTCTCTTCAGAATAAATAAAAAATCAGAAGACGTAAAAAACAAAAATTTTGTAACATCATTGCTGATTATGACCTGCTGCTATCAAATGGGTACCTGCTGAAATGTCAGTCAACCTAGGCTAAATTTGCAAGCACCCCTTTCAGAACCCACCACTGCATAGTACCAAAAAGCCTACATTGGCTAGAACTACCTCATCAACTAACATATACACAGCTTCTTACCACCTACAAAATTATCCATTATCCATTTGATATCCTGCACTAAAATAAAACATTCTACACAACTATGTTTTGAGTCAGTTATTGTGATCCAGTGACTAAAAACTCTTGTTTGTCTATAAACCTATTAAATCTGTTGAGCCTTTTCTGTACTACTGCAAGATTGCTAAGGCTTGGAATTCCTTACCTGTATCCATCAGGTCACCACCCTCTATGAAAGACTTCCTAGCTAACCTCTGGCTCTGTTCTTCCTCAAACCAGGATAAACTATATCCCTAAATGTGAACTAATACATGCTAACTACTTATACCTCCTTACTTTCCCTTCTACACTTACTTCCTTACTTCTATCAAATTCTCTTCCCTGACTTTCTATCGAAATATGCCATCTAAATTTTACAATTGTCCATTTGTAAATGTGGAGCTTTTCTCTCCGGGCCTCCACTGAAAAAGGAACTGTATCCTATCACACTTTCCCAGTAAACAATTTTAAATAAAATAAAATAAATACATGTTTTTTATATTATGTCTGATTTGTTGTAATTATATATATTGCAGATGTTTGTTTTATTTTTGGAGAATGTTTATATCATTGTTCTTACAATGTTTTGTAATAAATTGGAGCTTTTCTCCCTCAGCCTCCACTAAAAATGGGCTTCTACCCAATTGGACTTTCAAGTAATAAAATTTCAATAAATAATAAATAAAGCAGTGTTTTTACAAACCCACTCAGGGTGTGTGAGGCAGGTATCATATCAAACTTGAACTAAAAGCTATGCCACAGCTGTGCTCACACTGTCACCAGATACTCTAATTCTGTGAAGAAGCAGGCTATGTACAACAAACATCAGGAAACACAGACAAACAAATAAGTGTACCAAACTATATAGTATAAGCAATAATTGCAGTTCTTACACTTGACTGTAAACCATTCATCTTACAAAGTGTGTCTCAGATACATACAATGAACTGTTCTTTATGTCGTGGATGCATTTGTAAAAAAAAGTGTGCTGACAAAATGAATCAAAAATACAAAATACATCAACACTATAAGTTTTATACTCAATTGTAATGACTACTACCTTTTACTGATTTCACTTACCTTACTGGTGCATGATGGGTATTCCTGCATTCTAATAAATAAAGATTCGTTTTTGAAAATCACAGGCCTGAAAACAGTGGAATATGCATCTGAGTTAATAATATACATTAAATACTCAACATACCTCTCTGCAACACCCGCTCTTCAACCTGTGTATCTGCTCAATGCACATCACTCTGTTCTGACTGCAGTACTCATTGCCTGAAATAAAAAAGAAAATGTTTAAAAATTATCAATTAAATGATAACGACAAACAATTCACTATACACTTTGCAGACTGTTATTCTGAATATCCTTAGTTACCACAATACTCAGTTGATATTATACATGCAGGTGTTAACATCTTTAAACAAAGATTGGAGGACATGAGATTCAAACCTACAGACACCACCCACAACTCTAAATTAAAAACCTGTCTTCCTAGCTAACATGTCTTAACTGTCGAAACAGGCTTTCCAGTCATCAAATAGAGTTAATATTATGTCATCATTCTGATGAAGGATGGTTTACTAATAATGATCTTGGCTTAGGACTGCAAACTACGAACACGTGCTGCTCATGCAGCTTCACAGCATTTTAAACAAAATACAATATTAACCTACTAAATTCCTCAGACGTAATAGGATTTATTGAGATGTACTGACACCACTGTTAAATAGCTGATGTTAACAGAATGTTATGGATTAGATATATGTCAGGATTAATTTAGTGAGTAACTGTGTTATTCACAACAATTCTCAAATTATAAATTAATATCAGTAAGTGTAAAAATCTTTGTTAAAAGAATGCTATGGGTATATGACATCAGTATAACAGTTTAAGATATATGCATCCCTTTTCAAGACTTGAACACACAGTGTCCAAAATGCAGACATTCTGGCCTATGTCTCTTTAAGATGAGCTAACACACAGCACGTGCTGTTTATAAATGAACAGGTACTGCTTTTTAAATACAATTGTTCAACAGGTGATGTTAAGCCATTATGGATTACGGCATCATTCCTATAAAAACTAGATCAGTGAGTCGTTACCATACACATCATAAAATGTAATATAAAATATTGCAATATATTTTTTAAAGTTTATAGGTGAGATTAACCAAGGTAACATTTTTCCCTATGTGGTGTTGAACCCACAAAATTCCAAAATGCAGACAGACTGGCCACTTGTTTTACAGGCCAAGATATAGTAAGCTTTCATTATAGACAATAGTTACTGCAGCTGTTTAATAGAAATCATGTGACAAATGGCAGAATACAGAAATTGCATACAGTTTTTGCACTTCTCATAGTGAGGACATAGCAGCTATCAACACATATGTAACCAAATATGTTTAACCAATATTACGGGCATTGATTTGTACATTAATTACACATCTGTGTACTTGTGTCGGAAGAATGATGTAAGTAATCATATACTTATATGCCTTCCAAATTGTAATGGCTCAATAAGTGATAGAGTGAGACCATAATGGAAAACTGCAAAATGTGCAGTCATCCATGGCATAGAAACTATAGGCATCAGTGATGCATGAGGACAGTGGCTATGTGAAATTATGTAGTTAGATGTAGTAAAATATATGTGCATCTTCAAAAGACATCTTTACGGTTATTATTTAATTATTCAATAAAATAACATGGCATCAAACCCACATTCAAGATGACAGTAATTATAAAGCTCACTGAATTATTCACAGAGGCTAATTCCCTGAGCAGTTAAAACATCATTATAAAAACATCTATATGATGCATATATAAGTCAACTAGCAGGACTACAATGGATAAATATAAAGTGCACAGTCATCCACTGTCTAGGCGCTATAGACATCAGTGATGTACGAGGACAATGACTATGTGAATTTATGCATTGAAATGCTATGAAACATACTGTATGTACAACTTCAAAGGACATAGTTACTGTTATTAATTAATTATCAAATAAAATAATAACATGGCTTTCAAACCCATAGTCAAGAGGACAGTAAGTGCAAATTTCAGTGAATTATCTCCATGAGCTAATTCACACATGAGCTAAAATGTGCTTATAGCAAAATATATGATATATTTGGGTCAAATAAATATCTGCAAAATCTGCAGGAATACTAAGGAATATGTATAATATTGGTGCTTACTGTAGAAATCTACAAATTGCCTTCACACCTCATCAACCCTCCTTCAAAGCCCGGCTACATCCCTCTGATGCAGGTCATCACAGATGGTGATGAACCTGAACTCCATTGAGGAAGATCGTTGTCTTGCATCACTGGTTCCTCAAGATCTGGTTCGACATGTCAATTATAATGAAGTTCCTAGGCCTGCCTCTTATCCTCTGCTCCTATCCAGTGTAGAGCATCAACATCTGGGTCATCTCCTCCACTGTCCAGTTGGGTGCATAAATATGTTGCAGCATCCTCGAAGTCATCATCATGATTTGCAATTCTTTCTAATCTGAAAAACAAAGACACAGAGAAATGTTCACTGAGGTACCACTCAGCTAACAGGTAGCAATGGTCTGGTCAATAAATGTATCAAAATCAATATTAGAATATTGCGATGATGTCATGTTCTAAGATTATTAGTCGATAATGGACATGTACTACACATGGTACCATTTATCAGTACCTACTGGGTATTTATACAGGACCCCTGTTCTTTTTGGCACCGAATGGTGTTTTACTTGGATGTGCATGAAAGGGAGTCAGAAAACATGAATTTTCATTAACCTTATTAATTATGCATGGTACAAATGGTACTTAAACCTGTGTGCATGCAAGGTGCACTTTGATGCTATGAGTCTGAGTGAGAGGTGCATTGGCAACTGGTGGAACTTCTGAAGTGGTAATTAGTACACCTGCTAAAGTTAATCATTTCAAAAGGTACATGTCTACTTCGGAAGACTGAAATACCAGAAGGCCAACTTTTAAAAGCCTAGATGAGAAAGCCGACAACCATAGAAAACCGGCATCCTGGAGCACCAACTTCCAACTTCAGGTAAGTAACCATTTGGCCATCATGTTGAACTTTGCCCCTTACCCCTGTGGTAGTGCAATCTCAGAGTTGGTATATCTAGTTAGGGACATGGGGGGTGAAGCCCCCCACATTGGTGGGTTTAATTTGCTTCGGGTATAATTTTGGGGTTTTTTTGCCAAGTTTTTCAGTTTTCTGTGGCTATCGCCTTTCTCGTCTCGGGATTGTAAAAGTCGGCTTTCTGGTATTTTGGTCTTCAGAAGAAGACCTGTTTAAAGCTATATTTAATCCAGATGTTAGGTTTTACAGAAGTTGTCATAAGTTTATAGATTGATGTTGTTTTGAAAGTTATGCATGCATGTGTTGCACTTCTAAATTGTTTATTTCAGTCCCATTTGCAGTTGTATAGACAGACTTCTACTGCAAATGATAACAGTATATAGAGGAAGATTTGCAGATCATCTGAAATTCTTACTGAAAAATCCTTACACTCTGTGGTGTAATGACAGAAACCTTTGGACTGCAGCAGTATCTGTATCTAGTATGTGATGTTGATTTTACAGACATTTATTAAATCATGACTTCTAAAACAGTGTTATACCATATTCTTATGTTGTTACAGATGTTTATTCAATGATGCGTCATAGCAAAGGTGTTATCAGTACTATATCAATTTACTATTGATTTGTACTACCTATGGATCCAAACGTATTCCACTGCTTTCTGTAATTCTTTTAATTGTTAAGTGATCTGATATTGTCATGTGAAATGCAAGCAGACTGTGGTGGCATGATGCTGTTGTCTTTGGAATTGTATTCAACATATGTGTAATGTCAGGGGGTCTAACCCTAATCACAAAATATACAAATATTACAATTTATGTTGTTTTTACAGATGTTGTATGACACCATTGTTAATATGTTTAACATGATATGTCAGTATTTCTCAGATAGTGTTACAAGGATGTTTGCATTACACAGGAATGCAAACTGTTTATTTTGACATATGCTGTACATTGATGCAAATGCATAAATGTTCTCATCCATGAGTCTTATAATGTGGTATCAATGTTTTCTAGATGACACACCATCCTAAGGGTGACAACTACCCTCCCAGGAAAACAACATCATCATTGATGCTCCCTGCCAACATGGAAGGAGACTCCTAGGCTGTTCAGGGGATACTTTGTGGAGAAATGAAATATTGACAGACCTCACCAACATGATCAATGCCGTTGGAGGCCACAACCAATCCCATGAAGCATGTAGACATCACTGGTAAGACATGATTTTTCATGCAGCTGACACAGTCACACATCATGGAAGTTGAGAGAAGCCACCGGTGGTGGACCACTACTGACCACCACAAATGACATTACAATCTTTTTGCCCTCACTGCATAGAGCAAGAGGGTACAGGTAAATCCTTGATGGTGGGAATTGAAGTGGGGGTTCCAGGATGGACATGTATGCATTCGTGCTAAGTCCAAGGATGAGTATTCTGACACTCACTGCATACTTCTTAAGCATGCACATTCATGTATTCCTGCCTTTGATTTACAGCAGCAGAGTCGAGCCATGAACAAACTTCCACACAAAGTGAGGATGATGAACTTAATTATAATTATTACATGTATTGGTAGATCTGTATTACAGATAAAGCAGTGCAAACTGCAGTTATAATGTTTATTGCATTAATATTCACAGGTCCATCTACTTCAGGCCTACAGCAGGGAACAGCAAGCCAGCATCTCTATACTGTTGCTGTGCACACTACCTTGTTGGTGCTCACACCTCATGTGATGGCACTGCTGTTTACTGTTTCATTGTTCTTTCCATAACCTTGAACACTACAGGTACTTCCAGTGGAGGGGCAAGCCAGACATTCTCAAATGAAGAAAGACCAGGTACGTTACAGTGACAATGTCAGAGCTTTCAGCAATGTTTACCATACATGATGACTGAAATCTTTGTCAGTATTTGTCAGCACAGGACCTTTTGGTGTACAGTTGCAGCATACATCACATGAGTATTTTCAGCCTATTTTACTGTGTTGTATATGTGATGTTGTCAGTATTAGTTTTGAGAACTACTTGACTGTGCTGACTTTCTGTTTATTTTAACAAATGCAGGATCCACAGTAAAAAACATGACCTCTACACAGCAGGAGGCCTCAAGGGCATATATGAGTGGTATGTGTATGCCACACATTCAGCGTTTTTTAATTGTGTTCACCTGGTACATGTTATGAATGATGAAATCCATAATATCTTTCTGTTCCATACACTAGTTGAAGTTCTGCACAGAAGATCAACAACAACATCCCATGAGTGCTTGCCAGGTGTGTTGCTATGTTTTTAAGCATCACATATGTTGTGTATGTTGGCCATGCTAACAGATTATGTACATATGATATGTGCATTCTGTGAAACATGCATACATTAGACTGCATACACATCTGCAGAGGTCCCACCAGTCATAAGACCTTCAACTTGCATTCATGCTCCTTCATCTAAACTTGGTGTCATACCCCATCCATCTCCACTGAGGAGCAAACAAGGCAGGATGTGTCAGTACATGGTTGTGTCAGGCAAACTGTGGTGTGAGATGTCAGGAAGTTTGACCAAAACTGCATTAGAGTTTGTCCAACTGTGTAGTACACATAATTGAATCATATTATTTCAATGCCACTGTGCTGTTGGGATATGTGTTTCTGAAACAGAAATGTCTGCATAATGTGTGTGATTTCTCTTTTTTCTTGTTATGATATTATACAGATATGTAAGTACAGCAATGATCTGTGCCTCTTATTGTTGAACATACACTCATAAAACAGAAGGAGTATGTATGCATACTTCTGCCAGTTGCGCCCTGTGTTGATGTTTTTATTTTGAACACATTTGCGTATGTTCATGTTGTAATAGGTTAGGTTCATGTTATGTGCGATATTTAGTGTGCACATCTAGTGGGTACTTGTCATTAGATGCAATGTTGTGGGGCAACACCTGAACATCAGTGTTAAATCTGTGTGCTCATGTACATGTGGTTTGTCATAACTCAAATGTCTGGGTCAGACGCTATCATTTAGCCTGGGCCTGTACTTTTGCTCATACCTTATGTTGCCTGTCTGTCAGTTCTGTCCCCTATGTCCTTCAGCTCCTCCACCAATAACTGGGAGATGTCCGCTTCAGATATTTGTGCCATGTGCTCAGGTTAGCATATTATGCAGCATGGCACACACTGTCATCATCAGTGCTGCCTTCTCAGGTTTGTATTGAGGTGCACCCCCAAATGTGTCTGGACATCTTAACCTATCTGTCAGTACATTGAGTGCACACTCTAAGGTGTTTCTGATGGCTGCATCTACTCTATTTTTGACCTCCTGCACAAGGTTGGATGGTCACAGTACAGGGTCATTAGCCACAGCTCAAAATGATAACCTCAGTCATCTGTTGGGGAGAAGTAAAAACACTTTTGTTCAGACTGGATATTGTTAACAGGGAGATCCCTCAATTACATCTCAGCTGTGTTCCTGTTCTTACCCAGAAGAAATCCCTCAGGAATGTCATCTTCCTGGAATGCAGCCTTGACTCCACTTTCCCTTCATATGGCAGCATCATGGACACTTTTAGGGTGTGTTGTCATGATGTATGTTATGCTGCCATCTGCTGCACACACAGCTTGACAATTGATGGATGATCATCCTTTTCTGCTTATGTATTGGTCTGCATATAGACATACTGGTGTCTTGGCAAGTATGTGTGTGCAATCTATTGCACTGTGTACATGGGGGAAGCTAGCAATGTTGCAGAACTGGTGCACTACAGTCCTCCACTCCATGGGTGTGGATGGGAAGTGTAGGTAGTCTTCCACCTTGCTGTACATTGTGGGCAGGAGTTTGGCCAGGATATGACTGGTAGATTTCTGTGATATTCCCACAGCATCCCACGAGTATCTATTGAATGTCCACGATGTAAGTATACTCAGCCTGAGATATACTTTGGTTTCAAGGGAGATGGGGTTTCCTTCCAAGGTCTGCACAGACATGTGTGGAGCACACATTACAGGCTGCCTGCACCATTTGTCTGTCTAGATGGTATCTGTTGGTTATTTGCTGGTCTGACAACTGGTTTAGTTGCAGCCTTGCTCTGACTAGCTGGCTGCCTTCTAGCATGCACAGCCACATCATCATTATGGCTTGCATCATTGCTGCGTGTTGCAATATATTAACAACAGTTTGCATTGGAATATTTTTTTTCAGTTTTGCTTTGGATTTCACCATAATCTGTTGAATTTGCATGAAATCCTTGAAGTTCATAATGTACACTCTGAGAATTTTGGAAGTGTAGTTGGTATAGTCATTTGTCACATTTGAGATACGTTGCATGTGCATTATGTGTTTTTGGCATGCATGAAATTCCAAATTATCCTACACTAAATACTTAAGTAGTCAGTCTGCCTTCAGCATGTCTTATTGAATCATGTCCACAGCAGGTGCTCTGGAGTCATCCTCCATCATGGTGAGCTCTCCATAAATACCTTCCACGAAATTTACAGAAT
The DNA here is from genome assembly GCF_019279795.1 of Protopterus annectens. Lineage (NCBI taxonomy): Eukaryota > Metazoa > Chordata > Ceratodontiformes > Protopteridae > Protopterus > Protopterus annectens. The sequence continues at coordinate 1,558,013,951 of NC_056733.1, forward strand.
TTGACCCCTAGTTGTCCTTCTCCTTTGTTCATATACAATACTCCCTTTTTTACTGGATTTAATTTAGAACCCCTTATAAATAAGAAAAATGTGTTCTAACAATTTTGTCTTATATATCCTTGGAATGATAAACCACTTTACAAATATGATATTTACCCATTAATACTGAATTTGACAAGTTTACTTTATTCTTAAAAGCTATTCTATATGTTTTCCATAAGAAACACATTTATTTTAATTCCTTTAATAATAATTATTCCCATTGTGTTCTATTTCCTTCTTTAGCAAAAATTATACCTAGCACATTGCAAACTGTATACCTACTGGGTTTTTACTATATCTCCCATTCATTTGCTTTTTTTCTTTATTTGATGGCATACCTATGTATTTTAAACAATCAGTTACACAAAATATAGCTTATCTCATCCATACATTATCATCTGTGTATGTCATTAACACTTGAATTCCTACACCTGTTTGCTTTACATATTTTGCATTCTTCATTTTACAGTTAACCTCACTGATTACCATATTTATAAATAAAGCAAAAAAATACAGTCTCATAGGGCATCCTTGTCTTATACCACTATTCATCGCCATTTCTGTATGTGGCCTTCCATTTACCGGCAGTCTTATTTTATTATTACCATATGCTATCATAGAAATGTTCCTAACTTTAATTACTAAAATTACACATCTACATTTATTTTCATAACTTTTCATGCTCTAGTGAATCAAAAGCTTTATAATATCTCCTACCATACGTTTTACGTCCTCTGTTCTTTTAGTATATCATCCACAATTTCCCCTGCTATCATTAATAATTCTTGACACCCAGGCAGATTCAATAAGCATAAATATTTCTTTAAGACCATGTGAGCAGCACAGTGCATCATGCACACAGTAGCACACTGTTTTGTATTCAGCAAGTGGCGCTACCTGGTGTGTAGATCTGTGCAATCATGGTAAACACTGTGGCATGCTAATTACAACATAAGCAGCTGAACTGTATGCTAATCAACCAATCCAAGATGGAGGAGCTATTCAGCATGCTATAAAGCAACCGTGTAGACTCAGTGCCAGTTTTTCCTGTGATTTCCAAAACGTATTGGAATACAGCCACAGAAAGGAGTCTACACAGAAAGAATTTTAGGGGCTGCTGTTGCTTTAATTCATATGTATGGGCAACAGGCTGAAGTCTATGCTGCTGTTTCTGCTAACAGACCACGGCTAAGAAGGTGAAGAGTTTTCAGACCTTGGTTAACTTATCACAATCTGCATGAGGCAGAAATTGTAAACTGCTATATGGTCAGCAGAGACATACTACAGGAACTCTGCAACTATGTCATCCTTCACAGTGCAGACAAAGGTGTGTATAGTATTTAGAATTTTACCTAAAGGCACTTTTTAGAGACAAACAGGGGACATGCTGGGGGTGTCACAGGCATCAACATCCAGGATTGTCCATCAATTCCTGAATGCTATCCTCCAACATGCCAGTAACCAAATATATTTTCATCATAATCCTGGGGACAGGGCCACAAATAAAAAGGAGCTCAGCCGTGTAGCATAGTACTCTGAAGTACTGGGTGTCATATCTTTTACACATATAGAAATTAAGGCACCACCTGAGGAACAAGCAAGGCTCTGCATAAATAGAAAGGGCTTCTACTCTATTAACTGCCAAGTCATGTGTAATGCCTAGGAAATCATCTTGAATGTGTGTGCTGGCAACGCAGGCAGTTACCACAACTCACACATTTGGCACACCTCACAACTGTATCAGATGTTCACTAGGGGTGATATCCCACAGGGTTATTTACTGGGGAATGCAGGTTATGCACTGGAACTGTGACTGATAACTCCCATCAGAAATTCATACACACCCACGAAGAACGCCATAATGAGGTGCATGCTCAAACCAGAAATGTCATACAGCATGTGTTTGGGCTGTGGAAATGACAGTTCTGGTGAATAGATACATATGGGGGAACCATATAGTACAATCCACATACATGTACTGAAATATTTGTCGTCTGTGCCATACTTCACAACATCATTCTGAGAAAACAGCTTCAGCAGACTCAACAAGAGGAAGGGGCATACATTACAGCACTAGTGGGAAGATCACCACAGTCACGTGCAGGTGAGGAGCCTTAGGGGATACTAGCAGCTGCTGATGGGTGTAGGCAGACATAGATATGCTCAATATGTCCTCGCATTAGCTAAAAGGAAATGCATAGCACACTAACGGACCATCTAAGGACTAAAACCTACATCCTACACACATACATATAGTAACATCGATGCCAGGCAAAGCTCACAACCTTTACCTCCCCATGTATTGGCTGTGTACTGCTACCATCAAACAGAGTCAGCCCTGAACTAAAACATTTGCAACTGCTGGATATACAAGGTAAGAGATCAACCTGGAGTGTATTGTCTAATAATATGAATGAATGGCATATCCTTGCATGTTGTTACTTGGTAATGTAAGCAAGTAAAAAGTGGGATGATTTGCACAGAAATGACTTTAACATGTGACAGTAGAGTCATTTGTGACTACATATGTTTTTTATCAAGTAGGAAGCCTTAGGGATCAAAGATTTACACAATAATACATCTCAAAAGTACTGATGGTCACCAAAAGTCCTCAGTTTGGCATCATACTTTTGTACTGGAAAATCATTAGAGAAGTTAGAGTGTAATGAGGTTGTTGAGTTCTGTGTGAGTAAAAAAGAGAAGCAGGCAGAGATTTGGATAAAGTAACAAATGACCGGTGAGACAAAATGAGCTTTAAGCTTCATGGCTGAACCCTGTAACCATTGTGTGTGTGACTGTATGGGTCTTTCAAGTAAAAAAGGTGTGTGAGTGTCTACAGGAACACAGCCAAGCTCTGTGCTAACTCTACATCTTGGTATGTCAGACAGGTGTGAGCCATCCATGGTAAAAGTGGCAGTTCATCATTGTGTTGTCATACCCAACAATGAGAACTGGCTCTGCCAGGAGTTGCACTGGCACATCCATGCTCATGGTCAGATGCACTGCTGCTACCTGAACGTGACTGATTTCTGCTGGATAAGTTCCCTTCACAAGGACGTACAGGACAATGATCCCATGGCCTGCCACATCTGGGTGTGAATACCTCAATCACTGATGGAGCAGTGGAAGTAGTGCGACTATGGGAGCATGATCAGACATGGCCACAGAGGCTAACAGCAGATGATGTGGGTGACCCACACCCATGATGATGCTGACCCCTCCCACCAGACATTCCTTCACAGACACCGTCCATTCCAACGTGTCATTCATCTTATCCATTAAATCAGCAATACAGTGAAGGCAGTCATGCATGTCAGCCTGTGCCATATCTATAACTCTAAGCAGTTCTCTGGAGAACCTATAGGAATGTGCTGTGCCTTCATGATGGCCCTAAACATAGTTTGAGTGACACGGTAAGACACACCTGGATCAGGTGGAGGATGGACAGCAGGCCTCCTTCAAGTACCCCAAAAAAACTTTCTGCATTTGGCTATGCCCAGATTCAACAGGCACAGAAGACACAGTTCAGTGTCACATCCTTCACCTATCCAATATCTGAGGGCTCACTGGAATAGGTTGGTGTAGACCTACTGGTTATATTTGATGGAATTACAGGGGCTGGCTGAATGTCAAACTCAGTGTCAGAGTCAAACTCTGTGCCCCCCTCTCTAACTGTGCCTCTGCTTGGCCACCATCATTATCAGAGTCAGTCTATACTCTGACATAAGGTGGTAAGAGTCCTACACTTCCACTGTCAGGATTAGCTGTGATAATATGCAAAAATCATAGCAAAGAAATTAATAGCTATACTACTATAGTCAAATGTATGCTAACAAACTAACAGTGGTGCTACTAATACAGACAGTACAACAATACACACAACAGTCCTGACACCCACATCACATATATGGATAAAATTAATATTTCTTTGAAATGATCATCACTATTTCCAAAAAATATTTGACTTACCATATGCAGATGACGCTACACCTCTCATGGATGATAGTCCTGGAAGAAGTTTAGCAAAAGGTAAGGACACCATTATCACAGTTAATGGTAACACAGGAGTTTAAAACTTTTTGCCCTTTATACATTCATTAATGATACTTTTAACAAGAACTTGGATGACAAGTCCACCCTAAGCCCATGTGTAATCAATCATAATGTGTTGTTAATTGTAGACAACTATCCCCCAAAATTAATTTAATGTTAAACAGAACTTAAGTATTGCTGTCCATATTTTACTATACAAGAAGTATTTAACAGTTGAGCTAGATAAGCCTACCTGGAAGCTCCTCCTGGGACATCCTTGGTCTCTGTGAAACAGTAGCACCAATGTCAATGACATACTGTTGTGCACTTTCCAGGGAGTTGTCTGTATCTCTGACAGTGGACAGAAGCTCTTAATTTACTGTTAGTGGTGGCTCTGTAGTAGCCCCACCCTGTACTGATTTATTCATGGGCTGCTCTCCTCTGTGCAGAAAAAATCATGCCAATTGCCCTATCATATGTCCTGCTGTGGCCACCTACTGAATTCACATCAGCAATTATCTGCTGCCAAATTTGCATTTTGCCTGGCATATCTCCATGTTCCCTCTCAAGCAGAAAAGCACCATGTCACCTAAAAGCTTCCACAATGACCTCATTTTCAGTGCCACTAAAGAGTGGGGTGGGTTCAAGGATTGGGACACCTGGATGCCATAGTCCTAGGTGACCTAAAACACAACAGAAGGATAATACATATAAGTATCACATAACTAAAAGTCATGTATCAATATAACGTAAAAGGTAACATTTCACTATTACTCACTGGAGAAACATAATACAGTCAAGATATTCAAATATATAAAAAAAGGAATTGTGTGGTTGTAACATATTACAATCACATACAAAGCAGGGTTGGATACAGAACAAGGAGTGTAACAACAGCAAAAATCTTGTGTGTGCCAAAACAGAAATGCAACTTTGCTCACCCATCCTCAAAAGAACAGAACAGGAAAATGACACATTTTGCTAACAGACTATCAGTGAAATGCTAAAAGTGCTATCAGATAAACTGTCCCTGTAATATATTTACAGATTTAAAACAAAGCATTCCTTTTTAAGTTATTGCCAGACATGTCTACCTGTGGTCAACACTCCCCTAGAGGTGTATATGGTCCACCCTAGAAAATTAATACCCCTGTGTCATTGACAATATAGGACATTTACATTTCACGGAAAAAACAACAGAAGAGTGTACAGAAAAAAACAGATGTAACATTAGCACTTGCGATGGCAGTTAATAAGGCTGTGCATCTGTCAAAGTGAAATGCCCTGACAAACATGCCCATGCAATCAGTACGCTTCTAAAAAAGCTTACAGATAAAAGTAGCATTTGCTAAAGAATACATTACATTACAAAAATATGCATTCTGGAACATTTCTACCAAGGCCTCCTCTGAAAATTGGCTTCATTCCAAGTTGGATTGTTGGATTTCCCAGTAAACAAATGTTAAATTAAAAAAAAAAAATATATATATATATATATATATATATATATATATATATATATATATATATATATATATATACATATATATATACATATATATATATATATATATATATATATATATATATATATATATATATATATATATATATGTATATATACATACACATACATACATACACACATCAAGGTCAGTAGTCTTCTGTGCAGATATATCCCAAAGTAATATCTATGTTATCCACATTAACAAGTCTCCTCCCTTCAGCTTCCCTTGCTACATGGTTCCCTTTTTATGGTGCGGATTCAAGGCTGTGACCATGGTGAAGATGGAAATGAGCTGTAAACTCATTAGATTTGCTGAATCTCAATTACATGGTTCAGTGTAGTAGATGTAAATATAGTGCAGGCACTCCCACAGTGTTTATTGTTAATGGGCTGCAACTGTGAATGATTACTGATAGGGAGAAGAAAACACAACAGCAATTCAGATTCCCCTGTTTCCAGTGGGTGAGTCAGCCAGGTTTGACTTACAAAGTGTAGAAGTAATTGTATCAAGGTTTTAAATGTAAGTAAGCAACACACAATTCACAGTTTCTGTTCAATAATATCCAACCTCCCTTCATTTGTTGACAGCTGCATATTATTGCCAGTTATTACCCTCACATATTTTAAGGACAATGATACAGAATGCCTTACAGACTACATGTCTCAGATTATTACAGAGATAAGACAAGAATGAGCAACAGAGAGAGATAAGACAGACCTGCATTTTGCAAGCAATAGTCATAAATGGCTGTGTGATCTCTCAGTGCACTACATCTAAAATTAAAGCATGTACAAAGTGTCATATGTTTTGTTAGTACTGTGGATGATGTTGCAGTTAGTTATTGCAAAATGATTTCAGTTCTCTGCTGCAAAGCTGTTTGTGAGGCAAAGAGGGATAAGATACACTTAACATGTTTTGAAGGTTCACTGGAGTGAGAGTTCATATCCAGACTTGTGTAAAATATTGTGCCATGGCTTCGCTATTTTCAACTTTCGGACTTTAGGGTTCGAAATTACAATGTTCGAACTTGTTCTAGTTCGATGTTGTAATATAGACCCGCATAAAGGCCCTCCTTTTAACTGTAATCTGTATATTGGTACTAAGCATATATGCAATATAAGCATATTGCAAGGAAAACTTGGAGGAATATGTAATTGCAGTTTGTAATTGTTAGGACATACATTTAAATCTAATACTTCAAAAAATATGATGGCACTAATTGTATCTCTTTTTTTCTCTCTTCTGAACCCTTACCTCTTTTTATTTTCCATTATGTGTCATCAAAATGTATCCATGTCATCCATCTGCACCAGATCACTAAATGCTTCACAGCACAGTGGTTCTGCCTGCCCTGCTCCTCTGGTTACAGCACTGATGCCCAGCACATCTAGGATCCTACCTGGCAGTACTGTGATTGCTACCACAGCACTACCTGTGCACTCAGGTAGCATAACCCAGCAGCTGGTGCTATTGTACCTTCTGGGACTACTGGCAGAGGTGGGGAGTTCATCACCTGCCAGGAGATGCCAGGGTTGGTGCATAGGGTCATGCATCACACCACTGGTGTACTCCTACACAGGATGAAGAGGCTGCTCTCCCACGTGGTTGATAGGAAGAGAAGACATCAAGTACACCAGCAGCCAGTGGAGTAAGGCAGCAATGATGACAGTCCTGCAGGTGAGGACTAGATTCTCACTGTCCCCATGTTTGACTGGCATGAGCTTGTGTTTTCTCCTCCCTCACCCAATCATGGTGTCCCCCAAACTTTTGCATCCCTCACTCTCCCTGTGTCTTACCTTGTTTATCCTGTTTGTTTGCATTTGCTTCCTCACATATCCAACTTACCTGACCCAGAAATACCAATGCGCCTTACCCAACATTCATCTGTTAATGAAGCAAAAAAAGGGTACTTGTCTCACAAAAAATATCATCCCATACATAGCTCTCCATTTTGTATATGTGCATTTTTGATACACTTGACTTGGTCCAGTTGGCTATGCAACATAATTGTGTTGCTATCACCCCTCTTTGTAGAGGTGGCTATCAACATTCAGCTAATATTATGTACATATTCTCATTTTGCATTGTTGAAGAAATGGATAACTATGTTTTTTCCTACCTCCCTCATGCGCATTCCTATATTGCTTTCCCTTTGTTCTTCCCCCCTGCTTGCCCCCCCCACCATTTCACCACTTTCCTACCTACCTCATTTTAACACCTATAATCTGGTCAAAAATAGAATCACACACAAAACACATAAGTACCACAAAACAAACAAAGAAAGAAACAAACAAAAAAACAATGGAGCCCTTTACTTTTTGGCTTCTGTGTTTGGGCTGAGTTTGTCATTGTGCACTAATGCCAAATGAAGGTGAGCAGAGTTTCTGTGGTGCAGTTACAACCATCGAATGCCACTTAAACATGCTGCACTGTATCAGAATACACTAACAAATGGTGAAGGTAGAATAAAGTAAAATGTTACTGCATTATCAATACTTATTTAAAAGTATTACACACACCTGGATTTGAACTGAAGAAGGCTGAAAAATGAATATGCCAATGCATTTAAATCTGCTGCCATAGAGTCAGTTAAGCAGCAGATGTGCTAAATATACTAACTCTCATAATTTTAACAATGAGCCTCACATTTGTACACTGCTTAACTATGTGCAATCAGGGAAAGATGTAGAAATGTGTATCACACATACGCAAACACTTTTCCAGCCTTTGCAAAAATCTGCTGATTGTCATTTTGCTATGCAAAATAAAAATTAGCATGTATTAGTTCTGTTGTGTCCATTTAGTCTTCATGTCATGAAACTACATGTGGAAACATAAAAAAATAAAGGCCCTGGCTGGGATTCACTAATCCTCCGTGTAAGACTAAATAAGTCTTACACGGAAACTGCAGCCTAAGAGGAAGATGTCAGCACCCCATGAATATTCATGTCGGCGCGCTGACTCAACTCTAAGGCTAACATGGAGCATGCACGAGTTCAGGGGGCATGCCGGACTGCCGAGCAGTCCAAAAATCCACGCCCCTGCAAGTCCCTTAATCAGCAAATGTCAACTGAAATGAGCGAGTCCACTCAAATGTGTAAATACCCAACACTACACTCCCCCACATTCTAAATCCCTGTACAATTCTAAAATGTAAAACTTTCCTTTTTATTTTTTATTATTCCCGATATAGCTGCCCATATTTATGCATGTTTGCGCGGGATTGCTCATTGCTTAGCTACAGTTAGCAGTTTGGAGATCGAAGAGGATAATAAGAAACTTATATGCAAATTAAGTCCAATAGCAATAGCGTAGTGGTAGAGCCTTCGCACAAAGAGAAGGCATTCCCTGTTCGAATCCCACCACTCCCCTTTCTATTTTCTGTAGGAAATCTGTATAGAAAAATAATTCCTGACATTTATCTTTTAAATATTAGTAGAAAGCATTGAAATGGCCTATGTAGTAGTGAACGATATTATATATATATATATATATATATATATATATATATATATATATATCTATATATATATATATATATATATATATAAAAGAAGGCGAAAATCGTTACGCATACTGATGTATGCATAAGTAATGTACCTTAAGCAATGTGAAGCACTGCTAAGCAAAGTTTACCAGTATTAAGCACATTTAAGTATAATTGCTCATAGCTTAACACTGCTTTAATTAGCACAATGCTTTTGCGCAGAGCTGTGCATCGCACCAACTAGCGCAAACAAAACATGTTTGCGAGTAGCTGCGCACCACTCTAACTAGTGCAACATTGGGCAATGTCGGGCAACACTGGGCAATGTAGAGCATCGTAGAGAAACGTAGAGCAACATTGGGCAAAGTTGAACAAAGTCGGCTAAACACAGCCACACCTCCTAGCCGGTCTGGCCAGTAGTAAAATAAAAAGCAATGACAGGCCTCTAACCTGGGATACTGTACACCATAATCACAGTACTGAACCACTAAGCCATGACAGCTTTTGATATGTATGCACTTTCAACACACATACATGTTAATGAAAGTTTACCCAGTGCTAAGCAGGTGCGCTTTCAGCTGAGATTTTCAAAACCGGCCTATCACAAATAAGTGCGGGAAAAGAGGCATATTTAAGCCCCATAGGTGGGAATACTTGCCATAACTGGTTGGGGCTCCCATCTGCAGACAGCATGACTGGTTTTGGAGAGGGCTCTCACTTTCAAGTGCAATGGTGGGGCATTGAGGAGTCAAAAGTGATGGTTTGGCTCCTCGTCCATAATCATGATAACAGACTCCTGCAGGACTAGTTCCAGGGCACTGAATACAAAGCGGAAGGCTGGTACCATCTAGCACATGATCTCACCAGTGCCACATGCGTCCCTCGGACTGGTGAGCAGGTCAGACACCACTTCTCAGACCTGAAGATATGGAAGCAAGACCAATTGAACCAGTGGATACAGGAGGCCCGTGGGATGGAAAATGCCCCATTACTGAGTAGGTAGCCATGGAATGAAGGACGTAAGAATTGCTAATTGTAGTCTATATTATGGATAGGTATATGTCTCAATATCACTTCATTTAGCTCACAGCTGCAGGTGTCCGTGCTGCGAATCAGCAAGCCTATGCAGATAGGCTGCTAAGGCTGCACCACCAGGCAGGTTAGTAATAATTCTGCATGTATTGTTATATAAAATAAGTGAGAGAGCATGAAAAAGAGAGTTGTAACCCATTAATAAAGGTATAATGCATCTAGAATAAGTCTTCTGCATGCACTGTAATATCAAATAAATGAGAGAGCCTCTATAAAAGTGTGTAATGTAATTAATAAAGGTATACTTCCTGGAGTGTGTCCGTGTCACTTTCTTTGATATGTTGTTGTACTCTTGCATTATAGAAATATTACTGTTGTATTAAGTGCTGTCAACCCACACTTAGGTAGGCTCATATAAAGTGGAAGAAGGGAGAGCCAGTAGCTGTTAAGCATATATACAGTCCTCAACAGTTGGTTAATGGCTGGCATATATAGGTTAATCTGGCACATGAGCAGCTTGTTATTGTGTTTCCCAGAAATGTCATTGTGCTGCTAGAAATGTAGGGGAATGTTAAAATATAATTGATAATGTCACCTGAATACATCCAGATATGAAAATATATAAATATAAATAAAATATATAAATACGTAGCATTAACATCTGCATCCTGGACAGTCTGTATGTCAGATACAGGTCAGGTATATAAAGAACTAGCAAAACCCATTTCACAATTTAACGGACATTGCCAAGTGTAATAATACATGTAGGGGATATATACCTGCAGTCAATAGGAATGTAGTGCAAACTATAAGTACATATAAGTTGTTAATGGAGGTATCTTTTTACAGCCTACTGTATGTGCATAAAAATTTCAATTACACACATCAATGGGTATGGCTAATCTCAAAACATTTGTTGGGACATATGTCCTATTGGTTCAAAAATATCTGCATTTACTTTGATGCATGTGCCCTGTTCAAATGCCACAATCTTGGTGGCCTGTTGCCACCAATCAATCCTGCATGCTGTTGGAATGTCCACTGTTGTTCTATATATGCATGTGTTATGCTTGCTGTTCAACTGTTGGAACTCTGGTGTGTTGGGTTAATGGGAATACTACTGTATGCTGTTACAACTAATTTGGAATGTTGTTGGCTGTTAACAACCCATATTGTCATTAAATCCTCCTAAACCTTGAATGTATGGGAAGGCTGGTCACAGCCGAGCCACCTGTCCCACCTCAGCTGGCGATGGCATCTGGCACCAGCAGGTCCTGTGCCCAGCGCGGGACCTCCTCCTCCATTGCTCCTGTGCCACCTTCAGGTGGAAGCATTGCAGGGGATGGGGCTCATCCCCCCATGCAAGCGTGGCCAGAGGAGAGCCACCTATCACCCTCCGAGCAGTCCGGGCTGTGGTGCATAGGGAGATTGAGCGTTTAGTCACTGATCCTGTATGCCAGCTTGAGGCACATGTAGTATAACTCATGAGTGAGCCTGCCCCTCCTATGCAGCCCCCAGCACAGCCACCCTCTGGGCAGTGAAGGTGCAGTGGTGACTGCCCATGGGTGGGGATCTCAGTTCCACTGTTGCCATCTGTGGGCTCATGGGCTTGCGATTTCCAAACATCCTTCCCCATCAATGGTGTTCACCCACCACATGTGTCATATTCCGCCCCTGTATGAGTCTTGTTTGTCTTGACTGTTTACCTCCCCAACCTTCCTCCCCATATATATCCACTTCCCCTACCACACATTCCACTCTCACCTGAAAAAAAAAAAAAAAAGAAAAAAGGGCAATCTGCTCCCAAAAAATAAATACGTCCCATACATAGCTGCCCATTTTGCAGACATGTCCACTGGACACATAAACTGATATTTAATTGGCACTACAACATACTTTGTTGCCCTCACCCCTCTCTCAGGGGTGGAAGGTTTCATATTTCCCTCCAAATTTCTAGCATACGCACAGCTGTTGCTGTTAAAGAAATGGGCAGCTATGGACCTTCCCTACACCAGTCCTGCACATCCCAAGCTGTTTTCCCTACTGTATTTCCCTCTTTGTGCCCCTTTTTCACCACTTTCCTATCTCCCCATTTTCTTTTCTTTCAAAGAAATGAGCGCAGGGGTTAACAGGAGTAAGCACTTTTAAGCAGTAGTTAGCAGGTTTGCATGAGTGTGCACTTGTGTGCGCTTAGCTAAGTATTGCTAAGCTTCATGAAAACCTGCGCAAACCCACTTACAACTGCTTAAAAGTGCCTTAGTCATCCTGCATGTGAGGCACCTTGTTCTGCTCAGCAGCAAAATAAAACACCTCTGTCAGTCTCGAACCCCGGACCTTGGACACACTAGACATATTGTTTCGTTGTCTTCCAGGGTCATGGCTTACCATCGCAACCCTACCTATAGCCAAGCAGAGGATGAAGTGATAACAACCAGCCTGGTTCAGAACTACACCCTGCTGTTCTCAAGAACCAGCCAGGACCAGCATGAGTGGACTGCACTGTGGCAAGATGTTGTCCATAGGGTAAATGACATAGGCATGCATAACCGGACCTATGAGCAGGTATGCCATCACTGTAGTGATTTACTTAGACATGTCCGGTAGTGTGCGTCTGATGTCCGTAGACAACAGCTTGCCACAGGTGGTGGGGTAGCCATTCACCCCCCCCCCTCACCAGAGTGGAGGAGCTGCTACTGAGCCTGGTAGCTCCTGGCCAACAACAACAACAGCAAACATGTATCATCATGGAGGCCGGAGACACCTAGCGAGTTGACACGAAGCATGCAGGTAACATGGCATATCTGTAGACTACTGTTACCTCTATTGGTAGATCGTGCATATGTGAGATGTGTACTGTGTAGTTAGAAGATGTGGAGCCTGGTGTTGTGCAATACTGATAATTTGTAACATAATCTATAGGCCTGTGACTGTCAGCCATTGTACTACTGTAAGATTGCAAACCCACAGTAGCAATGCCACAGTTATTGCCACTGACAAACTGTTTCATATCCTTGTAGGTCCCTCTGGTGTGACAGCAAGGCAGCAGACCCATGCTGGTGAGTGTGTTCTACATTTAATATTGCAAATTAAATGTGCATGTCATAGCTGAGGTGTAGGCCATGTACACGTAACACACCTACGCATAATGCATGCTGTGCATGTTTGCTGTGAGACTATGCACATCTCAATAACGTGAGTAGCTGCCTGAAACACATGCAATACACAGAGCATCCCACACAGTTGTGGCAACACTGTAGTGGACATTGGATAAGCAGAGTCGATACACATGCACACAACATACACTACTTTGTCATACGCAGTACACGTTAATATGCTACACATGGCGTATTCAGACACCCGCTGTAAGGTCACACTCCAGTATCCCAAATGTCATCCACACAGCACACATAATACACCTGAGGGGGAGAGGCCTATCATGGGGCTGTGCGACACTCTTCAACACATAACACGTTCGTGTTAGGCAATGCTCCCTATTGGGCACCTTGCAAACCCATGTAACAACTGGCTGTGAAATGGTAAATGTAGCCATGGTACTGCAGTTCAGGTACAGCATGCTAGGTGCTGGTCTAGCACACATTAGTAGCCTTGAGTGACCACTTGATGCTGCATGATGATGGCTCATGGTACTACACCCCACCTAGTTACAGTAACCACAGTACTACACATAGCATTCATTGCTATGCACCTCACTGTTGTGTGCATGCAAACATATGCACCTATACACAATATGCATAGCAATCACCATTTGTACAAAGTGACACATATATGTCTTGTAATGATATTGAGTGTATAGGTCACATGACACACATTGGGTATATGTGATGTTTAATGTTACAGTTGTGTTGTAGCATTCCATGTCATGGCTGGCACTGACATGTCCACAATATGTCTTGCACTCACCATAACCACTGTACAATGGCTATGTTGAGCAATGGTATTCCATCAGGTATACATGCACCACTCATCCTGTGTGTATACATAACATGTATGTGCTAAACCTGTGTCCACAATTATCTGCTAAAGACACAGACACTCAATTCAGAAATGGATATCTATGTGACACACAGATACACATCCAGCCATGGTATGTATACCTGTGAGTGATGGTGCACAGGACATTGCAGAGCTTTTAATACTTGCACAGCAATGTTGTGTTCTTGTACACATTACATTTCAGGATGAGGCCAATCAATGAACAACAACACACATGTATCAAAGTCATGTATACTGCTATTAGTAAGGCCTGTCTACACTCACACTGCATGTTGTTGAACAAAACATGTCCTGCATGCTGACACATGTGATATGACTGCTTGGCTAGTGATACTGTACCCCATCATCAACCGCTATTGAGTATGTTCTGGATTGCTGGTGGTGTGTGTTTGTGTGTGTGTGTATGTGTGTGTGTGTGTGTGTGTGTGTGTGGGTGTGCATGTGTGTGTGTGTGTGTGTGTGTGTGTGTGTGTGTGTGTGTGAGTGTGTCTGCTTTAGTGAGGAGTGTATTTGTGTTCATGTGTGCAGGTGTGCATGTGTGCATGTGTGCATGTGTTCATGTGTGCATGTGTGCATGTGTTCATGTGTTCATGTGTGCATGTGTGCCTGTGTGCATGTGTACATGTGTTCATGTGTGCATGTGTGCATGTGTTCATGTGTGCATGTGTGCATGTGTGCATGTGTTCATGTGTGCATGTGTGCATGTGTGCATGTGTTCAGACATCATGTACAGGTCATAAAGTGTGTTTCCTGTCTTCCTCTCACAGGTGCTGAGGTTGGGCTGTTTCACTGCAACAGGGAACCCAATGTCACTGATCCAAATAGTAATAATGAGGATAGGTGTGTTGAGGCACAGGCATGTTTGCCAGGGTCTGTCATTGGGCCACCAATCGACAGTACACAAGTGTCCACCCCATCCATGCACACAGTCATACTGCCAATACATCCATCACCAATGCCCTTAGCTGAAGGACAGTGTACAGTTGGCATTGGCCAGGACAGTGTGGTATCTATAGCACATGCATCCCAACACAGCAGCCATACCCAGATGTCTGGAATGGTACCACATATGCAGATGTCCAGGGGTTCTCGCCGGAGCATTGCTGCTCATCATGCCCCTGGCAGATGTGCCACAGGTCTTACAACCTCACGCATGTTCCAGGCTGTCATGGAGGCACAGGCACATACGGAACGGTGCACCAGACAGGGACTAACGGCACAGAGGGCACATAACACCACTGTAATTGACATATCCATGACCTAGCAGGTGCCATCCATAATTACACTGAGGTCACTGATAGACGTTGGGGTGAGACATTAGATGTCCTCCGCAATGTCATGTCCATGTGTCAGGACAGTGCGGGATGATTGAGACATCGACGTGGACGTATGCCAGCAACATCAGCAGCTGGCAGTCGCCGTGGTCATCCCTCAAGTCACAGCCGCTCCCATAGAGCCAGTACCAGCCCCAGCAATGTGCACGTGGCTCTGGACAGTACCAGCAGGGACCTGGGTCCAGTGTACATCTGTCCACCTCTGAGGATAGTACCCAGTCTGGCCTAGTACCTGATACTGTCAGTAGCACACCTGCCAGGCACAGGTACCATATCCACAGCCAGAGACAGTGATCTGTAAAGCCTGGCAGGTACAGTCTGTGGCTGTCCCACAAATCCCAGTATATGGCAGCCACATGGTGGAACTGTGTGCATGCAGAGACAAATACACACAGAAACCAGACACCTAGGGCTAACACATACCCACACAAATTACATCAACATTGACTCATTCCAGTACTCTTGGCCTTCACACACACACACACACACACACACACACACACACACACACACACACACACACACACACACACACACACACACACACACACACACGCACACACACAGACATACATGTCAATTGTATGGCTCAATGTAGGGCTCTGGCAAACCACAACACACCCTGTGCATATGATGAAACCTGTGCCACCTCCTGTCATCTGTAACATTGATGCAGGAACAGGCTACCATGTTGCTGATGCACAGGGTGACTTTATAGCAGTATAGCAATGTTAGCATGTTGTCAGCAGTAAAGTGTAATGATATCCTTGAAGGTGTAGCTGAGCAGGCATGATGCATTAAAGCTATGATTGTCAATGCAGTATTGTTTACACCAGTGTTAGTTCCAATAGTGTATTGTCCACCCATGTGCCACTTGGCTGATGTGTGTATTATTGGCAGCATGTGTTAGAGAGTGAACAGTATGTGTGGGATGTGTGTAGCACAGATTTGCAGGTGTACATTTGTAAACATGGTGGAGGTGCACTGTCTGCATGCACGTGCATAGCGGACACATGGGCAGGGTGACATGCCCTGTATTACACAGTAAAACTCCATAGTTCCTATTGGTGGCCAGTATGCATTGTACTACACACATTGTGGAACTTGAGTACACGTGTGTATGATATGGTTTGACACTGTGCTGTGGATGATACTGTTACTATCTGTCATTGTTTTGCATTCTGGTAGTATACATAACCTCAACAGCCTGATCATAAACAATCGTTAGATGATGTCTTGACAACTGACACACAGATGTAGGACACACAGTAACATTTGGATCCTTCAGGTACTATACTATGCCAGTAACCTTTGATATTCACCTGCACCCATTCCTGAGACCACTCCTGTTTGGCATATAGCTCTCTTAGGTACAAGCAATCACAGTAGGGATATGTACGTCCACATCTGGAAATGCATACTGTGGCCTATAATGCATTCTCCAGATGACACACACACCCTCCACAAGGGTATCATACAGACAGATACCTATTTATTGTCAAACCCATGCTGTAAAGCTATAAACCAACTAAAGCATAGTCATCCAACTTTACAAAACATAGTATCCCCACAGTACCAGATAGGTAGTAGCCACCAACATGTTGAACAGGTACTGATGTGTACATGCAGCCAAGTGTTACGTCATCTCTCCTTTGGTAATCACAGTTCCAAAGGTATTTTGAAATCCCTCGGTGGATCGCCTAAGCAATAAGGGGTCTGCATGCATATCCACAAAGGTTGTTCTACACCTATAATGAATAGCCATCATTGACAGACTTTGCTGCATTTGGACAGGTCTGAAATATACCTCAGCCATAAACCCTCACTCACACTATGCAATAGAAACTGTAATGAGTGTGTGTGACATGGATGACCTAGGCCAGGGATCACTGCAGTGGCTGGGCTTGTCACAAGCATACAGATGTGACCTAAGGTCTGGAAAGCGGCAGCACACACTGGCAAAGATGACAGATGTATTCATGGAGAAAGCAAGGTTCCCACCTATGAAATAATTGAGGTCACATGTACGTACATGTATTTGCTACACAGCTACCTGACATGTGCAATGCACATACTGTTGTCATATTGATATGTCATACAGTAGTAAAAGCAAAACCCACAACACATTCACCAACAGTGTCACATGCACACACTCACCAAGTGCAGAATTCAAACCCCTACCTAACTACTGTATGATAATAGAACAGTACACATTACCACAACGTGCTATACACATTATTGGAAGCTTTCTTTTCCACAGGTATATTTGTAGGATGGTGACATCATCAGACTTGATAAAGATAAGTATACCACTTTTAAGGTGTTTTACTACTCTCCAAAAAGGTTGCTCCTCTCCCATGAGTTCACACACAAACACACACAGATGTCAAGTGCAGGATTCAAACCCCTACCTAATTACTTTATGATACTAGAGGAGTACGCATGAACACAATGTGCTACACTTGTTACTGGGAGTTTTCTTTCCCACAGGTATATTTGTAGGATGGTAACTTCATCAGACTTGACAAAGATAAGTATATCACTTTTAAGGTGTTTTATTACTCTCCAAGGAGATCACACACAAACACACACACAGCTGTCAAGTGCAGGATTCAAACCACTACCTAACTACTTTATGATACTAGAAGAGTACGCATTAACACAACACACTATACACAGTCCTGGATGCTTTTCTTTACACAGGTATATTTGTAGGATGTCGACATCATCAGACTTGACAAAGATAAGTATACCACTTTTAAGGTGTTTTAGTAGTCTCCAAAAAGGTTGCTCCTCTCCAAGGAGATCTCACACACACACATACACACACACACACACATGTCAAGTGCAGGATTCAAACCCCTACATAACTACTTTGTGATAGTAGATGAGTACACATTTACACAACACGCTATACACATTTCTGTAAGTTCTTTTTTCCACAGGTGTATTTGTAGGATGGTGACATCATCAGAATAGACAAAGTGGGTTACTTTAGGTGACATTGGGGGGGGAGCTACATAGAAGGAATTTCTAAACACTTTGGCCATGTGATCATCAAAGGAGAGTTTACTATCTCCCGGGGTCCTCAGGGCCATAATTACTTTCTCCGTACATACTGGATTACCACCTATGTGGTAATTTGTGTGAACTTTGTTTTATCCAAAGGAGGAGGACTATGCATTCTTTGGCATTCTGCTCGAGGGCATTATTTTGACACCAGGTGTCTGTCTCTGTAAGACCCTTTTGGAGGATGGCTGTGTCAGCCATAGAGTCGATTATGGACCACTGTTAGCAGTCATCTGCAAACCTGTTCAGCCATACTCCTCCCGTGCTTTTCTGTACCTCTGAGCAGTATCTACTGAACAGGTGGTGTCCCAGGACCAAGACCTGTGGGATGCCATTTGTGACTGGTTTATAGTCGGATATGGCACCCACAACTCTGAACATGTGTGTTTGATCAGTGTGCCAGTTGCCCACCCATCCTGTGACATAGCTGTTAATGTTCAAGCTGGTAAGCTTGTCCATGATGACAGAGTGGGGAATAGTGTCGAAAGTCCTTAGTGAGGTCCAGCTGGGCTGGGTGGGCTACTTTCGCCTCCATCTATGTCCTTGGTAACTGTTTCAAATGAGTCAACTAGGTTTAGGAGGCAGGATCTGCCTTTAACAAAGCCAAGTTGGGTAGAGTCCAGTGTCTGCAGGTCCCCAATGTCTCTTTTTATGGGTTCCATGATAATTTGCTCCATAGCTTTGCAGACCAGGCTGAGTAGACCTATAGGGCAATGGTTTCCAGGTTCTGTTGTGGCACCCCCTTTGTGGAGCTGGATGACTGTTGGTGTCTGCCATTCTTTGGGTACATAGCCCACGGTAAGGTTGAGTCTGGACAGTGAATGTAGGTGAGGGTGTAGTTCCTTTTAGGGCTGGTGTAAGACGCAGCCTGGAACACCATCATGTCCCATTGATGCTGCATTCTTAGCTATGGAGAGGGCTGTCTTTACCTGCATGAGCATGAAGTTGGGGGCTCTGCATTCTTCTGGGATGGACACAGGCCCTTTTGGGGGTGATGGCATTGGAGTTTGCACTGAACCTGTCCCCCAGGATGCGGCCAATGTAAGTTGGTTCAGTTTATTTCTTGCCATTTGTCAGTAGCTAACAGCATATTTGGAAGTTGCCACCTAAATGTTTGGTACAGCTAACAAAGAATTTGTTGTTGTTATTCTTACATTCCTTGGCAATTTGTCTTTAGAAACTGGCCTTGGATTCTTTTATGAGCGATCATTGTGTCTTCCTAATAATGATCAGTGATGCCTTTCCTTTTGTGAAGTTTGCTCTATCACGTGTTCATTTCCGCCTTCTGTTGTATAGCTTTTTTATGGGTGATGACCACCAGATTGGTTTCTTGTTTTTGGAGGAGTGCATCTTGGTTTTATTTGGCATGTCTCGATCCCTGCATCCCTGTAGATGCTCATAGAATGCACTTGTAAATGATTTGGCAGATTGTATAGCATTATCCTATAGCAAGGGGGCTTTGGAACTTTCCACTTTGGTCTTGGGAAGTGTGCAGTTTGCTTTTGAAAATGTCTTCACAGTGGTTTCCTTGACTGGGGAGGGGGTGGGATGTGGATGTCCAGTGTGATCATTTTATGATCTGATATTACCAGCAAGGGGTTTATCTCTGCCATGGAACACTGGTACCCCATGTTGGTGATGATCAGGTCCAGTATGTTGTCATCTCTAGTGGGCGTGGTGACCAGCTGTTCCAGGGCATTTGGGTTTTAAACTCTAGAAAACATTGGGCAAAGGACGTTGTATACAAGTAATTCTCCCACTCAATGTTTGGGTAATTGTAATCTCCTTATATAATGGTGTTTGATAGGACCTTTATATTTTCCACTGTTTTCAGGAATACTGAGTGAGGTTCCTGAGACAAGATAGCTGATCTGTAGCAGGCTACAATCTGATAAGCAGCTTTGCCCAATGTTAGTTGCACTTTCATGGTCTCCAAGGCCTCATGCTGTGCCACTAACCTGATGGTATGGGTATCCATAAGGTAAATGGATACACCCCTTCCTTTTGTATTTCACGCATGGTTTTGGGTCCGAAGATCAGAGGATTTGAGAGTGTTTTACATGGAGCATGTCCAACAGCTCTGTGTTTGACATAGCTTTGTATGTTAGGCAGAGATCACCTCTGAGTAGGCGATATGCGAGAGAGTACAGCTGGAGAATTTTGAGATGGTCTGTATATGGCATGTATTTCAGGCTGCTAATGCACTTTGTGAGGTATTGCTGCAGGCTTTCCAATTGTTGTATATGTCTTGTGAGGTACAAAGCAAAAGGGGCATTGTACTCCATTATGGATCTAGTGAGTGATGAGTAGAGGGAAACAATGTCCTCTTCTATTCTGCATGAGACACCTTTTGTGATGAGGTGTGCCACACAGAAGGATTTCCTGACTACTGTGGGGATGTGATTATCACAGGTGTGTCCACTGTCCACCTGTGACCCAAGGTCTTTTATCACACTTTCAGTGTTAAGTATACTACCGCCTATGTTATAGATCATGGCTACAGAGTTTTTACCAAAGGGGATGACAATGCACATTTTGGCATTGAGCTTGAGCCCATGGCTTTGGCACCAGCCATCTGTCTCAGTGAGGCCCTTTTGTAGGATGTCCACATCTTTAGTATTTACAATTATGGCTCCTAGTTTGCAGTCATCTGGAAACTTCATTAGCCACAGACCTTCCAAGTTAAAGTTTACTTCAGGGAAGTAGATACAACACAGGACAGGACCCAGGACTAGGCCCTGTGGTACTGCACTTGTCACTGGTCCAAAGTCATACTTGGAGTCTGCTACTTTCACAGTGTGTGTTCTGTCAGTAAGCCAGTTGGCAACCCATCTTGTGACATAGCAATTTATACCTAGTTTAGTGGGTTTATCTATAATTCCAGAGTGTGGGATGGTGTTGAAAGCCATGGCAGGATCAACATAGGCTGTGCAAAACACCTTACCCTTATCTACGGTTCTGGTGACTGCATCAATGTCATCTATCAGGTGTAGGAGACATGATCTGCATTTTATAGACCCAACATGGTTGTGGTCCAAAGTTTGGGGATTACCAATGTCTTTTTTTATAAGTTGTATGATGATACATTCCTTGGCCTTGCAGAGCAGGCTCATCAGGCTAATGGGGTGCTAGTTCCTGGGGTCCGTGGTGTCTCCACCCTTGTCTAGTGGGATAACCATTGCTGTGCATCATTCAGCAGTCAAAAAGCCTGAGGCGAGGCTATGGCTGAACATGTACATCGGTGTGGTGCCTGTCCGTTCTGTAGTTTGTGTAGAACACAGCCTGGAAAGTTATCTGGTCCCATGGATGCTGTGATACTGGCTTTGGAGAGTGTTTTTTACCTGTGCAGCTGTGATGACAGCAACTTTGCATTCTTCCATTATAGAGATGTGCTCTTTCTTGTGTGAGAGGGGTGTAAGGTTAACACTGATCCCATCTGCCAGGATGTTGGCAATATCAGTTGGGTCTGTATATTTAGTGCCATTGAGCTGTAACTCAGAGCAGATCTGAGTGTTGCCATGACATGGACCTGTCTGTTGGGCAGAGATATCCTGAGTAGGCAGTATGCAACAGAGTACAGATTGAGTTAAATTCAGTCTTGTTGCATGGGGCAACTGTTTGAGGCCAGTAATCCTCCTGTTGAGGTACTTAATTGTTCTTTCCAGCTGCTGAAGGTGCCTGGTCAGATTCATCGCAGGTGTGTTGTGGTACTCTCTGACGGGTCTGATGACTGATGGGTAGAGGGAACCTCCTTTGACCTACATGCAAAGACCTTGGCAGTTTGTGGAAACACATAGCATGATTTTCTGACCACTTTGTGAATGTGTTTCTGGAAGTACAGATAAATATCCACATTTGTCCATAGATCCCTTATTATCACCTCCATATTTAGGGTGTTGGCACCTATGTAGTATTTGTATGACTGTGGTTCGAGTGTATACTTTTGACACCACATCTGTCTGATTGAGACCCTTTTTAAGGATGTCTCTGTTGTCCCAAACATCGATTATGACAACTTTTTGGCAGTGATCCACAAACTTTGCTAAACATAGCCCTCGTGTGTTTGACTGCATTTCTGAAAAGTATACACCAGACCGGAGGAGTCCCAGGACTGAGCCATGGGGGACAGCTGTTGTTACCAGCTTGTACAGGAAACAATGATTCTTACCTTGTGTGATCTATCTGTGCCCCACTTGGCAATCCATCAGATGACTGACGTATTTATGCACTGGTTGTTGGTTTTTTGGATATGACACATGTCTGGGATGTTGGCAAAGGGCTTTTCAAGGTCTATGTAGGACATGTGTAGCTCATTTCATTGCTGTACGTCCTGGGTGACTGCCTTTTAAACAGTCTAGCAGGTTTGGGAACCATGATCTGCCCATGACCAAACCAAAATTGGTAGGGTTGGGTGTTTGTAGGCTCCCAATAGCTCTGTTTATGAGTTCCATCATGATGGACTCCATGGCCTTGCAGATCAGGCTTAGTAGGCTTATAAGGCAATAGTTCCCATGTTCTGTTGTGCACCAACACTTGTGGAGTGTGTCAAACGTTGCTGTAACACATTCAACAGTTTCATATCCTGTACAGAGGGTGAGTCTCAACAGACTGTTAAGGTGCAAGTTCTGTTTGTTCTGGAGTTCACTTATGACACAGCTAAGGAAACAATGTAATCCCATAGACGACGTGTTTTCAGGCAGGTTTGGAAGGAGCTGTTTAACCATTCTATATGTGATATCTGTGCTTTCACAATCTCCAGATATGATGGTAGGGCCTTTTGTCAGTGAGAGGGTGGTATGTATGTATGGGCCTGTCTGACAGGATGTTGGCAATGTAAGTTGTTTACAGTTTGCACTGACTCAGGACATATATGAGTGTACATTGCTATTTATGACATAGCGGAAGGAAGCATCATGGTTCTCTATGGACTCCTTCACAGATTCTTTTGCCAGAACATGGATTGGATAATATTTGGAGTGCACATTGTTTGTTGATGATACTGATTGCAGGTTTATTGATCTTCTTTGCTTTTTCACTTTCTGTGAACAACTTAAGTACTTGTGGTACATAGTTTTATTATGAAAGGGTTCCAATATATTATATGTGTCTGCTTTCATATAACTGTGTGCAAAAGGCAGGACTGGTGAATAGTGACAGGTTCCTGGGGTGAAACATGCAACTGCCAGATATGTGTGGCCCACTGCTGTACTCAGACATGGCTTAAGTGTGTGAGCATGCCCAGTATGACCTTTCAGTATGTTGTTGCCTGGCATTTGCTTCGTTTATTGAAGTGTGTGAGCATGCCCAGTATGACCTTTCAGTGTGTTGCTGAATGAAATGCACTACATTTGTTGAAGTGTGTGAGCACACCCGGTATACACATTTATACTATATGTGTGTGGAAAATCAAGTTGTATTTTTACTGCAGGGCTCACCTTTGTGTCATAACTCAACAGGGATCATGCTGTGCCTGCAGGGCTTCCATGAGACACTTTGCATAGACTTATCAACATTTCTACATACAGGGGGGACAGCTATTCTTTGTACATTTCTACCCGGGGGCACACCTGATTGTTACTGTGAGTGCACATAGGATGAGGGGTTCACCTGACACTTATACACATTTGCTAGGCCTGCACTGCTATGTAAGGTACACCATTTAAGTCTGTACTGTTGCCTATTGTACTGGCTTGAGGCATACTACTGTACTACAGATCTTAGCATCCAATGTCACATATATTAGATTGCGACTTCATAGCCTACCCAACCCACATCACACCACCTGGCCTGCTGTTCTCTGTCTGCATAGGCCTTTGGGGGAGGTTACCCATATGCCTCTTTAGGGTCATGATACAGCATTTCTTTGTGTTTGCATTAGTGTACAATTGTCCTGCTGTGTCTGTGCCAGTGTAATGCTGTCATGGCTTAATGGTTCAGTAATGTGACTATAGTGTACAGTATCCTGGGTTTGAGCCCTGTCACTGCTTTTTATTTTCATGCTGGTCAGACCAGACTGTTTAAGGAACAGTAAAGCAAATATGAGCATGTTTACCTGACTTTGCTCAACTTTGCCTGACTTTGCCCGACTTTGCCCGACCTTGCCCAACATTGCTCAACGTTGCCCGACTTTGCGCTAGTTAGCACGGGCAATTTTGTTTACATATATAAATAGTGGTAAAAGCTTAAAACATGGCAATCATGCCTCAGGTGGTGCTGCAGGGCTGCCTATGTTGGATGCACATAGTACACTCCCTATACATGTTTGAAAACAGGTAGTGTCACATTAGGCATCCCTTTTATTTTATGTGTGATTCAGAGAGAGGTATCATTTCCAAGGTTCCTACTGAGCCAGTGTATGTGCTATGCGTTGGCTCTTTGCCAAGGCCAAGGCATACTGGGCACACCTCCTTCTGCCTACTGAGGCAGGCTCAGGTTGTACCTCCTCTGAGTCACGCTGTGCCTGTGCAGGCCTTGGCAATGGTGGGGGGCTGTTTGGCCCTTCCCCATGCTGTTGCTGCTGCAGCTGTTTTCGCAGGATCATATTGTGTAGCATGGCACATACCATGACAATTTGGGTACATGTAGTTGGTGAGTACTGCAAGACTCCACCAGATGTGTCCAGGCACCAGAACCATGACTTGAGCATCCCAAACACACTCTCAATTAAATTTTGTGTTTCTGCGTGTGCCTCATTATGGTGTTCTTGTTCAGGTGTGAGTGCATTTTTGATGGGTGTCATCAGCCACGGCTCCAGTGCATATCCAGCATCCCCCACTAGGTGACCATCAGGGATGTCCCCATTGGCAAATGTCTGGTACAGCTGCATCAGATGCCAGATATGGGAATCGTGGTAGCTTCCAGCGCAGCCAGCACACACATTCAGTATTATGCCCTGGGCATCGCACACGACCTGGCAGTTGATGGAGTGGAAGCCCTTGCGGTTGATGTAGGCCCTGCCCTGCTCACCGGCTGGTGCTTTGATATGTATGTGCGTGCAGTCAATTGCACCCACTACCTCAGGGTATTCCGCTATTTGCTGGAAGAGATGCATATTGCTGGCCAATGCCTCACAGGAATTGGGGAAATATACATGATCACCGACATGTGCTGACATGGCTTTCAGGAACTGGTGCAGTACCCTGAATGCTGATGCCTGTGAAATCCCCATCATATCACTAGTTGGTCTCTGGAAAGTACCTGTTGCTAGTATTCTTAGGCCAACACATACCTTGGTTTCCACTGGGATGGGTTTCCCTCTGTTGGTTCTGTGTGTGATGCGTGGCCTACACAGTTCAACAATTTGCTGCAGGAGGTCACTGTCCACTCTATAGCGCTCCACTATCTCCAGCTCAAGTAGCCCCTGGTAGGTTACCCTGGGTCTGTACACTTTTCTCTGTCTCCTCACTGTGGGTTGCTCAGCAGCATTTGCAATGGCACAACCCTCAGCATCTTGCACATGTTGCCTTATAATAGCAATGGCAGCCCCTAACATTTTTTTGTCTCAGTTAAGCTTTTTAAGTTTTCACTTCTCTTTGTATACTGCAGTGTTGCTCTGCTTTTGAGTAAAGCATGGGGAAATGTTGTTTGCAGAGTTTTAAGTGCTGAGCTGGGCTGGGCTAGTGTACTGCCTGTGTAATTGGCTGATTATGATTGATTTCACCTGGCAGCTCTGCTAGTTCTCCTTGGTTAACTTCCTACTACTTCTTTTCCTTCCTTTTCCCTTTCTGTTTCCACAGGGGGTAGCTCCACACAAACAAGAGCAAACATGCGCACATGAGTGCACATGCGCGCACATAGGCTTATACAGGCGTACACAGGCTTAGGCGGGTGCACATCTGTGCACACAGGCTTAGCCAGCCTTACACAGGTGCACACATGCACACACAGGCTTAGACGGGTTTACAGGCGCGCTCACGCGCGTAGACAGTGTAAGCATCTTTGCAAGAAACTTTAATGATATCCACGGCATACACCTTCGGTTTCTGGGTTTCAGTTAAGACAACTGTGGACACGCCTCTTCCAGTCCTGATTAACTCACAGCAAACACATGCCACTCTGCCCCAATAAGCTTACAGTCTTTCATACATACCCCCTCATGATGTCACCTATCTTCTACTCTACTACTTCCCTAATCCTACACTTACACTCTAGGGACATGGTTCACATGGCAGGGAAAATTGGGATTCACTATCCTTATCCTCATTTGCATAGGATTGCCTACTAATGCTTAGTTACATCTCTCAAACTGAGCTTCCCTCCTTAGCAACCACTACTCAGTAGCCATGTTGTCTTCAGGATGCTATTCTCCTGCATGGCAGAAGAATATTTTTAATAAACTGCCTATGTTTGGCTTTTTTTTTTATTTTCTGGTTTTTATAGCGCCACACATTTGCACGGCGCTGTTCTATTCTTAAACATTGGAGATCAGGGGAAAAAAATATTTTTATTATTTTGTAACAGATATAAATGCCAATGGCCTTATATTTGGCCATTGGCATGCTTCTTCAACTGGATGCATCCTTTATTTGGAGC
Source organism: Protopterus annectens (assembly GCF_019279795.1). NCBI lineage: Eukaryota > Metazoa > Chordata > Ceratodontiformes > Protopteridae > Protopterus > Protopterus annectens. Next base: position 1,558,041,001 of record NC_056733.1, read on the forward strand.
TGTCATAGCTCTGTTTTGCTATTTGCAGAACAGTACTCTGTTTCCAATAGAGTACATTTCTGCAAATAACTCTACTCTTCCACGGACAGGTTACTGTTTCCTGGATTGCAAAATTACCTCATTTGCATAGCTTTCAGTAGCAAATGAGATAATTTTCATAACATGATGCTGTCCGTGCAAGAGTAGTTTTAGGAGCTCTCATGCACGCCCCTGCCTGCTGTTGCTGGATTGCTCGGCAGACATATTGGCTGTCTGCCGGCTTACTCTGCTCTTAGACTCCATGCAAGCCTTCGTGAATCCGGCCTCCTGTCTAAGAATATGCCACATAATTAAATGCAGTTATGTGTTATTTCCCCCCATGCACTGCAACCCTGGTCTCTCAGTACTTGTTCACAAATATATCAACTACACTACATTAATAAGAAATGCTGTGTTATATACCATGTGCATCTTTAGAATGATGCACACGTTCAAATTTTCAAATACTTGTAGTAATGTGGACACCTACTTGCATATAGTTTGTAAAGCTGTCTCTTAAAGTATACCTGTACATTGGAACATAACCACCACATAATACACTTTGCACACTCATCAATTTGGTAACATGCAGAACTTGAAGTACCTTGACAGTTGAACATGTCTACCCATCAATTTCATGCAGGCATCCAAACATCTTCTCTCCAACATCCACTGCTGATGTAATCCACCATGAGTGGGCCTGCAACATTGTGAAAGTCAGACATGTGCCATGGCACTTGCATAAAGTACTGAGGTTTTGCAGTCTGTGTACTTAGATAGGAAGGGACCTGGGAGGTGTGTGTGTGTGTGTGTGTGTGTGTGTGTGTGTGTGTGTGTGTGTGTGTGTGTGTGTGTGTGTGTGTGTGTGTGTGTGTTCTATCCAGTCAGATGACCATACTTGTGTATCCTGCAGTTACCACTCCAATCCCATGGATTGCCAATTTTTTGACACTTGCACATGCCTGCACATCCATTTCATGCTTGCTTCCCAACATCTTCTCTCCAACATCCACTGTTGATGTCATCTACTATAAATTGCCCTGCAGCCTTATAAAAGTCAGACTTGTGCCATGGCACTTACATAAAGTACTGAGTTCTCTAGTTTGTGTCCTTAGGAGTTCTAATCTCACTGCAGTCAACTGGGGGATATGTGTGTGTGTGTGTGTGTGTGTGTGTGTGTGTGTGTGTGTGTGTGTGTGTGTGTGTGAGTGTCTGCACTTGTGCACTTGCTTAACATTAGAGAGAATATTGTATACCAGCATTTTCTCCTCACTGGACACTGCTGATGTCATAAGCTATAAACTGCTGACTGACACTCTTCAAATCAGACTTAAACTTTGGCACTTGTCTTAAATACAGAGTTCTCTAGTTGGTGTACTTAAATAGGTAGGGGTTCTGTTCTCAATGCAGTCAACCTAAGTGTGTGTGTGTGTGTGTGTGTGTGTGTGTGTGTGTGTGTGTGTGTGTGTGTGTGTGTGTGTGTGTGTGTGTGTGTGTGTGTGTGTGTGTGTGTGTGTGTGTGTGTGTGCACTTGCTTGACATTAGAGAGAGCATTTTACACCAGTATGTGGGACACTGATATTAGCATATTCCCCTCAACAGACACTGCTGATGTCATCAGTTATAGCTGATTTGCAGATGTGCAGTATTCCCATCAGGTCAGGGCACAAGTCACCTTATCCTATATGATACTGACTATAGTGACAGGGCTTTCACTCTATCATACATACATCATGGCATGGTTTGTAGGACCTGTATTTTCTTGGTGAGAAATCATGGACCTTTTCTAAATGTGCACTAGAAATATCCCGGCTCTATGCAACAGACATGTATGAGGTTTTAATGCTAAATCTATGTCGTTTACATCTGTTGGATGTCCTGACAGAGGTCATTGAAGGCATGCATGATAAGAACACAATCATCCTGTGGAACTTGATCAGGCTAAGGCACTTGACAAAAATCCATACTGAGGTATTCACTAAACATTGTCAGATGTGGCCATAAGCACCTATATCACCAATACGTAGACCACTGCATCACACAAGCGGCATATAAATATGTTGGAATCTGTGAAGTGATGTATATTTCTGGTCCATTGAACGGGTCTGTACATCAGGGCTGTCTTTTAGGCCCTTTCATATCCATTATTTATGTCATCTACATCAAGATTGATATACGCATCATGTGTCCAAACAGCTGTCTGGAGGACTGCAGATTGTGAGCAATCATTGACTCCAACTGTGATATTAGTATAATACAGACAGTATCAGCATACACTGAAGATCACTGCAACAGTCATGACAGGTCTACTTCAAATCATCGAAATTTCAGAACATGGATCATCATATGGTCAAAGATCAGATGATCGAAGTTCTGAAACATAGATCATTCTATATGGATATCACTATACAGCATAGAATGGGAAATTTATCATTTTCCTCACTGTAGTGGGATCTCAGAGTTGGTATATTCAAGTAACAGGGGGTTTAGGGAGCGCAACCCCTCTGTGGGCATGCAGGGGGGCTTGCACCGCTGCAAAAATGTAAAAGAAGACTTCTTTTCTTTTTATATTTTTTATTTCATGCTCAATGTTTCAGGACTTCAATCATCTGTCTTCAACCACATAATGTTTGATGTTCTGAACTTTGATGATTTGAAGTAGCCCTACCATGACAACACATGAGATGAAGCAAAAACACAGGGGGATTTGTTACATTATGAAAGCAAACACACAAACCAAGGATAATGTAGACATCATACCCTATAAGCAGGCTAGTTGGTATGGGGGTCTGTGTCCTGGGGTAGATGGTATGTGGAACGTCCACCAGCATGTGGCCACAGGGATGAGTGCTCCCTTATATGTAACATAACTACAGAGTATGTGCAGGGCATCCACATCAAAGGCAATAATACCTCCATAGTTCATAGCCTTCATCACACAAATAACTGAGTACAATGCACCCTTCTTCATGTACCTCACTACACATCTTTCAGTGATGTGTAACTGAAGTGTAGCACCTTTGCACTTTATTGGCCATAGCTAGGTATTCTTTTTGTTGGATAAACATAACTGGCTGATGGTGCAGAACACGCATCAAGGTGTTACATCAGATGCATATATGATACCTGTTCTGGTGATGCACACAATGTATACATAGCAGTTTGACAACATTGATAACAGGAGTTACATTCATGTCAGTGTGGATTGTGCTATATATATGCTATGCACTCCAGTCAACTAGCCTGGAATTATCATAATGTCACATACAGACATAGCAGTGTCTCTTCTATCACCTCCCTGAGATGTTACAGTGTCAGTCCAGTGTGCTTGATTACCCTCATAGATTGCTGACATGTCATTATAGTTACACAAGTGTGTTCATACAGAACCATCTATGATCATTCATGTTGTGTCACAGACAAGGAATTACTGGTGGTATTTTTCTGATATTGTCCATGATCATGCATGCTTCTTTTGCTGCTGTCCATGGACCTCTAACTGTGTCCCACTTTCTGCTGACATTACACTCATATTTAGGCATATGAGTTTGCACAGCTTCATAACATGCACCCAACCCCAGCTGCATATTACATACCTGATAGATGTCCTCTTCATTGTTCATGTCAGGATGGTTATCTCAATAAGACATATCTTGTCCTTTTTCCATAGACATTTTAATATTCCACTACATGATTCTTTATGATTAAAACACTCATTAAAACATATAACTAATATTCTTTTTACTATTCTATTAAATGTTTATATATTTTAAATCTGATTCCATCATGCCATGCAACTGAATCTATGTTTAACTGACATCTTTATCCAAGTCATACAAAGTAATTTCTTTTTCATCTTGTTTATTCAGTTATGATTTTTTTTATTCTCATATTTTATTACATTCTCTCTTGTTTTTCTAAACATTCCTTCTATGTAATTTACTACAATTTCCATAATCTGAGATATACTTCAATTTACCTCTCCTTTTTTATCTTTCATTTCTGTTATTACACTACTATTCCATTTTTCTATTTTGTTTAAATATGCAGATATTTCTTCCCTTTTTACTTGTAGTAAATATCTTTGTTCATATAATTTAATTTATTTGTTTAATATTTGTTTACCGGGAAAGTCTGACTGGGAGAGAACCTAGAGGAATACCACACGAATGCAGGGAGGACATGCAGAATCCACACAGAAGGCCCCCCAGCTGAGAATAAAACTGGAGAAACTCTCGCTGTGGGATGACAAAACTGCTGCACCACTGTGCCTCCAAACAAACAGGAAACTGAATTGGCCAGCATAATATCTATATCTATATCTATATCTATATATATATATATATATATATATATATATATATATATGTAGGCCTACTGTATATAATCAAAAACTCACTTTTTCTAAAATAAACAGTAGACCTACGGTTATGCAAAAATGCACTTAAGCGAAAGTGCACTTCCGCGAACATCGGTTCAACAAACTGATAAAGAACAGAGAAACATTGTTTTTGCAGGGGGCCAAACCCCCCTGCAACCCCCATGTGGGGGGATGTGAACCCCCACACTCCCCTACTTAAATATACCAACTCCAAGATCACACTACAGTGGGGAAAAACGTAAATTCCCTTTCCCCACTGTAGTGTGCTTCGGAACCTGTGTTCCTTAACAGTTCGTTGAACCATACTTCACAGAAGTGCACTTTCGCTTAAGTGCAATTTCATGTAACTGAGGATTCACTGTTCATTTACGAATACATAATATATTATAATAATTCCTTATTTTTTAATAATTTCTTTCATATACCTCTTTCTCTTTATCATAATAGTCTATCCAATTCATTTATAAATTCTTAAATGCATTTTTATATATTTTTTCATATCCTTGTTTTCCCATCTTTCTTATCTTACTCTGCCTTTGTAAAAAAATTCTTTCAAATTTTCTTTTAAAAATAATCCACCATTCTGACTAGCTAACATAAAATGTCCTCATGGCAACATGATCTCTCCATAATTGCATAATTAATTATTATCCTTTTTCATTCCATTGTTTTTACTTTATTCTTTTTTACCATTTCCTTTTCTAATATATTGTTTAATTTCATTTATTTACATCCTTCTTGCTAAATAATCTGTAAAGCCTATTGCAACAGTTTTTCATCCTACTATACTTATTTGTTTGAATATTGTAAAACAGTTAATCTCAGAGTTTAGTGTACATCTTCTATGCATCTATAATTTTCTATTCTATATTATTACTTTACCATATTTCATTACTTCTCTCATTTTTCTTACATCTGTCTGTTTTTTTCTATTATCCCATAAATCACAATTGAAATCGCCTGTTATTATAATATCCATATTTACTACTACATAATCTAATATCTGTTGAAATAAGTTTTCCCTTTCTTTACAGATTTCATACACATATAGGGTTATAGTTCTATAATTCTATAAACATTACCTTACCAACTTAAGTTTAAATAGTCTTCCCATTCTAATTAACATTACATCTGCGACCTTCACCACTCTACTGCATAGTACTGCTATTCCTGAACAATGCTCATTTTCCAAATTCCATATTATCTCTCCATCCCATACTTTTTCTGTTTGTAATCTTTCATTTGTTAGAAATCTTAGTCCTTCCAAAACAATTATATCTACATCATATTTATTACACCACTCTAAAATCCCTATCCTTATTGTTATATTTTTCATACAGTTTACATTAACTGAAATAATTCCTAAATTATTACTTTCTCTATTCCTTAATTTAAAGGAATAATTTTTTCTTCTAAAACCTTTTTAAATATATCACTTGTGATCTATTTCGTTTCTTCTTTTCATTTAAGTTTATGTCTTTAATTTCACATTTCAGTATTTTATTCTTTTACCAATAGAATTCCTTTTTACCTATTACAACTTTGCAACATATCTTTTTCATCACTAACTTCTGAATCTATTCTTATTTCATATTCTTTTTCTTTTATTTTATTATCATCCTTTTATTTTACTAAGTTTTCTTCTATTTCCAATCTTTTCCATTTTGTTCTTTATCCTTCCCTATATTTTCACTATTTGTTTTGTTATATTTTTCTTTACAATCCATCCATAAATGTCCATTTTTTTACATTTACTATATTCAAGTTCACATTTGTTTGCATCATGTCATATTTTGTCAAATATATAACATTTCTTTTGTCACAATTATTTACTAAATGTCCTTCTCACAATAAAAAAAGTTCTTGATTGTCCCCATTATTTTATCACACTCTTATTTCCTTCAACATTTGTAATGCTTAGAATGTGCAAAATCTTTTCTATCTCAATTTTAAAACAAAATTGCAGTCCTGTTCCGCAGTCCATAAACCCCTGTTGCCTAAACTTTTGAAATCTCATTACTTCTTTCAAAGTCTCTTTTTCTACATCTGTCTGAAACTGAATATGTATATTCTTTATCGTCTCTTGGAAAAAAAGATTTTACCACATAATCATTTAATGGATTGTCATTCTGTCTCTTTTCATATTAACACAAGATATTTTCAATACCCTGTTCAGTTTCAAAAAAATGTCACAAAATGTCATTATATTTATTTAAATAAATATTCTTACCTCTTGTGTTTTCATGCCTAAAGGAAATATTACAGAGTCCCATACCAATACTGTCCATTTCTTTATTTCCTTTGCCTTGTATTCTCACCACATATTCTATTTTCATGCAATATTCTTTTTTTCTTTCTGTTCTCCATGACTACTTGCAACTGTCTTTGCATATGTTTTGCTTCTCTGAATAATGCTCCTTTCAAAACAGCCTCCAATTCCTCTTCCTGTATTTCCTCCATTATTTTTTCCCAGAAAATTTTGTTCTCTGGTTCACTCTATTTAATTGCATTATTTAATATATCATCCCCAATCCTCCTGACTGGAGGCCTTTTAATAATACACTCCTGTCTCACTGACTCCTCATATTCTGCAAACAGTTATTTTTGAAAAAAAACACTTTCTGAATCCTCCATAACTCCACAAACAGCTTAATTTGAGCTGGCATTCACGTCTTCTCCTTCTATTACTTTCTGAACCTCATGCACCATCCCCCCAGCTGCCACTGTACTGGGAGTGGGGCAAACACATGTCCTCACACTGTAGGAACCGTGAGTAGGTTTTTTCATTTATATAAATATATATATATATATATATATATATATATATATATATATATATATATATTACACATTATTTACATGTTTACATTATTTACATCTATTTACAGATCTCCATATATTATAAACTTCAACTTAAACATCCTCCCACTCTTTTATCCACAACCAATAAAGTCTATTTTCCATTGCATTTAATGTCATTTAGTCTTTTGTTCCATATAGTCTATGAAGCATAAACTGTTACTCTGTCCATTTTCTTCACATCTTCCTGTTTATGTGCACCATAATAACCAACATCTATTATGTCCATATTTATTTGTTCAAATTTTGACAAACTTTTCACCCTATTATCTTTACATATTTCTTTCCTCACATTATTAACTATTTTACATTTCAAAAGCACATGCTCAGTATTCTCAAATTCTCCACATTTATTATATAGTCTATTTTGCTTTTTTTTTGTATGGCATATTTGCCTTAACCGGCAATTTTCTAATAGTCTCCATAAAAAATCCTTACATTCTTTAATCTTTTTATAGTTATTATATCTCATCATTATGGCTTTTTTCTTATCTATTTCAAAATATTTCCATGGATAAATACAGTAAAATGCTTTCATAATACTTAAGTTCCATTCCTTTCTATTTTTCTCACATATATTCTTTTTTATTTTTCATAAAACAATTTTGCTTTGGTACTCTTTCATTTCTTCATTCACAATGCTTTTACTTTGTTTCTTAATTTCCATTCCTTCCCACATTTCTTTGTATTTATAATTTAGTATCATCTCTAGCTATCAAGTTTTTTATTTCCTTCATAATTCCTTTTAGTACCTTATATAAAATTAAAGATGCTGCATGTACTATTGGACTTATTAAACCCAAACCTCCTTGCTCTTTTTTCATATACATGACATATTTTGACTGGAGTCAGTCTAGAGCCCCATGTAAAAGAGAACATAATCATCATTAATTCCTTTTCATACTTAATAGGAATCATACAGATGTTAGTAACATAAGCAATTTTTTCCTATTACCATGGCGTTCGTGTGCTTTTATCTATATACAAAATCTACATGATTTCCAAAAATGAGTCATATCTTTTACTTCTTTGAGTACATTATTCCATTGTTGCTGTTTGTATTCATTCCTTCCAAATGTTATTCCTAATATATCTATATATGTTTCATTGAACTTAACATATCCTATAATACCTTCAAAACCATATCCTTTACTTTTCACCTTATTTATACTCAAAACCTTTTTTTTAATTTATACTTAAATTTTCATTTACTTTTAGCATCCATACTTTATTTTTAACAATTAATACAATATCATCCACGTAATTATACATTATTGGCAATTGTACTTCCTTCATCATTTTGTATCCACCACTACTTGACATTTTATTAATTTCCTTCGCTATTACATTCATAACGAATGAAAAAATTACACTAGTAGCTGGGCAGCCCTGCTTTATTCCATATTTTATTTTTATTTCTTCACCAATCCAGCCATTTACATTTAGTTTCACATAGTTCCTTTCATAAACAGATTTTATTACTTATATGTTTCCTTACATTATATGCCTGCAAAATCCCCCATAATTATTTATATTGAATATTATCATAAACTTTACTTATATCCCCTATCATAACCTTCCCTTTTACATTTTTATTTATGATATCATCAATTATTTTTCTCATTATCTATAATAACTCTTGACTTCCTTTTCCTATTCTTCCAAATACATTTTGGCCATATATTCTATCCATTTTTTATGTAACATTTTTGTTATTATTCTCATAAAAATGATAATCTGTATTATTCAATGTTATAGGTCTCCAATTGTTTATCTTCTCTTTATTTCATTTTTTAAATAATTTTTTTATAACTGATGTACATATATTTTTCTATTTAATTACAGTTTCTAACCATTCATTCATAAATTCTATAAAAACAAATTCATGTCTTTATACATACCACATTCAATTCCATCCAGTCCTGTTGCAGAATTCATGTTAATATATTTTAGAATTTCATTCAGTTCTTCATGGTTATTTTTTGTTCTAAATACTCATCATCTTCCTTATTTAATTTTTCACCTTTATAAATTTGTTCTATGTTTTCTTCTCTCTTAACAAATAATTCCAATACATCATTATTTCATATATTCCTTCTTGCTGTCTTATTTGCTTACCTTCCTTATTTTTTAATTCTGTTATTATTTTTCTCTTTTTCTTTTCTTTACTTCCTTATACATTCTAAAAATACTTTTTTATATTTTTCTTTAAAATTAAGCCACCAAACAGTCCAATTCTCATAAAACGCTCTCATAGTCGTATGCTTTTTCTATAATTCCACAAGTTCTTTTTTCCTCTTCTAAATCTAATTCATTTTCATTAATTCTCTTTATTCATTTTCCTATTTTTATATATTCTTCATTTTCTTGTATTTAACCAATATTGCCACATGATCTGAAAATCCAGCATATTTAATTCCCCCCTTTTTTAACTTTTAAACTATCAGATATTAAAACATAATCAATTTCTGTCCTAATTTCATTCCTTTTATAGTTCCTGTGGTTATTCTCCCATACACTTAACTTTCCACTTCTCATAATTTCTTTAGGCATTTTAAAATCACAATTGCTCTTATTTTTCCTTAAATTACAATTAAATTCACCCACCACTATAATGTCCATATTTACACAAACATATTCAAAAATATTTTTATTTCTATATCTTTTTTGTTACATATGCATATAAAGCTATAATTCTATACACATATTTTTCCATCTCACTTTTATTACCGTAGTTCGGTCTAGTTCCATTTATGGTTACAGCTAATATTTTACTGCTTTCTTGATATAAGATACATATGCCAAGCATGTTTCTTTCCCCATGTTCCAAATTATCACATCATTCCAAAGTTTTTCAGTTTGTGTTCTTTCTTCCTCTGTTAATAATCTGATATATTCTAAAACAATAATATGTGCATCGACTGCAGCACATCATTGTAATATACATATTCTCCTTTTAAGATTGTACATACTGTTCACAAATAAAGCTAATATTTTCATATTTTAAGAACAGTTTGTAAAATAAAATGTTCATCCCTTTCCTTTCTTATTTTCTCTAAGCATTATGTTTTTAAATTTTATTTTCCTTTCTTTAACTCTTTTCCCTATCAAATTATTTTCATTTCTTACTGTGCACCATTTGGCTTCTTCCTCACTTGTCTGTTCTGTTTGTTTTTTCTTGTTACTTTTTTTAACTTTATGTATAACCTTTTTATCTGTTACATCTTTTTATCCATTCTCTTGTATAACATATTCTACTATCTCTTTATCTATTATAACTTCTTTTTCATTTTCTTGCACATTCATTTGACATTCTATGTAGGAATGACAAATATTGCCACATTTTTTGCACTTTAGATCACATTTTTTGCATTATGCTCTGTTTTACAACATAAATAATATCATTTTTATCACATTCATTGATTAAATGATAATTTTTTCCACAAAACTAACAGGTTTTTGGTTGACCCCTCTATTTTACAAACCCCCTATTACCATGAACATCAATAATACTAGGTACATGCATAACATTATCATTTTCCATTTTCATTATTACGCCACATTCCCATCCCCCAGTCCATAGTCTTCTTTCATCATATATTTTTGTAGTGTCCATTATATCTCTACATATAGTTAACAAATGTTCTATCAGTTCTTTGCTTCAACTTCAGTTCTAAATTGGACCATTATTCTGTTTTCTTTTTTGTTTGTCTGTAAAAAGATTGCATGACATATTCTGAAAATGGATAAATATTTTTCTTTTGTTCATATGCACCCAAAATATTTTCCATGGCCTGCCCAATCTCAAATATCAAGCCACAAAAAGTTTCTTTATTAATTAGAATGAATTCTCTTACCTCTTTAGCTTTGACATCTAGAAGTGCTATGACAGTCCCAAACCTTATACCTGCCCAAAATGTCTTCTTTTCTACAACTCACATGTACTGTATACTTCTTTTTTATTTATTTTATTTCTTCTTTTTCTTTACTCCTTCTCCTACAGTTTGTGCATACGTTTTTGTCTCTTGAACTTTTTCTGGGACAATCTCTTCCTCTCCTTTTTTCTTTTACTTTATCCATGATGTCACTCCATGAAATTGCTGCTCCACTTTTTGATTCACTTTGGTTTACTATTTCTTCCAAATAATCATCCAGCAACTCTCCTGATTGGAGGGTTGTAATTATGCATTTCTCAGAGGTAACTGTCTCTCCTTCAAACAATCACCTCTGAATGTTTTCCTCTGAATCCATTTCTGTTACAGCTACAATCTCCTTTTCTTCCAATATCACTGCTTTTTCTACACCCACAGCATCAGAAAAAAAAAAACTTCTGGTAGCGATTCTACCATTTCAACTACATTTTCATCAACCTTCACTTCATTTTCAGCCAGAGCTGAATCAGCCGTATTTTCTTCCTGTTCCTCCTGGCTGCCTTGGTGCCTGGACAAGAAACAGGAAGTCATGATGTGTAACACACAAATCCTTCCCCGACTACCAAGAGTAGTGCAAGTTCCCTGATGCCCTGCCCAAATTTCCCATAGTGGTATAAATGCCATCTTAGGTCTCCACTGAAATTAGGCTACTGGCCTAGTAGAACTAACCCAGTCAACAAAGAATAAGTAAATAAATAAAATATATAAATATATGATATGTGTTACTTGTTTTTAATAAAGATGATTAATACTGAAGTGTTTGACATATTGTAATAAAGCTGGTTGCAAAGCCATGGGAGTTGTCAAATTGTTTATTGATGGGGATGGGGACTAGCCCAGTGACAAAACTCCAACAAACCTAAGTTAAGGCATTCAAGTTTGTGCTCAAGTGCACTGAAGAAATGCAAACCAAGGACTGATAGCATGAAAAAACCTTTAAGCAAATGACATGAAATGAATAATTCTTACTGAAATGTTAACAAATGCACAGTCATCCTCTCCTTTTATCATTTGTATACTTAAAAGATGAAAGACAACTGTAAGAGAGATTGCAAAGAACTGATCTGACACCTTGTCATTGGTTTGATGCAGCTGTGGAGAGTGACATTAGGCATTTGTACAGCAATCAGAAAGATAGCCAGAAAGAGTAAGGCAAGTGGAACAATTAATGGAGTCCTCTGGAAACTTTATGGCGCAATATTAAAAGTCAGTGAGTGGAGTGAACACACATTAAACTCTTAAATGGGCTGGTAAACAGATATTTAAAACTAAAAAGAAGTTTTACAAGGGATCCAGCAACATGTCTTTATCTTGTCTGTATTATTTTTACAATGAACCCGGTGTTAACTTTATGTGAAGCTATCCAAAAGAATTCTGTGTTGATGGTTACCATGTGCCTAGTATATGGGGCTTCTCAAACCATTGTTGTGGAGGAAGAAAATAATTTGTTCCTTTTATGAAGAAAGCTCAGGATTTGGGTATTAAATCTTACTTCAGATTTTTCATTAATTTAATAATTCAGGCAAATTAGAACTATAAGGAATCATTTAGTGCCACGAGTGAAACTAATGCTTTTTCTGACTGTATGCTGCCAAGCCTAGATAAGATTCCAGACAGATTATGAACTCCATATTGTGTCCCACCTCTTACAGACAATTCATTATTATTATTATTATTTTTATTATAACTAAAACCATCCACTCCTGCTTCTGATAAGGTACCAGCTGGCTACCTTAAGCTGAAGCTATAGCCTATCCAATATCAATACTAGTTATCATTCCATTAAAGAAAAATATGTACCCAATATCTGGAAAACTTCCTACATAATACCACTACATAAAGGGGGAACCAACACCAACCTTTCTAATTAAAGACCCATCGCAGTTCTTTCATCCTTATCCAAGATCTTAGAAAAATGTATCCATTTCAACTTATGAATTATCTTATCTCTAATAATCTACTAACTAACCTAATATGGTTTCCGACCTAGCCATACTACAACCACAACACTTTTACATTTTACAGACACCATTAAACATTTTAGAAATAACAGTCAGCTAGTCTCCTCAATATTCCTTTATTTATCCAAAGCTTTTGATAATATCTCCCACCAAAAACTTTTACAATATCTCCTGTCTCTTAAGTTAAGCCACTCTGCCCTCCATTGGTTTCATTGCTATTTATCAGATAGACAGCAATCAGTGAAATGGTACAATAAATTCTCTCCTACATTACCTGTTACATTTGGGGTACCACAGGAATCAATTTTAGGTCCTCTTGTATTTAATATTTTATTAATAAACTCCATTCTCCTGCTAACTCAGCTACAATTATACAATATACAGACAAGTTAACTCTTATATGTGCAGCACCCTCCATCTCTGAACTCCTTAAAAAAACTCTCTTTTATTGATGTAGAATTTTGGCTTGCCAACTCACAATTAATCTTTAACCCCAATAAAACAACATTAATGCTATTTACAAACAACAGCCCCTCAAACCAACATGCACTTTTCCAAATCTGCTCCTCAACTAACACTATTATCAAACCAGTATCTCATACCAAACTTCTTGGCATCACAATAGATAACAACTTGAAATTCAATAAACACCTGGTAACTGTCATTAAAAATGTTCACATTAGACTTGGCTCCCTCAACGGTAAACCTTATCTCACTGATTTTTTTCAGGCAATATATTGTCATGATGCATTTACTATCTCCCCTCCTATATGCCTCTTCTATTTTCACTAACCTGAAGAAAATAAAACTAGTTAAACTTGAAGTATGCTATAATAAAATTGCCAAATTTGCTAACAATTCCCTATTTAGAATACACCACTGTACTACATTACAACAAATTGATTGGTTAGAATTACCCAATCTCCTTATATTTATCCAACTTTCAACAGACCACAAGATAACATATCAACCTGAGAAATGTCCAGCTCTACAAAATCTACTTAAAACCCAATCCAACATAAGACAACTTAAATCTTCTGACAAGTTCCTTCTACAAGTCATTAGGTCTCATAACTTCCATGGCAACTCTATATTTCAGTAGTATTTCCAGGTTATGGAACATAACCCAGCAGCCAATACTATCCAGTGCTAACTCTCATATATTTAAAACACTTCTCAAGTCTCACCTATCCAAATGATGGCTCTTCTCCTGTATTAAACCTGGACGAATATTATTATCTGTTAATAATATTTATAGTTTTAATTTCTACCTGACTCATTTTAAACATAGTTGCTTTTCTTACTAAGTTACCTACATCTTTTTTATTTCTCTCTCCTATAATCTTTTTAATCTTTTCTTTTACTCATTAACTTAAGAGTTATACCTTTCTTTTAATTGTCACAATTTAATCAAATTTAAAATGTTAACACTCCCTTTGTCTACTTTTTAAATAAAATAAGCTATCATTAACTTATTAATATATACGGACATGCGCCTATCTAATATAGCATTTTATTATTATTGTGCTTCTCTATTATATTGTACTATGTATGAATTTTTGTATTTACGACTTATGTGTGAATTAATGTATTATGGCAATCTGTCCTGTTTTTTTTTTAGATATTTTTTCAAATTTTATTGCAAATATCTGTATAGTTGTATTTTATTTTTTTATGTATATTATTGTTTGAATGAAAAGTATGATTGTAATGTGGGGCTTTGTCCCCCACTAAAAAAGGGTTAACAGCCCAGTCAGACTATCCCTGTAAACAAATATAAAATAAATAAATAAATAAATAAATACATTTTTTTCTAATTATGCATGATGATTTGTTGCCTATTATACCATGCAAATTCCAATAACAAATGATTCAAAAATACTGCCGGTCTGCACAGGAAAACAAACAAAGGAAAAAGAAAAAGAGAAATGCTACAGCCAACCAGCATATCATGATTATTTCTCCAGTATGTCCTTGTGTCACTCCTTCACAGACAGAAGAGTCAAATAACGAAGAGCACATAAAAAAGGAGTAGCATTTCACTGTACTCGACCCTCCGTGCATTTCAACTTAAAAACTTAGTTCTAAACAGTCATGAAAGAAAATTTCCTTGTCTAATGATCCTGCATCTGTATGTCTTCTACATTTGCCATTCAGACCTAGAAAGGTCCCTTGTTAGTATAATATCTGTCATGTATTTATCATCTTAGCTAACAATGTTTGCATTAGCAGCATTACCTTACAACTTCAAAAACATTATATAATAGTGAAAATAGTCACATTCATTACCATATTATTAGTGTTTTGTTTTTGGATTTCTTTTTGCAGAGCCATTAATTTTTAGGGAATGATATCTTAGACATCCATAATCCAAACTGTTTCATGTTTATAAATTATTATAATTTATACTTTAATCATACTTGGTAGCATCATATATGCATAAACTCATTCATTAATTCATTTTCTAATTGTCAACTTTGACTAATTCATTGTTGTGGGGAGGGGCAGAGATTTACCCATATTATTTTTTAATGTGTTGTGTAATACCAAATGCAGTTGAAATGCATATGGTCTTTTTTTATTTTCTATCTTCACATGATATTCAGCAGTAACTATTTTATAATTAGATAACGTTTACTTTTTGAAAATATATTAGCTGTTAACTCAATTAGTCTGGTATATTTAAATACTCCACCCAAACTCAATCTTATATTGTACAGATTTTATTCTAACACAGTGAATAGATAGCTCAATAGACAGACAGACAGATATCTTATATGATTTGTACTTGTTATCTGCTTTAGGCAGAGTTTGTGCATAGCCTTTTCTATTATTACCTTTTCATAACCGTATTCCTTATCTTATCTTATATTAGCTAACCACCTACAAGGCTAAAGTGTCCCTGGTGGACAGTCTCTTCATAATCCTTTAGTAGCTGATAAAGCTATGTAACAACATTACATGAAATCTTTCTTTTACTTCTTCTGGGCTGATTTAGCTTTAGCCCCCCATCTTCAATCATTAATATGATATTTTTACCAAAGAGTTTACCCTATAGAAGTAAGATAGAGAATGGTCAATATGGATGACATGTGTTCTTGTGCTGAGTGGTTGCCCACTCCCTTCTTTGTTGCCATGCCTGTTTCATCTGAGCTTAATGGTCTGTCTGCGTGGCTACTTTGTCTGAACTCCTAAAAGTATCTCAGTTGTCAGAATATGAAGCATATCTAACAGAAACACAATATTACTGTGGTAATGTTAGACAGAAATAAAATGTATTAGTATGAGCCTTTGCACCTGATATGGGATTTATCATATTAAGACTATAGTTACAGAATTAAACACATAATTATTGTGAACATCACCAAAGTAACAAATAATGGTAATTTAAATTAACTGTGGTTCAAACACCTTGAAAAAGTCAATAATGGATAAATAAAATAAACAAAACAATCATAAACACTAATCTCAATAAAACAGATGTCCTACTTTTAAGACTGCATTTTATACTATGTACATTTACATTTTTAATACTTTATCAACATTTTTGATTAGTGCATACACATTACAAATGGGTTTCACCTTCTATCAGCTAGAAAGTCAGTCATATATTATTTTGGTTTCATCGCCTGCTGTGGTCACTACAGAGTCTGTCATTGTTTTGGTTTATATGTCCCATGCTTTATAATTGTTACTTGTCTATTCAGCAACATAAATTCTGTAATGCTGCTTCCCTGATGAGGTTGAGGTTTACTATACAAAAAGTTACAAACATATTAAATATAGTAAGCTGAAAAACAATCCCATTTTAAGAAACAAAATGAATTAAAAAAGTATATGAAGACTAGCATTTCAGAAGTAATATGCTGGCATCTATAGCAGACATGCCAATAACAACTTGTAAGTACAGTAAGCCATTTATGTTTAAAGGGTTGTTGAAGAAAATAGATAAGATAACAGAGAAAATGGATAGGTATTGAACCTATTCTATGACTGCGCTAATGCCTATTTTCATTGGATGCTCAGGGGGAAAGTACAAAATAGAAGGTGCAATAGCATTTGATTATAGCACACAGTAATATACAATATCTATAAATCGGAGACAGTGGATTCAGCAGGTTTCATGATGCATTATTTCAGCATTTTTAAGATAACTGGTATTCACAAAACAGTATATTTGACAGAAGGTGTGAATGCAAAGAAACCTAATTTTCCATACTACAACTGTACGCAGTAGAATAGAGACCCTTCTATAAAGGTGTACACGTTTCTTTATATGAAAAGTAATTACAGATATACAGTTGATATGTGTAGGAAAAAGCATTTGTCAGTAAAGATAGAGAGGTAAAGTAGCGATGAAGAAAGTTCCATCTCTATGCGCACTGAATATTTTATTCGTGTTAAGAGATATGCATATAGGATCATTAATGGCAATTAACCTAATTTATTTTATTACATTTGCCCTTCATGTAAAACAAAGACTAATTATACTCTGAGATTATCAGAAATGCAGCCACACCCCACTACATAAGCAGTAATGTAGCCACATCGCACTTCATGAGCAGTAGTATAACCACACCACTCTTCAGAATCAGTAATGCAGACATACCACACTCCAGAAATAGTAATGCAGCAACAGCACACTCCAGAATCAGTAACACAGCTGTACCATGCTCCAGTATTAGTAATGCAGCCACCACACTCCAGAATCAGTAATGCAGCCAAACAATACTGCTTGATCAGTAATATAATCATGCCACTCTCCAGAATCACTAATGCAGCCACACCCCACTACATAAGCAGTAATGTAGCCACACCACACTTTATGATTAGTAGTATAACCACATCAGTCTCCAGAATCAGTAATGCAGCCATACCACACTCCAGAATTAGTAATGCAGCAACACCACACTCTAGAATCAGTAACACAGCCGTACCACACTCCAGAATTAGTAATGCGGAAACACCACTCTTCAGAAACAGTAACACAGCAACACCATACTACATGATCAATAATATGACCACACCACTCTCCAGAATCACTAATGTAGCCACACCACACTCCTTAATCAGTAATGCAGCCACATCACACTCCATGGTCAATAACACAGCAACACCACGCTCCGTAATGTAAAGCTAACAGCATGTGCAATACTGGATGGAATTTTATGTATTTATTTATTTTTTTACTTTTTCTAAGTGTTTATGGTGTATAATACCATGAGAGGAATCGACCCTGTCACAACATGTTTCAGATTCATCAAGTTAATATTGTTTCCATTTTAGATTAATTTATACTTGCTTAGAAATTTCCCAAGCAATAAAGGCTGTCTCACATTATTCATAATTAGGTAATAGTGGATAAAACTGAAATATTTAAATGATGAAGGGTGGGAATGTTTTAAAATGGTGTTTTACTTGTCAAAATCCATTCAGTTTTCAGTGAATTAGAAAACAAGGTGTATGCTTAAACCAATGATTAATATTGTATATTGTTTTATGAAAGAACAAAAGTACACAACTAGGGAACATAACTGGCACATTTTAGAGTAGAATACCAAATATAAGGATATCCTGCAGAAGAAAACCACCCATAAATAAGATCATAAAGATAATGCCATGTGCAGAGTGACAGATATTCTAAGTCTCTGGACTTGAAATAGAAATGAGAGCAGGGGGCAAAAACAGAACTTTGAATTAAATGAGTCTGTTTCCAAATTAATATATTAAAATTACTGTCTCTCATTCCTGCTGAATTATTCATCAGCCTAGCAGTCAATTACACCACTGAGAACAATTCAGAGCTGCATATGGTATATCTTCTGCTATCAAGATGTTCTACACAAAACAGGTTTAATCCTATAAGCTTCTGTGCAATTAGAGATGCCACAGAAAATGTAAAATAATTTTAGCTAACAAGGATTGGTTGTATTATATGCTATTTTATTATGTATTTGAGGGGCTTCAATTCACTTTTGTTCCTAAATGTTTTCTAAAAAAGCAAGAAAAATGGTTCATCTCCAGTTCTGAAAGAAATATATTTATTACCACAATTGATGAGCCAAAAATGGACCCTAAAAGCACCATAAATTTTAATCCTATGGAGCTAAGCAGATTGGCTGACCAGTGGGCAAATATGATTTGTTAAATCAACCTTTCAGATAGAATACATAGCAGGGTAATGAGTAACACTAAGGTGAGAGAAACTTTTCATGGAGAAAAATCACAGACCTGCAAAAGCCAAGAGGAGTTATTGGCAGAAAAGAAAAATGATTGCAAAGAGATGGAAGTAGTGGATGGTGATTTTAGTGCGTCAAACGACAATGGCGATCCTGGAATTGTGACTATGGTGACCAATGTGAATTTAATAACTGAAGTTCATGAGCAAGGTGCTGTTGTTAACCAGGGAGGGTTTAAAATATATAATTTTAGCCAGTTAATAATTGAGGACATGCATTTTAGCCTATTTAAAAGAGGTTTGAACTTTGTGTTTTCATCTAAAAGTGACATTGTTGAATCAATCATTGAACTAAAATTGTTCACTAGAAAATTTTATTTTATTCCTATTTTTAAAGAAACTTCACTTTTTGAGTCAGAATGCTGAGAGTTGTGCGGAAAACGTTTATTAACCCCCACTACATAAGACATTGCTTATTTTTGAATGAAGTTTTGAAAATTGGTTTAGAAAGTGTTAAATATGAAAATGTCTGGATTAAATGGTAATCTAACACATGAAGAAGTGCAGCTATTGAAACTTCTTAGAGAGGCAAATGTTATAGTCATGAAACTGGACAAGGGTGGGGGAACTGTGCTTAAGGACAACTTTGACTATTACAATAGAGTGTGCAGCTTTTTGACCGATGATAATCATTGTGATGTTTCTTCAATTAATGATTTGAATATTTCATATAGGAATATTCATTTATATCTTAATGAACTTGTTCTACAGAATGACATTTCTATAATGAAGTTTGAATTGTTAAAAGTTGAACACCCTGAGGTACCAATGATCTTTGGTATACTGAAAGTACACAAGGATGCATTTAATCCCCCACCCACAACCAATAGTAGATTGAAGGGATTCTAAAACTCGAACCCCTTGCCAAGCTTGATTATTTTAGGTTAAAATGTTTGGATCAATGCATATTCATTTCTTTGAAAATTCATGGCATTTCTTGGAATCCCTTACTCAGGATTTATTTTAGATAATTTGGTCTTAGTCACAATGGATATGGTTGACTTATTTTCAGTGATTCCACATACAGTGGTGTTGGAATGGCTTTAAAAGGTATTATTGGATTCTAAATTCCTGAGTAATAGAATGATTGATATTGTGGTCACAATGATGGGGCTAGTACTATCATGCAATTATATCTACTATGAGGGCAAGTTATTACATTCAGAAGGCAGGTGTAGCAATGGGGGCTGGGTGTGCACCAGTATTTGCTAATATTGTAATGTATAATTGGGAGAAATAATTTATTTATACATCAGAGTTTGTGCCTTCCGTACTGAAATACTTTAGAATTCTGGATGATATATTTAAATTGTGTACACACACTTTTGAAAAAAAATGTAATAATTTTTCTTATATTTAAATGGTACTACATCCTTTTTAGAATTTAGATTCAAATATTCTCTTGAGAAGATAAATTATTTAGACATTCAATTTATAAAGGATTGTGAAAAACCAAGAGTTTATTTCAAATATTTATAGAAAGGAATAATTTTCAAATGTATACTTACATTTTGATAGCCAACATCCCCTGCACCAAAAAAGAAGGTTAGTGAATGGCCAAATGGTCTGGATAGCAATAATAGCTTTGAAATATGCCTATTCCTACAAGAAATGAACCCTCTGGTAGATCTCTTTTTTGGAGAGGGGGTAACTGGAATAATTTATTTTACCTTTACTTGAAGTGGTGTTAAAGAGATGCATCGGTGAATATGTTCCACTGCTGGGGAATCCTAAGGGCTTATCAGGATGTTTTTAAAAATATCATGGTTATTACATTTGCTGATAATACAATGGAGTTGATAATAGTAGTACATGATAACTGGACACTTATAGCAGGTGACTATGACTTTAGGCAGTATGTCTGAATGACCCCCAGATTTATTTTTAAAAGAAATAATAACCTAAAGGATCTATTTGGAAGGGGAAATTAATTAACTGTATATGGGGGGTAGTGAGAAAATGTATGGTGCTTTTAAGTGCGGAGGGTTTGCACAATGTCCATATATTATTAATGCTGAATAAATTTATATTATAATATTAAGTTTAAGGTATGAAGTTTAGGTTATTGTAAATGTAATTCTATGGGAGCAGTGTATGCATTTGTATGCCAAAAGTGTGCAGAGTGCTATGTGGGTAAAGCCAACAGAGCCTTGCATAAGAGAATATATGAACACACACATAGTATAAATAGAAAATAGATGAAACATGCATTGGCAAAACATTTATGTAGTTGGAAAAATTTTAAAGGATTTAAATTTTTGGTTTTAGAAATAATTAAATGCGATCCAAGGGGAGGCCATTGGCAAAATAGGCTTGAGGAGAAACAGCAGTGTTGACAATTAAGACTGGATTATATGCTATTCCCTGGTTTGAATGATGCTTTAAGCATCCAGAGTGTTTTACAAAGACTACATAATAAACTTTAAGGAGTGGGGTTTTAGGTTAATAATAAAACATTGAATGAGATTTAAATGAGAAAGCATTTTATTCATTGAAAGATTTGAAACTGATTTTAAAAATCTGTTTTGTATTGTAAGTTTGTTCTGATGAAGTTGTGGAAGCCTGAAAGCACTTAATAATAAAATATTTGACTGCAGAGCATTAGCAATTCTGGTAGTTTATATTTTTAATTTATATACTTCTCCTATATGAGGCAAAAACAAAGTGATGTGGAATTGTGAGTGGGAGATGTGCACCCAAAGCTAGCTTATTATTATTATAATAAGTAAATATATTTTAAAAAATATACAAGGAAACACTGGAACATAACAGTTTATATTGAAAGCTATTAGACATATTCCCTAAATCCAGTCAATCATTTCACAATCGAATGAGAGGCTCTAGGGTATTTTCTAAACTCTTTGCCTGGCTGTCAAATTTTAGACATGCTAACTTCAGAAGCAGTGCATAAATCTGTTGCTGCAATCTCAGAGCTACCCATTTTGATTTGTTGGAGTAATGGCTAATACTTCCCCAGTTAAGATGGTGAGATGTCACACTATACAGCTTCAATTTGCTATTCAGTGAAGGACACAACCTTACTCTGTCTTTGTGATGCATTCATAACTAGGCTGGACATAGGCAGTGCCTTGAGTCTTCAGACTGTGACATCATCATTATCACCATCTTGAGCATAAGAGCCAAAATCAGCCTGGCATTGTGCCCCACCATCTTCAGGTGTCACCATAGCAGTGGTCTACCCTGTGAATATAGTATAGCACACACATCAGCATGATCTTGGATACTTCTGCCAAAACTGTGTGTCTTTGGCATGCATGTGAATGCAAGATGTGCCATGCAAACTTTCCATACATCTGCTGCAATCCTGGCATTGTTGGATACCTGATGTACCTAAAACAATACATGATCAACAGTTTCCATTAACATCCTATGATGTGTACGTGCAGTGCAAATAGACAACTTTATCTGGAAAGGTACTGACTTGATATATCATCCACTAAGACTTTTGCAGGGAGATACTCTTGACATGAGTAATCTGTCTTACAGGGATGATCCCAGATAAGACTCCCCCAACTCCTTTATGTGAAATCTTCTTTTAGGAAGAATGGATGGTTGAATGAATAAATACATACATAAATACATGGAAATGATCAGTAGTTGATAGAACTTTCAAAATCTCACATTTCAGTGATTATAAGTCAACAATCACCACGTGATCAAATCCAGTATAAACGTATGTAGTACAGTGATTTTTTTGGGTGACACACACACACACACACACAACACACACACACACACACACACACACACACACACACACACACACACACACACACACACACACACACACACACACACACACACATGCACACACTCATAAACACACACATGCATGCATATACCCTTATGCCTATAAATATATGCTAACCCTGAGGTTGTGAAACAGTCGGGAAAGAAAAAAGTTCCTAACACTTACTGTCTTGTAATATTGCTGTAAAATCTCTCACTGTTTTGCTAAATGTTGTTCAACCACAATAGATCAGCAGTTCTGTTGTTACCCACCAGGTAATTGGTGAGTTAATGGTGTACATGTATGTGAAATATAGGCACGCAACCACACATATATATATTTTCATGTCTATGTGTGTGTGTGTGTGTGTGTGTGTGTGTGTGTGTGTGTGTGTGTGTGTGTGTGTGTGTGTGTGTGAGTGTGTGTATAGAAGAGATATGACAGAATGTAACGTATGCTTTGCATGCCTGAAGTCATGAGCTCTTTTACTTCATGTAAGGAGATGATGTAGCTCACTGGTGAAACACATGAGGTTCTGGGTTCAAACCCCAGCACTTACATACCAATTTATTTTGTAGCACAGTGGCTTATTCTTAAGATCACTTTGACATAACTTCATGATCTAGGTCTCTAATCTTACCTCTGGTTACTGTCTAGGCAAAGTTTTGCATGCTTTTCCAAAATGAGATGGTTTATTGTGCAAGGGTTCAGATTATAAAGATGTTTATTTCCTTTTTTAAGCTTTCAGTACATGCTCAGTGACCCATACTCCAAAAGCTATACTCCAAAAAGGCAAGAAGTATCAAAGCCTGTCAGATATATTTGAGAAACATGTCAGGCATTAGAAAAACACTTTAGGGTTGTTAACCTAGTAATTATCAATGAACCTGTGAAATTATACACACACACACACACGTACACACACACACACACACACACACACACACACACACACATATATATATATATATATATATATATATATATATATATATATATGTATAGCAAGAGAACATTCATGTCATCAAAAGTCTGGAATATTGACTATCACAACATTGAAACAGTCACTTTGAATAGGCATAGCAAAAAAACTATTATATTATCTTTTTTGCAGGATGCAAGGCCCCCAAGCACTATCTTCACCAGTGCTTGTTATATATACTAACTACATGATCCCACTACAGTGGGGAAAAGAACAATTCCTGTTGACTGCTATTGCTCAACATTTTGCCTATTCGATGTTTCTATCTCGATGGCCGATATTCTGAACTTTTGATAACATGAAGTAGGTCTGTATAGCAATATATATATATATATGTATATATATATATATAGAGAGAGAGAGAGAGAGAGAGCAACAGTTTTTTTCTGAGAGAGAATTTTATTGGCAGAGGGAACTGCTATCCTTCAGTCTCCATTAAGCAAACACTGCAGAATATTAGATTTACTGGCATTAGGATTGTTGAATATGTGGGTGCACCTGTTGCTGATGAAGTGCCTTTAGGGTGGGAGTATGTTTGTGTGTGTGGGGGGGTTGTTAAACTAATGGGTAGGTAAGGGAATAGGTTTAGTGGTGTGCATGTTTGTTGGTGTCTGTGTAATGAGTGTAGGTGTTTCTTGCAGCAGTTCTGTTAGTGATTTTTTTCCAGAAGCTAGTATACAGGCTTGGGTTTAGGGACAGAGGCAGGTATATGGTTTGGATCAGCACACATGACTGGTATATTGCAGGGGGAAGAAGTCCATTAATATCAACTTTAATATAAGAAAGCTATATCCCATGAATATGTCATCAGCACTGCAATGATCTTAATTCTACTTTCATTCATCTTTGGAAGATATCTGTTCATGGGGAGCATCATATATATAATCATCAGTGATTTCTGCTTAGTCTTATCTTCTCCACCCCATCTGCAGCTGGATGGCTGTGCTCTCCACAAAACAGATGACTTGACATTTGCCCTTTTCGGCACTTGCATGGATTTCAGCTGCAGCATGAAGTGACAAGTGGATCCATGTCCCTCCCATCTATCCCTTTAACCAAATTCTGTGCAGTTGTCAAGTTTGACACCGGTTTGTTTGATATAAGACTTGTTTAAAGAGACTATTTCACAGTTTATATCTGTACATGGACACTGGCATGTCTTATCAATACTGTATAGTTCAAATTGTTCTAGAAAATAGGCAGATAAAACCCAATTTGAATAATTATATGTATCAGTTGATCTACCTCACTTACTAATGTTTTAGTTACTAATTGCATATTTATTCTTTTGATATATCAAAACTGAATATTTTGAATGTATTTTCTTGTGGTGTATTATTCCCTGGGTATCCAATAAAAAAGGGTCCCAGTAGGTCTTTCCTGGTGAACAAATGTAAATAAATATAAATAAGTAAATATTTTAAATGTGATTTTTTTTTTTTTGCAAAATAAGTGAAGGAAAAGGATCCATGGAGCAGTTGGCTTATATGTTTAAAGACTGGTAAATGCTTTCACACATCATACATACATACATACTTAAATAAAGCATTGCAGTCTCCTCTGGGATTCAGTCATGCAATAGACTGATCTGCCTTCCCCTCACTCCTACTGGATCCTCCAGGGTCTAGGCTGACAAATGATTGCAGATCATTTTTATACAGTCAGGATATCATCCAAGTGTGCCTCAGAAGCAGTATAAGCACCACAAAAGAATTATTATTGTCTTGATTTAGATTAACTCTACCAGAGCTTCAGCTATGTCTGCTGTACAGTGTAGTAATGGTTCCATTTGAGATACTGTAAAGTGACAAGCTAGCACTGATGCATGTGATTTTATTAAATACTATAAGCTGGAATTTTAGCTTATGAGAAAATGCAGGTTGTAACATGGCTGTGCAGGATCCTTTTACAGTCAACTTCTTTTGTGTAATTCTGGCCAAATTGTATTGATGCAAGAGTGACCCTGTGTTAAGTATTTCAGTACAGTTGTCTGAGATAGTCAACATAAGACATCTTCAAGAAGAGGTCATTGTTTCACTAATACCACCATTCTACATTTGCCCAGTTAATGAGTGAGAATTGTTTCATATAGTATGCATATTACACTGTTCATATAAGTAATTACATGGGATTGAAAGTTTTATGGGCAAAATACATGTGTTCTTTATATTACAGAAATTAGTTAATCTTACACAACCTTATAGGGGATTCTTGGCCTTAACAGGACTAAAAAATGTCGATGCCACTGTTTGTTTTTATACCAGATCCTTGTACAATGGAACATCATAACCTTTTCTGGTGTTAGATCATCATTAACTTTCAAAGGGAATAACTGGGGTCTAAGCCTGGGTCTGTGTCACAGATGACTGGATACCTTACTGTGACACAGGTACTGGGGTTTTATCAATTGCTCTGGAGCTAGAAAAGCCAATCATTGGGTTAAGGTAATAAAGTCACGTTGACAACTCACCTCTTTGAGGGGGTGGGGTGGGAAAAGCTCAGGGTGCTCAAGGAGCCATGGCAGGTGCAATTTCTACTGTGGAGTCTGTGAAAAACACCTCCTATGCTTGAAGAGAGGGAAGGAGGCTGAATGCTGTCAACATCCCCTGTAGAAGTGATCAGTGACCAGCACAGATAGGCCGCTGCATGTATTCCTTATATTCTACAAGCTAGGTATCTGTAGGGGGAAATGTAGGGATAAAATGAAAAATCTCAAACCAGTCCTAATGTCTGATAATATGATGGCCCTTTATGGTTGACCCTTACCATCTTGATGGGCAACGAATGGGTCAATTGATTGGGAAGGGGATTAATGGTCAACAGGCAGTAGGGGACAAACAAGGGAGTAAACAGTGCACAGTAAAATAACTGCTGACGTATTACTGAGAATGCCCAAATGTTATGTGATACTGTGGTTTCTGCTTTTCTGCACATTAAGGGTGAGAATCTGAAATGGTGGTATTTTACAGTTAATATAATGCTGTGAAGCATTCTCATTCAGCTGTAGTATGCTTTATTTAATCTGATGGTCACTTGGGGCTGGACAAGACTACTGCAGGAATACTATAAACATTTTACTGGCAAGGCATAATAAAGGAGGTAGAATAGATTTATGCTTCTTGTCCAGAATGTTAGAAAACTAAACTTGATTTTGGATATGAGTGCTTAGATTGTAACACTATGAACATTGTGGGGCTCACAGTCAAATCTAGCAATGGGTGTGAGTGCATACTAGTAATAATGGTTAATTATTGTAATTCCTATAACTAAGTCTTAGACTTCACACTCTAGAAATGTATTTTTTACCGAATGGAACAACTTTTTTATATGTTCATGTTGTCAGTATTAAAAATGCTACTCCTGAACATTCTTTGAGATACTATCAGGTAAGAAACATACAATTACTATGTGCATTTACTTGCAATTTTGTACTATATTCAAATCATATGCTATGTCTAATCTGGTTTTATAAGTACTACTGAGCTCTGTAACCACATTGTGAATGAAAAGATTTAGTAGACCAGTTCACTTACCAAGTAAACAAATTGTAAAATAAGTAAAATAAGTAACGGATTATGGCAAAATATTTCCAGAAGCACTGCCTTTACGCAAGTTAATACTAGTGACAGAGAGGTACTGTTATTCTTTTAGAGTGGGTATCCCTGAACAGATACTTACTGACTGAAGTACTTCCTTTATGTCAAGGGTATTGTTTTAGTTGTGTCAAGTATTTAAAGTCAAATAGTTTAAGATGTCAGTCTACCATCCATTGACTGATGGGTTAGTACAGAAGTTTAGTAATGGAAAAAAAAGAAAAAAATATTAAAATTATCAAACTAATGTACTGCAGCCATGGAGAGAAGTAGAAAATTCTGCAATGAGTTTGTAAGCCTCTACCTTAAGTGTAGTTACAGGAATCCTTGTCAAGAGTTAAAAAGCAAGAAGTAAGGGAATTTCTCTTAAAAGATAAAGTAGTGTTTTCAGAAATGCCAGTGATAATAGAAGAATCACAAAGTGAATGGGGTAGCCTAAGGAAAATAGATCCCATACCTATTGGAAGTATTAGATTCCATAATAACTTTAGGAAACCAAACACATTTCAAATTGTAACAGTTACTCCATGTCCAGAACTTATGAGTTGATAAAGAACTTAGGAAAATATGATACTTGACAATACTAGACATGACAAAGGATACTACTTATCCACTCTGCAAAAGAAAAAACAACCTTTCTAACCCAAAATGGTCTAGTTCAGTAGACAGCATGAC
This sequence comes from Protopterus annectens, assembly GCF_019279795.1. Lineage (NCBI taxonomy): Eukaryota > Metazoa > Chordata > Ceratodontiformes > Protopteridae > Protopterus > Protopterus annectens. Next base: position 1,558,069,391 of record NC_056733.1, read on the forward strand.
AACTTGATATACACAGCACCCCAACCACCTATCAGAAGATGACAGTAAAGCCTGATTCTTGGTATGCTAAGGCACACCTAGATGACATGGTCATTCGTTCAGAGTAATGAGTCTCAATTACCAAAAGTGCAAGCTGTGCTACAAAAGATAAGATAGGTCCCTTGCTGTGACTAAAGAGACTTTTCTTAGCTTTAAGGCTGCCTTGCAGGTATGTCTTTTCTTTTCTATACCTGGGATTGATAAATCAAATAAACAATTCCACATTACTCTCTTCTATGAATGCAACTACCAGCTGGGCTCTAGTACATAATATAGCATCTGTTTCAACCTACCAGGAACAACAAGAATTTTGACATACCAGTTGTCTCTGATTATTAAGGGCTATTGGACTCCAGCACATATGGCAAAGACAGGGTTCTGTAAATCAGGATTGTGTTCGGTATGTCCTGAGGAATGTGATAACAAGTTTCTTATTGTGTTGGGCTATGTCTGGGTTCTTAGTATATGGGGGAGGCAGTTGTCAAGCTAGCATCTAAAATGTTGGGTCTTATGACCCTCATGCCATCATCCTTTTGGATACTAGTTACTTTCTATATGTGTTTAAAGTATCATCTCCTCAAAAATGTTGGCTTCCATAATTTTTCATAATTACAAAGCATTATGTCACCTCAAATGGAGAAGTGCAACATCTTTTTCTCCTCCCAAGCTCTAAACCTTTATAAAAAGATATGCCAACCTCCAGGATCTTGGAACACATCATGATGCTGTACTATCTGACTCAGTTCATATATGAGGTGATTCATCTTCAACCTGTCAAGGCTATGGGATAGATCTTTGAAAGTTCAGTTAATCTCATTTGGACAAGATGTATGATTTGTAATCAAAATATTTCTTGTGTATCTGTTTATAGTTCTAATTTTTCAGCTGTCATTTAGGATCGTATTTAGTTTTTGGTCCATATATTTCTCAGTTATATGTCACGTGTCAGCCATTTATTTTATTTTACCTGCCAATATGCCTAGAGATACATTGATTATTGTTGTACCCTTTATGTATTGTTGCAACACATAAATGCTTATGGAACATTCATTTGGTTAATATTTATACTCTTTTGCAATAAATAAAAAAAATAAATAAATAAAGATAATGAAAGATAGGCAAGCTTGATTGAAAGCCCGGTGCTTAGGGTACCTTATAGGAAGAAAGGAGGAATAACAACTAGGTAAAGCAGAGGTCATAAAAACAGTTCTTTACTCTCCAATAAAAGGAATGGCAAAGCTTTTCTTATATTATCTGCATAGTATAGAAAATGTTTGTCTAATTTTGCAGCTATTGTCTATCCTTTGGCAGCTATCGAGACAAAAGGCTTCTGTCAAGTTGCAGTGGATTCAAGGCAGGTAGGGCATTAAATCTAAAATGCATCCTGTGTTCTGAACCTGCATTGGTGACCCCTGATTTTACTAAATCAATTATCCTATATACATTGTACCATCAGAGGTAGATTGGGAGTAGTACTATCTCAAGACATTCAAAGTGAGAAGCATCCTGTGTGCTTTATCAGCAGAAAGGTGAGCAGGGCAAAAATGAAATATTATAGCATAAAGGAAGACAGCTTAGCAATTAAGCAGGCTTTCTTTTAACTGTTTATTGGTTAGATAATTAATCTTGGTAAATGACCATGCCTCTCTACAAAAGCTGAGTTGGAAAGCTGATGACAATGTAAGCCTGTGCAGTTTGAGTGTATAAAACACCAAAGGCTGCGAATAGATAACAAACAGAACCACAGTTTGTTGAGAAGAACACCTTTATAAATAACAGCAAAGCTTTCTGGTAGAAACCCTTCTTCAATATTATTACAAAATTCAACAACCAAATAGGTTTAAATCATCATCATCTTTTGGCTTTTCCTGTTAGGGGTCGCCACAGCAGATCATATCTTTCCATTTCTTCCTATTCTCTGCATCTTGCTGTGTCACACCAACCGCCTGCATGTCCTCTCTCACCACGTCCATAAACCTTATCTTAGGCCTTCCTCTTTTCCTCTTACCTGGTAGCTCCATCCTTAGCATCTTTTTCCCAATATACCCATCATCCCTCCTCAGCACATGTCCAAACCAACGCAATCTTGTCTCTCTTGCTTTGTCTCCAAACTGTCCAACATGAGCTGACCCTCTAATATACTGATTCCTAATCCTATCCATCCTAGTCACACCGAGTGCAAATCTTAACATCTTTACCTCTGCCACATCCAGTTCTGACTCCTGCCTTTTTGTCAATGCCACTGTCTCCAACCCGTATAACATAGCTGGTCTCACTACCCTCTTGTAGGCATTCCTTTTCACTCTTACTGGTACCCGTCTGTCACAAATCACTCCTGACACTCTTCTCCTCCCATTCCACCCTGCCTGTACTCTCTTCTTCACCTCTCTTCCACATTCACCATTACTCTGAACTGTTGATCCCAAGTACTTAAACTCGTCCACCTTTACCAACTCTACTCTCTGCATCCTCACCATTCCTCTACCCTCCCTCTCATTTACACACATATATTCTGTCTTAGCCCTGCTGACCTTCATTCCTCTGCTCTCTAGAGCATATCTCAACCTCTCCAGAGTCTCCTCAACCTGATTCCTACTCTCACTACAGATCACAATGTCATCTGCAAACATCATAGTCCACGGGGCCTCCTGTCTGATCTCATCTGTCAACCTGTCCATCACCACTGCAAATAAAAAAGGACTCAGAGCTGATCCTTGATGTAATCCCACCTCCACCTTAAATGGATCTGTCACTCCCACTGCACTCCTCACCACTGTCGCACTACCCTCGTACATATCCTGTACCACTCTTACATAATTATCTGCCACTCCCAACTTCCTCATACAATACCACAACTCTTCTCTAGGCACCCTGTCATATGCTTTCTCCAAGTCTACAAAGACACAATGCAACTCCTTCTGGCCTTCTCTGTATTTCTCCGATGACACTCTCAGAGCAAACACTGCATCTGTAGTGCTCTTTCCTGGCATGAAACCATACTGCTGATCACTAATCATCACCTCCCTTCTTAACCTAGCTTCTACTACTCTTTCCCATAACTTCAAGCTGTGACTGATCAATTTTATCCCTCTGTAGTTACTGCAGCTCTACACATCACCCTTATTCTTAAAGATAGGTACCAAAACACTTTTTCTCCAATCCAGAGGCATCCTCTGACTTTCCAAAATTTCATTAAACAATCTAGTTAAAAATTCCACTTCCATTTCTCCTAAGCACCTCCATGCTTCCATTGGTATGTCATCTGGGCCAACAGCCTTTCCATTCTTCATCCTCTTCATAGCTGTCCTTACTTCCTCCTTGCTAATCTGTTTCACTTCCTGATTCACTATCCCCACATCATAAAACCTTCTCTCTTTCTCATTCTCTTCATTCATCAGCCTCTCAAAATACTCTTTCCATCTACTCAACACACTCTCCTCTCTTGTGAGTACCTTTCCCTCACTATCCTTTATCACCCTTACTTGCTGCGCATCTTTCCCAGCTCTGTCCCTCTGACTAGCCAATCAGTACGGGTCGTTTTCTCCTTTTTTAGTGTCCAATCTCTCGTACAACTCTCCATACGCCTTATCCTTAGCTTTCACCACCTCTCTCTTTGCCATGCGTCTCATCTCCTCATACTCATGTCTACTTTCTTCATTTCTTTGACAATCCCACTTCTTCTTCACCAGCCTCTTCCTCTGTATTCTCTCCTGTACTTCCTCATTCCACCACCAGGTCTCCTTGTCCTCCTTCCTCTGTCCAGATGTCACACCAAGCACCTTTCTAGCAGTCTCCCTTACTAGTTCTGCTGTAGTTACCCAGTTATTCAGTAACTCTCCACTGCCTCCCATTGACTGTCTTAACTCTTCCCTAAACTCCACTTCACAATCACCCTTTTTTAACTTTCACCATTTAATCCTTGGCACTGCTTTCATAGGTTAATAGGTTCATACTAGGCTATCTGCCCGAGGGCATTTACAAGCCTAGCCCATAGTTTTGTGGCTTACGCCACCCCTTTAGTATGGGGAACTATACCCATTATTTTGCTGTGCCTCTGTCGAGCAGTGACACTGAGGTAATCCCTGGGGTATATCTGCGATCTCCCATCCATTGGTCAAGATTTCTCTTGAACAAGGCCAGCGAGGTGCTCTGCCTCACATATACCGGGATTTTATTCCACAGCATAGGGAGTCTTTGGGTGATAAATCTATCCCTCCAGCACGTCCTATTAATAGCCGTGTCGAGGTTTAAGTCTCCCGCCCTTGTGGCTCTGACGGATCTAGATTTTTTGAGGTGAAGCGTATTCATCAAATCTGGGTTTGACATGGCCTTGTATGTTAGGCAAAGGTCACCTCTGAGCAAGCTGCGACTGAATAGAGCTGGAGTTCTTTCAGTCAGGCAGCATAGGACAGATGTTTGAGACCCTTTATCCTTTTGGTGAGGAACTTTTGTGGCCTCTCTAGCTGCTGCAAGTGTCGGGTCAGATACATTCCGAATGGGGCATTGTACTCAATCATTGGTCTGATGAGTGATGAGTATAGGGAGACTATGACCTCCCTTGATCTAGATGAGAATCCCTTCATAATAAGGTGGGCAATGTAGAAGGTCTTCCTAACTACTTTAGCTACATGGGTGTTGAATGACAGACTACTATCAACCTGGGTCCCCAGGTCCCTGATAACTTCTTCTGTGCTCAGTGGATTGCCACCTATTTGGTAGCTAGGGGTAACCTTGTTTTTCCCAAAGGGTATGACTATGCATTTTTTGGCATTTAACTTTAGGCCATGGCTCTGGCACCAGTTATCCGTTTCTGTGAGACCCTTCTGAAGGATATCTGTGTCAGATGTGTTTTCTACTATGGCCCAGTTTGCAGTCATCTGCAAACTTTGTCAGCCATAACCCTCCTGTGTTTGCTTGTACTTCGGAAAAGTAGATGCCAAACAAGAGTGGGCCCAGGACTGAGCCCTGTGGTACACCACTTGTGACAGGCTTTGAGTCTGACATGGCGCCAGCAACTCTGACCCTGTGGGTTCTGTCACTCAGCCAGTTTGCAACCCATCTTGTGATGTATGGGTTAACATTTCACACTCCACCTCCTCTTCTTGATCACCAACGTCATCCTACAGACCACCATTCTATGCTGCTTAACTACACTTTCCCCTGCCACCACTTTACAGTCTCCAATCTCCTTCAGACTGGCCCTCCTACATAGGATATAATCCACCTGTGTGCATCTTCCTTCACACTTTTATGTCACCCTATGCTCCTCCCTCTTTTTAAAATACATATTCACCACAACCATGTCCATCCTTTTCACAAAATCCACAATCATCTGACCTTCTGCATTCCTCTCCTTAACACCATACCTACCCATCACTTCCTCATCCCCTCTGTTCACTTCACCAACATGCCCATTAATGTCCGCTCCAATCACTAGTCTCTCTCTCTCTCTTGAGTACACTCACTGCAACTTCATCCAACTCAGTCCAAAATTTCTCTTTCTCATCCATCACACACACAACTTGTGGAGCATATGCACTTACAACATTCATCATTACACCATCAATTTCGAGCTTCATAAACATCACTCTGTCAGACACTCTCTTCACGTCTAAAACACTCTTGGCATATTGTTCCTTTAGTATAACCCCTACACCATTTCACCTGCTATCCATACCATGATAGAACAATTTGAACCCGTTTCCTAAACACCTGGCCTTACTTCCCTTCCATCTGGTCTCTTGCACGCACAATATATCAACCTTCCTTCTCTCAATCATATCAGCTAGCTCTCTTCCTATACCAGTCATACTGCCAACATTCAAAGTTCCTACCCTCACTGCTACACTCCTAACCTTCCTCCTCTCTTCCTGCCTTCGGGCATGCCTTCACCCTCCTCTTCTCCTTCAGCCAACAGTAGCCCAATTTCCACCAGCACCCTGTTGGCTAACAGTACTGGTGGCGGTCATTCTTAACCCGGGCCTCGACTGATCCGGTATGGAAATATGAAATTTTTGTGCCATAAGTGATGTGGCAGAATTTTTATGCCGGATGCCCTTCCTGATGCAACCCTCCCCATTTATCTGGGCTTGGGACCGGCACAAAGAAATGCACTGGCTTGTGCATCCCATGTGGCTGGGTTAACCAAATAAGTTTAAATAGTTGTCAAAAATAATCACATGACAAGCAGCCCTGAAAATCATGTGACAACACATAAACTAAAAAAGTTAAAAAACAAGTTAAAAATCAAAAGTCACATTCAGATGCTAACAAGCAGATGTATAACTAGTTAATAAAAATATAAAATTAACAGCATAGCTTAGTTCGTTGCAATTTGACGAGGATAGGTTTCAATGTAACAGTAGAATTTAAACCTGGAGAATGGTCAGCAGCTAATCTGAGTATCCATTCATATTCCTTGATCTCAAGTAGATTATTAATGTCACCACCTCTTAATGTTGTACGAAGGCAATCTATAACTCTAAAGCTGAATCTATGTTCGGGGCCACATATGCTTATATGCTTATACAAAGCATTTTTATCATTTGCTTTCCTGATCTCAGATTTGTGTTCAATGATACGTTCTTTTAGCTTCCTTGTTGTATTCCCCACATAAAAAGAGGAGCACACAACACAGGTTGCCAGATATGTCGCATTAATACTAGCACAATTAGCTAATAGATCAAATGTATATATTTTGCCAGTCAGAGGATGCTTAAACACATTACTGTTGGTATTCATAATATCAGAACAACAAGTACAATTCATACAATAAAATGTACCATACTTAGAAGAAGTGGGTTGGTTGAAATCTCTATTAAAGTCCTTATAACACAATTTGCTTTTTAATGTTTTCATATTCCTATATTAAAAATATGGTCTATCACCCAGAACAGCCTTGACATCAGCAGATGCCATCAATATAACCCAATTTCTCTCTATAATCTGCTTAACAAGGTATGTCCTAGTATTATATGTAGTAACATATCTAATTCTAAGATCTTTTTGTTCTATTCTACGCAAAGTAGAATTAGGCTCATCATTTGATAAGAAAATTGGTTTAAGCTTTGTACTTCTATCAGCTATAGTGTTAGCTTTCAGATCTAATAATAATTTTAAATCATAACCACTATTCAGGAAATCTTCCATCATTTCATCAAGTTGTGTAATAAAACATGTCTTGTCTGTATTCAACCTACTAACTCTATTAAATTGAGATGTTACTATGCCCTTAAACACATGGGGAGCATGCATGCTAGTATTATGTGCATATACCTCCTTTTTATGAACACTAGTATGAAGAGACCCTTCTATTAATTGTATTTTAACATCCAAGAAATCTATTGTGTTATCTGAAAAATCAATTTTAAACTTTAAGAAACCTGTGGTTGTATTCAGATAATCTATATATTCAACTAATTGGGAAGGTGACCCTTTCCAAATCATAAAACAATCATTTATGATATGCTGGTAAAAGCATACATTGTCATTCAAAGAATTTATATTCCTACAAATATATGTCTTTTCCCACTGATGTAAAACTAAGTTGGTGTAAGTATTAGCTACTGATGTGCCCATGGCCACACCAGTCAGCTGCAAGTATAATTGTTTATCAAACAAAAACATATTGTCCGTTAATACTATTTCCAGTAGAGAACAGATGTTCTCTATATGTCTGGCTGTTATAGAAACTTGTGAATTCAGAAATTCTCTTATAGATTCAATACCATATTCATTCGGTATAACCATAAACAAAGATGAAATATCCAAAGTTACAAATAAAAAATCCCCTTGATTTAAAATAGTATTTAAATCATTATGCCCACACCATAATTTAGCTATAACATCTGTGGTGTCTCTCAAAACATTAGTGCATTGTAGTAAAAAAGGTTGTAGCTGTTTCTGTAGATAGATGGAAATTGGCTCAGTTAGCCAACCACCACCAGACACTACAGGTCTCATAGGTGGATCATATATTGATTTACATATTTTAGGAAGGCCATAAAGTTGTGGAATTATAGGACAAGGGACATTAAAAAAATGAAACAAATCCAAATCAATATCACCATTGATTTGTAAATCATAGATTATCATAAAGCTAGAATCCGTCACATAACACAAGCACTTAGGTCACTCCAAAGCAGATACAAATATGACTCAGTCATTGTCCATACTGGTGTGAATGACCTGAGACGTACCTCCCTTGACTACATGAAAAGAGACATAGAGGAGCTCTCTGATTATGTAGCCCAGGCCAGTATGACACTGACCTTGAGCACCATCTTACCTTCACCAAGAATGATGCCACAGTATAAAGACAAAATGATTAATTTCAACAATTGGCTTAAGTATTGGTGTCATTCAAAGGGGATCCAGTGTCTGTCTGCCTGGGATGACATGCTCGACAAGCCACGCTGCTTCACAATGTATGGCTTGCACCTGTCACCCCTGGACTTTCGGATATTGGCAAAGGCTCTTGCCACCCCCATAGTGCCTTTTTTAGGCAAGGCTCCAAAGACAAACCCACCTCCTTAGACAACACAAGTAGAAAGAAACTAAGGGTAATGCTGCTCAACGCCAGAAGTCTAAACCTCAAGATGCATGCTCTCGAAGCCCTCCTCAGCATGGAGAACATCAATGTCTGTGCAGTGACAGAAACCTGGTTCAAGGCTCCCAAGAGCACCCCAGCACTACCAGGTTATACCTCATATAATGCTTTTCAGTGCCAAAACTTGGACTGAACCACAAAAGGAGGGGGAGTATCCATTTTCATCAAGGATACCCAAACCTCCAAGTTAGTGGCATTGCAAGAAGCATAGGAGACCATCCATGTGCAACTAACTGTGGGCAAAACTGCCTTCCAGTTTGTAGCATGCTACAGACCACCCTCTCAAACTCGGGAACCCCACTTGGCCTTCCTGAAGACACTGGAGAATATGAAGGTCTCTCCAAACACCATCATATTGGGGGATTTCAACTACCCAAACATAGACTGGGAGCATTACTCAAGCCCCAACACCCTGGCCCAAAGGTTCCTAGAATTCATAAACTCAAATGCTATGGAACAACTAGTCACCACTTCCACAAGAGGGGAAAACATACTAGACCTGATCATCACAAACATGGGGACACAATGTTCCATACCAGAAGTATACCCCTCATTGGTAAGATCGGACCATAAATTAATCTCACTGGAAATCCACACCCTGCCCCACCCCCAGCACAGAAGACCACAGTGAAGAACTTCTCAAAAGCCCACTTCATGCTTCTTAAAACCAAAGTGGAATCCTTCAAGGCCCCCAGGCCAGTGGAAACTACAGCCCAATCTGCGGAATCCTTTATAAACGCATTCTATGGACACCTTCAGGAATGCATGAATCATGCAATCCCAAATAAAACCAAGACCCATTCCTCCAAAGGCAGATGTCCTGTCTGGTGGACCCCAGCCGTAAATAAGCTAAACAACAGAAGGAGGACGCTACTACATGATAGAACAAAATCTCTAAAAGGGAAGGCATCTCTGAACAGTGCTAGCAAAACACCACGATCACTCATAAAATCATCCAAGGCCAGCTTTGAGAGAAAAATTGCACAAGACACTAAAGATAATCATAAGGCTTTCTTTAGTTATGTTAGAAACCTGGGTGACAACTCTCAGATATGCTTAGAGTTAGTCCATAATGACAAAAGATACACTGAACCCACAGACATTGCCAACATCCTGGCAGACAGGTTCAGTGCAAACTCCCCCCCCCCCAAAGGGGCAAATATCTATCCCAGCAGAGTGTTGCCTCCCTGACATCTCAGATGCCCAGGTGAGAGCTGCCCTCTTCAATGCAAAAAACACAGCATCAATGGGACCAGACGGTGCTCTGGGCTGCGTGCTACATGAACTCCAAGAAGAGCTGAACCCACACATAAGGCTGCTGTGCAATCTCAGCCTTACTACAGGATATGTACCCAAAGAATGGCGTACAGCAACAGTGGTCCCACTCCACAAAGGAGGTGCTTCTACGGACCCTGGAAACTACCGCCCCATAAGCCTGACTAGCCTGGTCTGCAAAGCTATGGAGAGGATCATTATGGAACTCATAAACAAAGACCTTGGAGACCTACAGACACTGGATCCTACCCAATTCAGCTTTGTTAAGGGCAGATCCTGGCTCTTGAACCTGGTCAGCTTCTTTGAAACAGTCACCAAGGCCATTGATGAGGGTAAGGTAGTTCACACAGCCTACCTGGACCTCGCAAAAGCCTTCGACACAATACCCCACTCGGGCATCAAAGACAAGCTCTCCAGCTTAAATATAAACCCCTATGTCATAAGACGGGTTGCAAACTGGCTCAAGGACAGAACCCACATGGTCAGAATTGCTGGAGCCATGTCAGACTCTAAACCAGTCACAAGTGGCATCCCACAGGGCTCAGTCCTGGGACCTCTCTTATTCGGTATATATTTTTCTGAGGTACAGGCTAACACAGGAGGACTGTGGCTGACCAAGTTCACAGATGACTGCAAACTGGGCACCATAATTGACTCTCCAGCTGACACAAGCATCCTCCAAAAGGGTCTCATAGAAACAGATAACTGGTGCCAGAGCCATGGTCTTAAACTAAACGCCAAAAAGTGTATAGTCATACCCTTTGGGAAAAACAAAGTGCTCACAAATTACCACATAGGTGGCAATCCATTAAGTATGCAAGAAGTAATTAGGGACCTAGGGACCCAAGTTGATCGTAACCTCTCCTTTGACAATCACATTGCCAAAGTGGTTAGAAAGACCTTCTATATAGCCCACCTTATCATGAAAGGATTCACATATAGATCAAGGGAGGTCATTGTGCCCCTTTACTCTTCCCTCATCAGGCCCATAATTGAGTACAATGCCCAATTTGGGATGTGCCTTACCCGACACCTGCAGCAACTAGAAAGACCCCAAAAGTACCTCACAAAGAATATCAAGGGACTCAAACAGATGCCATATGCTGCTGGGCTAAAGAAACTCCAGCTCTACTCAGTTGCATACCACCTACTCAGAGGCAATCTATGCCTGACGTACAAAGCCATGTCCAACCCGGAATTAATGGACATGCTCCATCTCAGAAAATCCAAATCCCTTAGAGCTACGCGATCAAGAGAATTGAACCTCAGCAAATAAATAAATAGGACATGCTAGAGGACAAATTCATAACCCAGAGGCTCCCTTCATTCTGGAATAGAATCCCAGTCCATGTTAGGCAGAGTCCCTCACTGACTGTCTTCAAGAGGAATCTTGACGAGTGGATGGGAGATCGTAGGTTTACCCCACAAGGATCACCTCTGAATCACTGCTAGACAGAGGCACAGTAGACTAACCTTAAAAAGGGCACAGTAAACTCATTCCAAGGGGTAGCAAAAGCCAAACACACTCTGGCTAGGCTTGTAAATGCCCTAGGGCAGATAGCCTAGTATGAACCTATGAACCTATGACCCTATATTTACTGAACTAATACATCTCTTAACATCCACAGATGTAATGCATTTAAATGCATGACCATCCTCAAGTAGGGTAGTCATAGACTGTAAGTATTTGTCTCGATCCATAAGGACCACCGCACCCCCTTTATCTGTTTGCTTGATAACTATATCCTTATCTGCTTGTAGTGTTTTTAAAGCTATATGTTCATCATATGTCAAGTTAAAACATCTCAAATTCAAACAATCAGAATACAAGCATCTTAGCTCCATTTCACACAAGTCGTGGTAAGCAGTTAACACAGGTATGCTAGCAGGTATAAATGTACTACACCTTTTACAGCATGTTTGAACACATAAAGAATTATTAAATAAAACTTTTAAATTAACATTCCTAACAAATTGTTTGAGATCAGTTAACGCAGTGACCAAATCATCACTGGTCATAGGAATAAAACTAAGGCTCTTTTGTAATAAAAAATAATGAGATGCTTTCAAGTCAAAACCTGGCAAATTTAAAGTACCTTTTACTATCTTCAGCTCATTTTGCCTTGCCCTAAAGGGCTATCATTCTTTTGTTTTGTCGGAACCACAGCTTGCCTTGTCAATGACCTACCCCTCAAAGTTGAACGCTCTTGTATTTTCTCCAGTTGATCTAACTGAAATCGTTTATGCAGGAGATTTAAAGTTATTTGGTGAGTTTTCTTAGCACTATTAGTACATGCACTGGTACCTCCATTTCATTTCATTCGTCCATACGAGGCTTAAGAATTTTGAAAATGCCCTCATATGGGAATGCCTATCCTGATTTATTAAAATGCTGGCAGCAGCTAAACATCAAATTGAGCCTTGACTATATGGGTCTTATGAATGACTTTTTTTCTGTTAGTGAAAGGGAATTAAAAGATGAGATAATGTCCATGGAAAATGATGTTATGGCCATGCCTTATTTTACCAATATGGTGAATGTCTACCAGCAAATGCTTGATAGACTACAGGCTCTTGATGATCGACTAGAAGCTACTAAAAAACGCAAGCTTACACGTGATGTGATCGATTTTCAAAGGGGCCATATATTTTCTTGGCCGAAAACTGATTCCTCTACTTACAACAACTATAAGTCTTATGCTCGGAAAACTTCATTAGATACCTTGGATGTTTTTTCTAAGCCTTTGCCTGTTAATATATCCATCCAGGAACCGGCATCAACTAGCTCATTTAATTCAATAACTGAAATCACGCCCACTACTGTTACGTCAGCGACAGCTGATGTGAGTTTGGGCTCGCATAACAACGAAGAAGAAAAAGGAAATGGAGGTACCAGTGCACGTACTAATAGTGCTAAGAAAACTCACCAACTAACTTTAAATCTCCTGCATAAACGATTTCAGTTAGATCAACAGGAGAAAATACAAAAGCATTCAACTTTGAAGGGTCCGTCATTGACAAGGCAAGCTGTGGTTCCGACTAAACAAAAGAATGATAGCCCTTTAGGGCAAGGCAAAATGAGCTGAAGATAGTAAAAGGTACTTTAAATTTGTCAGGTTTTGACTTGAAAGCCTCTCATTATTCTTTATTACAAAAGGGGCTTAGTTTTATTCCTATGACCAGTGATGATTTGGTTACTGCGTTAACTGATCTCAAACAATTTGCTAGGAATGTTAATTTAAAAGTTTTATTTAATAATTCTTTATCTGTTCAAACATGCTGTAAAAGGCATAGTACATTTATACCTGCTAGCATACCTGTGTTAACTGCTTACCACGACTTGTGTGAAATGGAGCTAAGACACTTGTATTCTGATTGTTTGAATTTGAGATGTTTTAACTTGACATATGATGAACATATAGCGTTAAAAACACTACAAGCAGATAAGGATATAGTTATCAAGCAGGCAGATAAAGGGGGTGTGGTGGTCCTTATGGATAGAGACAAATACTTACAGTCTATGACTACCCTACTTGAGGATGGTCATGTATTTAATTGCATTACATCTGCGGATGTTAAGAGATGTATTAGTTCAGTAAATATGATAATCTATGATTTTCAAATCAATGGTGATATTGATTTGGACTTGTTTCATTTTTTTAATGTCCCTTGTCCTATAATTCCACAACTTTATGGCCTTCCTAAAATACATAAATCAATATATGATCCACCTATGAGACCTATAGTGTCTGGTGGTGGTTGGCTAACTGAGCCAGTTTCCATCTATCTACAGAAACAGCTACAACCTTTTTTACTACAATGCACTAATGTTTTGAGAGACACCACATATTTTATAGCTAAATTACGGTGTTGGTATAATGATTTAAATACTATTTTAAATCAAGGGGATTTTTTATTTGTAACTTTGGATATTTCATCTTTGTTTACAGTTATACCGAATGAATATAGTATTGAATCTATAAGAGAATTTCTGACTTCACAAGTCTCTATAACAGCCAGACATATAGAGAACATCTGCTCTCTATTGGAAATAGTTTTAACTAACAATATTTTTTTGTTTCATAAACAATTATACTTGCAGCTGACTGGTGTGGCCATAGGCACATCAGTAGCTAATACTTACGCCAACTTAGTTTTACATCAGTGGGAGAAGACATATATTTGTAGTAATATAAATTCTTTGAATGACAATGTATGCTTTTACCAGCGTATCATAGATGATTGTTTTATGATTTGTAAAGGGTCTCCTTCCCAGTTAGTTGAATATATAGATTATCTGAATACAACCACAGGTTTCTTAAAGTTTAAAATCGATTTTTCAGATAGCACAATAGCTTTCTTGGATGGTAAAATACAATTATTAGAAGGGTCTCTTCATACTAGCATTCATAAAAAGGAGGTATATGCTGGTAGATATGTACATAATACTAGCATGCATGCTCCCCATGTGTTTATCGGCATAGTAACATCTCAAGTTAATAGAGTTAGTAGGTTGAATATGGACGAGACATGTTTTATTACACAACTTGATGAAATGATGGAAGATTTCCTGAATAGTGGTTATGATTTAAAATTATTATTAGATCTGAAAGCTAACACTATAGCTCATAGAAGTACAAAGCTTAAACCAATTTTCTTATCAAATGATGAGCTTAATTCTACTTTGCGTAGAATAGAACAAAAAGATCTTAGAATTAGATATGTTACTATGTATAATGCTAGGATATACCTGGTTAAGCAGATTATAGAGAGAAATTGGGTTATATTGATGGCATTTGCTGATATCAAGGCTGTTCTGGGTGATAAACCATATTTTTCATATAGGAAAATGAGAACATTAAAAAAAAAATTGTGTTGTAAGGACTTTAATAGAGATTTCAACCAACCCACTTCTTCTAAGTATGGTACATTTTGTTGTATGAATTGTACTTGTTGTTCTGATATTATGAATACCAACAGTAATGTGTTTAAGCATCCTCTGACTGGCAAAATATATAAATTTGATCTATTACCTAATTGTGCTAGTATTAATGCGATATATCTGGCAACCTGTGTTGTGTGCTCCTCTTTTTATGTGGGGAAAACAACAAGGAAGCTAAAAGAACGTATCATTGAACACAAATCTGAGATCAGGAGAGCAAATTATAAAAATGCTTTGTATAAGCATATAAGCATATGTGGCCCCGAACATAGATTCAGATTTAGAGTTATAGATTGTCTTTGTACAACATTAAGAGGTGGGGACATTAATAATCTACTTGAGATCAAGGAATATGAATGGATACTCAGATTAGCTGCTGACCATTCTCCAGGTTTAAATTCTACTGTTACATTGAAACCTATCCTCGTCAAATTGCAACAAACTAAGCTATGCTGTTAATTTTATATTTTTATTAACTTGTTATATATGTGCTTGTTAGCATCTGAATGTGACTTTTGATTTTTAACTTGTTTTTTAACTTTTTTAGTTTATGTGTTGTCACATGATTTTCAGGGCTGCTTGTCATGTGATTATTTTTGACTCCTATTTAAACCTATTTGATTGTTGAATTTTGTAATAGTATTGAAGAAGGGTTTCTACCCAGAAGCTTTGCTGTCGTTTATAAAGGTGTTCTTCTCAACAAACTGTGGTTCTATCAGTTTGACTGTATCCCTCCAAGTGATACAATACGTATTTTTCAACAGTCCCAATCTAACCACCAGGAATTCTGATGGGTTAATGAGATCCTACATGCTGTGGTGGTTTGAAGTCCCAGAAATATTGGTAGAATTAGTGCAGGCTATGTACAAGGACCCAATGACTCAAGTACAAACAGTGTTTGACCTCAGAGAAGGGTTCCCAGTGGGAGTGGGTGTACACCAGGGTTCAGCTCTGATCCCACTGCTGTTTAAACTGGTGGTGGACTACATTAGCAAACAGGTCAGAGGGGACAGATCAACAAAGTTGCTGTATGCAGATGATGTGGCATTACAGGCAGACTCTGAGCCAGAACTTTAACAAAGGATAAAGAAATGGATTGCAAAACTGCAGACTAATGGGATGAAACTAAGCACAGTGGTAATGGCAGCAAACTAGGGAAATCAGAAGAAGCTGAGAATAGAGATAGAAGGGAAGGTAGTGGAACAGCTAAATAGCTTCAAGTATCTGGCAGGGGTGGTCGAGGAGAAGGGAAGTCTGAATGAATAGGTCAAAGCTAGAGTCAGAGAGTCTGCAGCCAACTGGCATAGAGTGTCAAGTGTAGTGTATGACAGAAAATTCCAAAAACGCTGAACAGTAAGGTATACAAGATAGTAGTGTGACCAGTACTACTGTATGGTACAGAAACCTGGGCAGTAAAGGCAGAACAGTTGAAGAAGGTAGAGGTGATGGAAATGAAGTACCTGAGAAGGGTGATATGATGCACACTATGAGACAGATGAAGAAATGAGTATATAAGAGCAGAAGCCAAAGTAGCTCCAAGTGCAAAAAAGATGAAAGAGAACAGATTATGGTGGTTTGGGCACGTGCAGAAAAGCAGAAGACAATCTGTTGAGGAAGATTTGGGACAGGCAGGAAGAAGGTCGGCAGAAGCAAGGATGTCCAGCAAAGAGATGGATGGATTGTGTGAAAGTAAATCTGTGACAGTCAGGCATGAGTGTTGAAGAAGGCAGGGGTGTGGCACTGAATCAAGAGAGATGGCAGCAGTTAATATGACACCCCGACCCCATGTAGAAAGAAATGGGGAAAAAAGGGGCTGATGATGATGATGAATGATATCCTACATTCTACCATTATGTATCCAATCCCCTTATTTTATACATAAGGTGTTAATTGAGAAATGCTAAGTTAAAAAAAAAATTATATTCACCTTCATTTCCCCAGTATTATTCTGGAACACTATGTGTTAGTCAGTTAACAAGGTAATTGAATGCTAGGAAATGATGTACAAGAATATGCATCCTGAAACAGCAAAATATGAGTTTCATTGCTTATATGAAGGATCAGAAGGGTGAGCAGAAGCTTAATTAAAATACTTTACAGGTTTGGTGTATGACAACCCCAGCAGGGTTAACTTGTGGACTATACCTGAAATAATAAAATGTAATATAGTGCTGTGACCATACCCTTTTCAAGGCATACAGCTTATTACTTCTGAAAAGGTAGCCTGTTTATTGCAGAGGCTTTGTTTACTGTAAATAGCTACTGAAAAGCAGAGGCATAGGAGATGCCGCTCAGTCTTCAGTGCTTTCTGGTATTTCATTTGTAGTCAGAACTAGAGGGAGTGCTACATAAACTGTAGCAGCTTTTGTTTGCCCTTCAGCCTAAAATTGAGGGTGAGGTATCAGATCAGGGAATGGCACCAGGTGTCAGAAAAGTAGCTACGCCTACACTGAAAAGTATCAAAAGGTATTGTTTTTCTTTTATTTTGGGACTGCAAAGTAAAGTGGGTAGATATTTTTTCAAACTGAATTTTATTGGATTTAAACATAAAAATAATAAAAAGAGAGAACACTATTGATTAACATAAGCAGGCAAGCAAACAGAACAAATAAATTAACACTAAAAAGCAGTATAGGTCAAGTGTAATAACTATATACACTATATGCATGCTCGGTTAATATCTAATGAATTGCACCACATGTTGAATCAGTGCAGAAGGAATTAGAAAACTGACTGTCCATTGTTGTCAAACTGGCTAACCCCCATAGTCAGATACTCACAATAATAACACAAAGAGGTGGGCAAATATTTTGATTTATTGTATGAATTTATGAACTACTACTGTATTACTAACTAGATATAAAACAATAATAAATGACAAATTGCTGTTTTAATCTACAAAACTTTAATAAAATATCACCTGTTACTGAATTATTAAATAAACCCATGTTTTATGCAAACTGGTGTTTCCAGTTGTTTAATAAACTCTCAGAGGCTATATTGTTTTGAAGAAATGAAGAGTTTAGGGGAGACTGAGTCATCTGATATCAATAGCAGAGGCATACAAGAACTTGAGTATCCTTGTTTTTATGTCACAAGGCAGAAGGCTCAAAAGAGTCACAAGGAAGGACATTCTTTTATTGACATGGTGGTGGAGATTAAAAGTCTTTATTTAGAGGTAATACCATTAAAAATTTAAACTTAAAAAACTATGACAGAATTCTTTGGTACATTAAGCATACATAAGACTATTCTTATGGTTCACAGAAGAGGAAGAAATAAAATGTTTGACAATTAAGAGATACCCCATGCAGATGGCTAAAAAGTATGTGAAACATGATTTAGGGAATCTATTTTACTGAACTATGATTAGTTTAAAATATTAAGATCAACAGATCAACAAAAATAGAAACATAGATGTGATAAAACCAATGCACAGTATTATAATGGATCAGGATTTATCATGCACTATTGCAAATACTAAACTAAAAATAGCAGCACAGGCAGAAAAACATAGAATATACACAGCTATATATATATATATATATATATATATATATATATATATATATATATATATATATACATACATATATATATATATATATATATATATGTGTGTGTGTGTGTGTGTGTATACATATATATATATATATATATATATATATATATATATATATATATATATATATATATATATATATATGTAAGAAAAGTACAAAATAAGCAATTTATTGATGACCAAAAAAAGTTTTATAGAGAATTGGGAAAAAAATAAAATGAATTGAAAGACCACCAAAAAAAGAAATAGATACATTTTAGAGACATATTTATGAAGATCCTGTGGAACATAACAAAGATGTTAACTGAATAGAAAAAGTAAAAGAAAGAATAAGAAGTTCAACTCGATGGGATAGGAAATGGGATGAAGTAACGACCAGATAGACTGAAACAAAGTTAAAAAAATACTATAAATTGAAAACCCAGGATCAGATGCACTATCTAACTTCTGGCTAAATGAATGAACATCTTTGCATGAAGATTTAGCTATGAGTAAGAACTATTTATATGCACACCCCAAACATACACCAGCCTTGGCTAGCAACAGGAAAAATAAAACTCCTACTTAAGAGCAAAACCGTAAGCTACTCTAAAAACGATAGACCTATAACTTGCCTTCCTGTGATGTCTAGACTAAACACTGGAATTAATGCCGACAGAGTTTATAGTCATTTAAAAGAAAACTCAATTATGGCAATATAACAAAATTGTAATAACAAAGTCATATAGAACAAAGGATCATTTGTTATTAAATAAAGTCATAGCTGAGAACTGTAAAAAGGGAAAGAAATCTAAGTAGGTATGGATAGACTGCAAAAAAGCATTTGACAGTATTCCATATTCATGGAAAAAGAGTGCTTACAAATGTATAAGATACGCCCTACACTGACAAACTATATCACAGCGAACATGAAACAGTGGCAAATCACTTTGCAGTTAAGCCATGATAAAGGACAGATTATTATTCTATGGATAAAAATTAAAAGGGGGATTTTCCAGGGTGACTCTGTCACCACTGCTCTTTTGCCTTACCCTTAATCCATTAAGTTGCCTACTTAACAGTTTACGTCATGGCTATAATTTGGCTCTCATAAAGCAACAAAGTGTAAAGACTGCTCATCTTCTCTTTGTAGATGATTTAAAACTGTACAGCTCATCAGATGAGGAACTGCAAGCATAACTGCAAGTAGTCAAAACTTTTTCAGCTGACATAAGAATGTCATTTTCTCTTGAGAAACATGTAAAGCAACCTGTAAAGCAGGAAAACTGCATCACCAGGAAAACAGTTTGGGACAAGAATGTGATATGAAGAACTTGAGCAAGAGGGAGTATATAAATATTTGGGAAGTAATGAAGGATCAACAATAAAATATGAATAAATGTGAATCAAACTTAGTAAGGAATACCTTAGAAGACAGAAATTAATCCTGAAAACTGCATTGACATCTAGGAACAAAGTTCAAGCTATCAACCAATTTACTGTTCCTGTCCTAACTTACAGTTTTGGAGTGATTGACTGGCCCCAAAAGGTGTTGGATAGATTAAACAGGAAAAAAAGAAGGATGTTTCATGCTCATCAAATGATGTATAAAAATCAGTGCATACAAGGATTATATATTCCCTGTTCCAAAGGAAGTATGGGCCTCCTTGAAATTGATTACATGTACAGATCTGCAATTGTGGGACTGCATACATATCTGCTGACCTCACAAGACCCAAACATAGTGAACGTTTTGAAACATGACGAGAATAAATCTAAGATGACTTTCCTGCTTAGTCTAGCAGACGTATATTGATGTCAAGTGGGAATGGAAATCAAACCAGAAGCAGATAAAAATCAGGCAGCAACTGAATGTGCCAAAAGAAAAATAAAGAATATAATGTGAAAGATCAGATGAAAAGGCAAGAAATGTGGAAAATGAATAAATATAGTTGCAAGTATAGAAAACTCTTGGAACAACCTCATGTTGGTCAGGATCAAATGCAGGAATGGTTAAGGAGAGGCAAATTCAAACCAAAAGATAAAAGGTTAATATTGGCGGCCCAAGACTGTGGACTATGTACATATTGGTTTACAAAGTCCATTGAGCATGTGGGAGAAACAGTCAAATGTAGGTTTTGTAAAACGTAATTGGAAACAGTTGCACAACTTTTTGCTGGTTATGACATACTAATGACAGAAGGACTGTATACTGAAAGGTATAATAATGTAGCAAGAATGTTGCACTGGGGATTGTGCAAACATAATATTAAAGTAGCTGAAAAACACTGGAAACATGAGCCACAAAGCATCATAGAAAATGATGAATTCTACATCACATGGGATCATCCGTTACCAACAGTTCAAAAGATAGATGTGAGAAAACAAGATATAGTAGTCCATGAAAAGAAGACAAAAGTAGGATTAATCATTACAATCGGTAAAGCCATTTGCTACAGCGTCTTGGTACATCGAGGCACAAAGTCACAATGAGCAATGAGGAAGAAAGATACCTAGACAGTTCCATTTGTAGTAGGAGCAATGGGTCTAATAAAAAAGAAGCTACAATCATATTTAGATTTGTTATCAATACATATAAATCTGTATGAACTGCAGAAGGAGTCATTACTGGGCACATTGTGGGTGCTGCAAATAGCACATCTGGCTAACATCAAAGAATGAAACAATACTAATTTCATGAACTTTAATCATACTTTGAGTTAGAAATGGGGTCCATTCCTGTCATGCTATTAGAATCCCAAAAGACTTGGAGAAATTAAAAAAAATTGACAGAAGAATAAGAAATACAATTTTTGGCAATTAAGAGATACCCTGTCAGATGGCTAAAAATTATGTGAAATGTGATTTATGGAATCTGTTTTACTTAACTACGATTGGCTGAAAATATTCAGAGATGGCAAACCCCTTGTACACATAGCTTTAGTTATGCATTACCTACTATGAGTTCATATCATAATGGGGTAGCATATAATTGTAGAGGAAAACAGTTTTAAGTGACTTAGTCATTCAAATTAATTTATTTTCTGAGTTTTGCTTCCCCAAATCACTCAAAAAGTATACATTGTGATCTTAAATTAGATTTCTTGCTGGATCCACTATGATTCTCTCAGAATGCATCCAATAAAAAAAATTCCCAGCAGAAACTGCCTGAAACCGATACCCTGAAGCTAAAAATCTGTCATAGATGCACTTGAGGCTGTACAGTATTAAGGGCAAAATAAAGTACACATGCATACATACGCACAAACACTCATACACAAACAGACACATACACACACACACACACACACACACACACACACACACACACACACACACACACACACACACAATCTGCAGGGAACAAATTTCAAGCTTTTGTGGACTCTCTTGCTTATTGTCATTGAAAGGCTAGAGACAGATTGATCACTGAAATGGAACTAAACTGGCTTTTTCTTTCTGCAAAATGCTGTAGGTTTCAAAGCATGAAACAGTAATACAATTCCAACAAAAATTGCTCTGTCATTTTCAGAGAGGATTGGGGTTTGCTGTAATGGTTAAGGTAGTGACTTCACAGCCACTAGGTACAGGGTTTGATTCTCACTTTTGAGGGAAACTTTCTAGACTTAAAATGGCCCACAAAGCCAGTCTTGCACAAAATAACTTATTATAACTATCTATGGCTCTTACAGAAGATCAGAAAATGAACAGATAAGGTAGACTAAGGTGTCCTAATCTACAATTAAAATTAATAAATTTATGCTTTCATACATGGATGTATGCACACATTCTAATTGGTAGTGCCTCTGATTCTGTCACAATACATAATTATAATTCAGCTGTATTATCATGGCTTTGCTACAAACAGATGCCAGACAAATGCACCACTTGTCAGATCTGCAGGTTTGACCAGCATATTAAAAATCATAAATTGGATGATGTTATTCTTTCATTTCTCTTTTATCAAACATCTGGTTACAGAACACATAACCTCCTCCCATACACTGAACTTTTTCACACCAAGGTTTGTAGAGCAGTAGAGCAGCCTAATTGAATACACATTGGGGACTAAATCCACAGAGGTATTTAGTTAGGAAAGCTAGAAGCGAGTGAAAATGTGTGGGATTATAAAAGTAAATGCTAGATTTTGAATGTTGAGTAACAGTAGACCAGATAAGCTTGTTCATATACTTCTTCCATCAAGTAAATACAGTTTAATATAAATAAAAGTGTAGTAAAATCAGCCACAGCACAAGATACCAACATACATAAAAGGAAATCAGCTTAAATTCCACCAACTGACCATTGTCCATAAAACCCTTTACCAACCTTCAAATACCCCTATACTATCTACCCTCATCATCCCCTACAATAATCTCAAGACTTTGCGATCGTCACATAAATTTCTTGTCAATATTTGTAAATCAAACAACAGAGCTGGGGACTCTGTCTTTTCTAATACTGTTGGAAAAACCTGGAACTTTCTTCCCAGTGAACTTTCCTCACTTCCCTTTATATCACTTTTCAAAATCAAACTGAAACTATACCTCAAAACACAATGGTTTCGCCCCTGTACTGAACCTGACTGATCAACTATCTCTTCTTACTAGATTCAGCCTACACTCCTCTTCTCAATAATCAAGATCCTTATCTTAATAACAGCAATCCTTCTCTTTCTACATACTATTACTTACATCTGCTTAATTTCATTAATGTGAATACTTTTGTACTAATAAATTGTATATAATCAGCTGCCTTCTCACTTATATATTATGTATTGAAACTGCATCTGCATTATACTACTTATAACTGCTTATTTTGCACTATGTTATGAACTTCTAACCTCTTTGATTATTCTCACTAATGTACCTGCATTGTGCATTGTTTACTTTAATTTGTATATATGATTTTGTTATTGTTTTCATCGGACCTTATCTCCCCGGGCCTCTACTGGAAATGGACCTATATCCAGTTAGACTAGTCCGGTCAACAGATATAAAATAAAAATAAAATAAAATAAAATAAAAATAAAATAAATTAATTAATTAAATAAATAAATCCTATAATACTGCAGAAAACTCAGCTTTAATTACCTTTGATCTCCACATCAGCATGCAGGTTTAAATCACACATTTCTGCATTGTTGTACTCTACTGTAGATTACTAAAACAAATTACATCTTTGTCAGGACTGCATTCTACAACTCTGTACCCAAAATATGTGACTAACTACCTTACTTAATAGTGAAGATTCAATCTTTGTTTCATGTGGTAATCTCAAATTATAGGAGAAAACCTATCTTGCTATCATTTTTCTTGTGCACTACTTTTTCAGTGCAGATTCTTTACATCTTCTTCTTGGACTCTTTATGAAGTTGAAAATAAATTTTTTGTTTCTTACAGTCTATGCACTCATTTTTATACTGTGTAGCAAGACAGTTTGCCAATATAACACATAGTAAATGCAATGAATGAATTACCTGATTCATCATTGTTTAACTGTTCCCAAAAGGGACTTGCAATGAAATGGTATGCAGGGCATTTTACAAGTTTAGGAAGAGGTATCGAACTGTATACTGTTCGCTTTCCTGTTTGTTACACTTTTGTGTTGTGTCCTGAAGGGAGAGTTCAGAAATGGACAGATGTATGCAGCTAAACATATAAACATGATTGCCGAAGTATAATCTTTGTCATTCCTTTCTTAATTTCACAGTGAGAATGCATTTATCAGAATAATAGCTCAACTGTGCTGTCATCACACACAATGTCTCTGTTCTTGGCTCTGCTTTTATCAGTGAGAGTCATTCTCCTGAGAGTTTGGCAGTAAGTAAACTCTGGTTTAAATAAACAAGGTGAGTGGTTTCTTTGGGCATCAATGTGGAAAGTGAGTACAGCCTGCCAGGGAATGCTGCTTTTGATCCAAACTCTCAGGCTCTGTAAGCTGATGATAAGAAGAAAAGCTGTAAAGTAGTCACCAGAGCTTATTAATCATCTTCAATAGGTATTTATTGCAAATGAATGTGTGAAAAGAATTTTAGGACTGTGTGTAATGTATAAAACATTTTATAAAAATGGCAATTTAAAAGCCTAATGTAGAGAACATCAATCTTTATTTGCATATCAGATATATAAATATTACCAAACTGATTTTTTTTATTCAAATATTTTATTACATTTTCCATGCAAAGTAAAAGACAACAAATGACAAATAGCATTCTCATTCTAAGACAAATCATTAACAAATGAAGTAAAAATTATGTACAGTATATACATAGGCCAGAAGTAAAACTGCAGATCACAGTTATAATACACAAGTTCTTTAGTATAGTATAAGTATCAATTCAGAAAGAGTTATGGTCCATTTGTAAAGTCGCAATAAGTGCTAAATCTTTTGTCCAAGGATTATTAACAAATGTCTTTGGATAGATATTAAGTTCTTTGGTCTTAGTTTCTTTGATTGCCAGGTCTTTCACTGAAGACAGGAAATCCTCAACAGTGGGTGGGCAGCCAGTTTTCCATCTTCTGGTAATGCATTTCCTGGTGATAGCAAGTACTGACCATAGTAAATACGAATTATTCTTATTCAAAAAGTAACCTTCATTCACATTGAAAAGAACTAATGATTTGGACAATAAAAAAGAATCAGTGAATAATGCTTTGAGAAAATTATCTTTGCTGTTCCAATAACCCTTTAATTTAGGACAATCATAAAAAATATGTGCCCAGTCAGCTTTGGTATGTTATGTACACCTCCACCAGGATGCATTGGAGCTATTATTGATTTTAACTATCTTATCTGGTGTCAGAAATGCCCTATGGAGATATTGTCAAGCAAATATACTCTAGTAATGAGATCATGAAGTATGCCTAATGGATAACAAAATGTTTTGTTTTTCATCATGTGAGAAATTAAAAGAACAGCCTTTGAATATAAAGTTCCAGTAACTTTGATTTATACTAGTCTTATAAACAATTAATGTTATATAATTTCAAAATAATGTTATTTGTATTGAGGCTATTATGCAAAATTTCACACATGACAGTTATCATTGTTGGTCTTTCTTGATAAGATGAGTTTTTAAGTATTATGAATAAATTTTGAGAATAAGTTAAGATACTTTGCAGAATTAACCAGTTTTGAGAAAGCAAATCATACTCTTTTATAAGAAACTGACAGTATAAAACTTTAGTGTTATTTATGCATTGATACCAACATATAAAGTTCTTGGTTTCTAGATCATTGAGATGTATTTTATCAGGAAAATTCCTTATAATTTTAAAGAGGGTTAATAGTTCAAATCAAGTCTTAATATCAGCATTAGAATTACATTTTCTAAAGAAATTAAAATAGTGATTTAGTGAATTTAATTTTGTGGGTTTGGCAATATTGTGTTGGGTAATTTGACATAAGAAGTACCAGAACTTATAAGAAAAAGTATTTAATGGAAGTTTGGCTAAAAGGGCATTTTAATTCATTATTAAGGCTAGATGTAATAGTTTCCGACTAGAGTGATAATTTGGATTAATCCCAGTCTAAAATAACCTTAAATATGGATGCATTAATATATGTTTCAATATCCGGGAATTTGATTCCTCCTTGCTCCCAAGATCTAATGTGATGTAGAAAAGCTATTCTGTTTCTTTTGGCGAACCAAAGGAATTTCATTAGTAATCTATTTATATCTTTACTGTATTGATATTTATAAGAAAAGTTAAGAACTAGAGCTATGTAGAGTATTTTTGGTAAAAGTGTCATTTTTATTAATTGTAACTTGTCAAAGGTGATGAGAATTGTATTCCAACTATTTGTATACTTATTTGTTAAGTTTATAATATTTTTATAATTAAATTGTGTTTTCTGTGGATTTACATAGTGTTATTCTTAGATAATCAAGAGAATCTGAAGTTACATCAATAATGTGATGATTATCCGATTGTACACCTCCCTTCTTATTTAAGAGCATAGGTTTAGATTTAGATCTATTCAAATTTAAACCCGAGATTTTCTGGAAATGGTTCTTCACAGAATCTAATTCTAATAGAACTGATTGTGGATTACTTAATGTGAGCAAGTTTTCATCTGCATAAAGCATTATCTTGGAATTATACTGATTGTAAATATTTATACCAATGATCTTTGGATTGTCACGAATAAGGGCAGCAAATATTTCAATGGCTAATGCAAATAATATAGGTGATAATGGACATCCTTGCTTAGTGCCTTTGGTTATTTGAATATATTCAGATGTGAAGGGGCCTAATTTAACATAAGCTACATTATTTTGGTATATATTTTTATTAGAGAAATGAACAAAGAGATAAAGTGAAAATAACGTAACACTTCAAACATATATTCCCAGTTAACAGACTCAAATGCCTTTTCTATGTCTAAACTCGTGCACTCATGCATGAATCGTGCCATCCCCAATAGAGCCAAGATGCTCTCCTCCAAAAAAAGGAAACTAATCTGGTGCTCCCTTGCCATAAACAAACTTTACAACAAAAGGAATAAACTGTTGCAGAAAAGAGGAAAATCCCAGGATGCAAAACATTGTCTTACCAGCCTCAGTAAGAAGCTGAGATACCTCATAAAATCCTTCTAAGCTAGTTATGAAAATAAAATTGCCAAACATTCCAAAGACAACCACAAAGCATTCTATAGCTATGTCAAGAATCTAAATAGCAATGTTCTGATCTGGTCTGAGCTACAACAGAATGGTATTAAATATACTGATCCCAAGAATATTGCCAATATCTTGGCAGATCAATTCAGTGCAAACTTTACCCCCCTCTCACCCTCTAAAGGTCCCATCTCAATACCAAAAGATTCCCAAATTCTGGTAATAATGGCCACACAGGTGAAAAACGCACTCTCTAAAGCTAAGAACACAGCATCCATGGGAGCAAATGACATCCCAGGCTCTGTACTACATGAACTACAAAATGAACTGGCACCTCACCTAAGTGAAATGTTTAATCATAGCCTCACCTCAGGCTTCGTGCCCACTGAGTGGCGCACAGCTACAGTTATCCTACTCCACAAGGGAGGATCCACCTTGGATCCCAGGAACTGCTGCCCTATCAGTCTGATGGGCCTTATCTGCAAGGGCATGGAACATATTGTCATGGAACTTATAAACAAAGACATTGGCAACCTTCAAACACTGGACTCCATGCAGTTTGGTTCATGAAGGACCAATCTTGTCTCCTGAACCTGATTGACTTCTTTGACTCAGTCTTCAGAGCCATGGACAAGGGTAAGGTGATCTACAAAGCCTATATGGACCTTGCCAAGGCCTTTGACACCATCCCCCTCTCTGGAATCATAGATAAACTTACAAAGCTGAGCATTAATCCCTATGTCACTTGATGGGTTGCCAACTGGCTTACTGACAGAACCCTCACTATAAAAGTAGCCGACTTCAAATCCAGCTCCAGACAAGTGACAAGTGGAGTACCTCAAGGTTCAGTCCTGGGATCGCTCTTGTTTGGCATCTACTTCTCTGAAATACAGGCCAACACTAAGGGACTCTGGCTAACAAAGTTTACAAATGACTGCAAACTGGGAGCCATTATTAAATCCCAAAATGATGTGGATATTCTACAAAACGGCCTTACAGAAATAGATGCTTGGTGCCAGAGCCATGGGCTCATGCTCAATGCCAAGAAATGTATAGTTATCCCTTTGGTAAAAAACATGTACCCATGAATTACCACATAGGTAGCAGTACACTAAACACAAAAAGTGTGATAAGAGACTTAGGGACACAGGTGGACAGTGGTATCACCTTCAATAACCACATCACCACAACAGTCAGGAAATCCTTCTATGTGGCACACCTCATCACTAAGGGCTTTTTATCCAGAAAAAAAGGTCATTGTCCCACTGTAGTCATCCCTCATTAGACCCAGTATAGAACACAATGCCCCATTTGGTATGCACCTTTCAAGACATCTGCAACAACTGGAAAGGCCGCAGAAATACCTCACTAAAAGAATCACATGCCTAAAGCAGATGCCCTATGCTGACCATCTAAAAAAAACTCCACCTATACTCTGCCACATATCGTCTACTCACAGGCGATCTCTGATCAACATACAAGGCCATGTCAAACCCAGAGCTGTTGGACATGCTACACTTAAAAAAATCCCAATCCCTCAGAGATACACTCTCCAGGGATCTAAACCTTGCCATCACAATGAACAAAACATGCTGGAGGGATAGGTTCCTGACCCATGGACTCCCCAGACTCTGGAATAGACTGCCCATAGATGTCAGGCAGAGCACCTCTTTGACCCTCATTAAAGGAACCTTGATGATTGGATGAGAGATAGAAATTCACCCTGGGGATCACCTCAGTCGCCCTGCTAGACAGGGGTCCAGGGAATTAAATACTGTGGGAAGAAATATCCAGGGAATTGTTATGGCTTGGCTTGTATAGGCCCTAGGGCCGATAGCCTAGTACCGACCTATGAACCTATGAACCTATGAAACTAATCACTAGTGCTTCTTTCTTTCCCTTGTTCAAATAATCAATAAGTGTTAAGATCCTTTGCATGTTATCATAAGTGTGTGTTTCGTATATGAAGCCTGATTGAACATCATTTATTATTTGCGTTAGTGGGACATTTAATCTATCTGCAAAGATGAACATAAACATTTTATAATCATTATTTAATAATGATATGGGTCTATAAGCACTACAAAATTGCGGGTCTTTGTTGGCTTTTATGATAGGTGAGATCAAAACGTATCTCCATGAAGGTGGTATAATGCCATGTAATTGAAATTCTACTAGAGTTTCATGAAAGAAGGATAGTACAGATGAGTGGAACAATTTATATATTTCAATGATTATACCAGCCATCCCAGGGGCTTTATTGGGCTTAAATGTTTGTTTATAGTTTAAGCATGTATCATAATCTAGTACCATTAATGTTCTGGACGCACACAAACACAGACACATGTGTATATATAGGTTAATTTCTCACTTGTCAGAATAAATTACTTGGAAAACATATCAAAACACTTTTTTCCAAGTACAGAAGATGCTGAAATGAGGAAGATTAAGCAGATTGGGATAAAATAAAAGCGAGTTTGGGTATTCCATGCAGAAACTTTCAGATATACTAACTTATATATTTATAATATATATATATATATATATATATATATATATATATATATATATATATATATATATATATATATATATATATATAACATACTGAATGAAACAGAACACTATTACATATACACACACCTATTAACAATTAGTTTGCTGTTACTAATTAAACCACTTAATCAACATAAATTTGCAAATAAAACCACCCTATGAATAAACATAATAATAAACCGCAAAATGTACATGAAAAAACAAAGCATAAATATAAATATAATATTCTAATAAATCAACTATAAATACTATTTTTGAATCTTTAACCTCTTGTCTTTAAGAAAACAATTAACAGTTGGTCATGGTAAAGGGGATTGTGTACTTCAAGTCAAGAAGTTCCACAAGTCCTTAATATATATGACTCTGCTTTTCGTATCTTTTTGAGTTTTAAATCTACAAATCTGGGCATACCATAAGTCTTTGGTCCCTTGGTATCCACAATAGGCTGCAATGTAGGATCAAGAATATTCTTATGTATTTTTGGTATCCCAAAAATACCAGGGATATGAGGGCAGTCTGTACTCAGAAAGGAATACTCGGCTTCAGATATCTCCCCCTGCATTAACAAATCATATAGAGCAATGTCAATTTTAGAGTAAGCAATATTTAATTGATTCCTTAAAATTTCCTCGTAAGTTTCCCATAATAGTATACTTTCCATTCTAAGACTATAATCAGTTGTATACATTGCTACCATTCCACCTCCTTTATCCAGTTTCATCACCCTTAAATTCTTATTACTACTTATCTCTTTAAGCAGTTTCCATTCCTCTTGCATAGTGTTTTTGTTATAATTTACTTTAGAATTAAGTAGTGATCTAATATCACTCTCACACATGTTTTCAAACAACAAAATGGTGTTGGGAAGAGGGGGATTAAAAATACTGTGTCTCTGAGTTATCTCTACATACCCTTCAAAAGAATTGTTGTCATTCAATAATAATCTAAAGTTGAATTTCCCAGTGAAAATCTTCACATCTACTAATATTTCAGTCAATCTACATCTCCTAGAGGGTACAAATATCATACCTTTTTCAAAGAAAGTTGCATGCTTCTCATTGCAACTAACCAAACAAATTATAAATAGTAAAATCCCTCTTCTTGTTTGTTACAGTGATGGATAGTTCTTCATATTATACAGTGAATTACTTTTTGAGTCTGTTTCTGTGGTGGTGACGCAAGCTCCTGGCTTTTGATCTTCAAACCCCCAGAGAATGGTCCTAGCAAAGTATGATCTAAACAGACTTACATTAGGAATTAAGCTTACAGTGCTTTATAAAAGTATGTATAGAGGACCAAGTAGTAGCTTCTAGAATACTTCTATAATTCAGCCAAGGTCCTTGAAGAATGGATCTTGCCCAGACTGGAATAGATCTGTCATGATGAGTATAACAAAAGGTAATATAGCCTTAGACAACTATTAGGAAATAATCTGTTTTATCACAAGTTGTCCCTTCTTAGAAAAATTGCAGGTAGTAAGATACACATCTTCTAAAGAAGGCAGAACAGGAGGAATGGGTATAGGTTTCTGGAAACTCCTTCTGTAATAACTCATTGTATTTTTTGAAAATATTATGGCATTCTAGCAATAGTCTCAGAGAAAGAGAAATCCCCACAGGGAAAATCAGAAAGTGAGATTTTCTCTGAGACTGAATCAGAAATCTGAGGACAAAACCTAAATTCATCCCTACATCTTCCTGTTTAGATTCAGAATTATGAACTTCATCAGAAAAGGAAGCGTCCCTCTTTCTTTTACTGGACACTAGTCTACAAGAAGGATCAATAGCCTAAATCAAACCATGAGCCAGTCCTAGCAAACTACTCCTATTCAAAGAAATTTCAGCAGGAGTAGATATGTGCTTGTTTTTTTTTTTTATTTCTATTTGACAGGTAAAATGGGGCCAACCACATTACTAATGGCAGTAACTGCTTCCCCAGGGTAGGCACAGCATTCTGATACAGCAGAGAATCCTTCCCTGTTCATTCTCCCAGGATTGACAAAAGTCGCTCTCTCTTGACCACCGAGGGGACCCCAATAACCACAAAGGGCATGGCTAACCCCCTGGTTGTAGGTGTTGCACCAGAAGGAACCAGAGTAAACGATGAGTTAAGCACCTACATGGAAATACATTTCTGGCCTGCTGTGGTGGCAAAGGCTATTTACTTAAGTTTTTTTTTTTTTTTTGTGGCGGAAGAAGGACCGACTGTGGGACTGACAATGTATTTGATGGTCAAACTGAAAATGATGCCTGCATTCTGGGGAACACATGCAACAAATGCCAGTAAAACAACCAGTCCAAAAAAAAGTTCCTTTTTTGACGAAAAAACACTGTAAAAAGAACTTTCACATACCATGGCAGCCACACA
Source organism: Protopterus annectens (assembly GCF_019279795.1). Classification (NCBI taxonomy): domain Eukaryota; kingdom Metazoa; phylum Chordata; order Ceratodontiformes; family Protopteridae; genus Protopterus; species Protopterus annectens. The sequence continues at coordinate 1,558,101,339 of NC_056733.1, forward strand.
ATGGAAAAATAAACACAATTTCCCCACAGAACATATTTTATCCATTAGTTAACACCACATATAAACTGACAGAAATAATGAGTGCTGAATTTAAAATTATGTTACAGTCTTGGGACAATCCATTAAAACACAACACTATTAGCTTTAAAATAACTTTCCTGAAGAGGAAAGTAATAAAATATTCGTGAAAAATAAGAAAATGGAAGGAAGGCATGAGCTGACCATTGAAACTTGCAAGCCTCAGAGCAGCATACGCTTCTGTGTCAGGAAAGCACTGAAGGACTACACAACAAATCTTTTATTTAGCTCAGCTTGCTTGGGCAAGTGGAAGGTGCCCTGTAGCTTTGGAAGCTGTCCTGTTGCTATATCCTTGTAGAAAATAACCAATATAGCTAAGGCTACTGCAGCAGTGATCAATATGAAGGACACCAGTGTTGAGAGTGAGATATTATGAATAATAAGGAGAAATTATGATTAACCCCCATGGATGGGTTCATTAGTTGAGAGTAAAGCATAATTGGGCCATATGGACCCATTTTTGTCATCATTTAACTGCAGATATTAAATAGAATGTTTACCTTCCAAATATGATGAGGGAATAGACATTAATCTGTAATGGGTGACTGAAGGGACATGTGAATTTACTATTTCTGATTAAAACTGACATTATATTGGGTTTTACTACTGTATATGGTTGTGCAAAGGTGGCAGAAAGAAGGAGATTAAGTGCTGTTTTTAAATTGTCTCCAGTAATAGTTCAGTTTATAAGCTGAACGTTTTCTACTAAAATTGCTAAATTTTGTTTTATTACATGTGTAATGAAAAAAAAAAACGCTGTTTAGGTATAAGGAGTGTTATAGAACTCCGTGAGTAAGGAACGTGATACATTTTGTCAAAGAAGAGTAGGGGCAAATACTCAGCTGGGTTTTTAAATGTAATCAACTCTGGGAAGGAGAGGAGATACACTAACTTAATACTTTAGAAAAAAAATACAATGCTTAGCAAAATGCCTAAAGTTTGTGTGGAAGAATCATTTAGAATAATGATGTACATACTGAATGTTAATTGGACTCAGGTAGAAAATTCACAGGATACTATATGCTGAAGTGGAGAGATTGGTAAAAGGGCTGTTAAGACTTGAAAAGGTAAGAGTAATATGGGCAATGTGGCTTGCAGGAGATAGTAACAGTCCCATAAAGGGAGATCATATACCTTTGAAGTTGGTAAGGGAAAACGTAAATGTGTACTTAATATAGGAAATGAAATTAAAAAAATGACAGTGATAGGGAAGTTACAGAAAGACATCAGTTTTGTTAGTCAGTGTATCCATTGTTGACAGGTGCGAGCAACAGGTATACTGGTCAAGATAAAACTAGGTTGTGAGGCCTCTCAGAGTTAGAAGGATGAACATGGTACTTGGCTGCCAGTTAGGTTAAACTGGAAAGGAATGGGAATAATCATTGCTCTTTCACTAAGTCAAATATGGATAATGAGGTAGTACTGCAGGAATCTATAGAGATGCTTAAGAGAAAGAGGCAGAAAAGAAAGAGATCAGTGTTTGACGATAACTTTAATAAGTTTAGAAAACCAACGTAGGATAGATTATTTGGGAAAGGAGAATTTCACAGAGAGAAGTCATTAGGAGTTAGAAAAGACCATGCGTGAGTTGGAAACTGAAGAAGTTTGGAGGAAGTGATGGGCTAGCAAGAAGGCTTTACTGTCTCAAGAGATGGATATCACCAAGTTAGTTCACTTGGATAATATCTAGTAGCCAAAGGGGTTTACTGAGATAGGATGTTAATTTTAGAAGTAGTAGTATATGATGATGCTATGCTGATTATGGCACTGAGGAGCAGTGATCGGAGAAGGGAGGACTAGGGGTGGAACATGTGCAAATGGAGGAAAGTGAAAAAGGTACGATGGCTTAAGGAAATGAGAAAGAAAGTGGTAAGTAAACATTAAATGAAACTAGTAGGATATAGTTTAAGACAGTGAGATGTCATTAGAGTGGAATCTGTTGGAAGAATAATGAGATATACAAGGATGAGTAGGAAAAATGTTTAAGGTTAAAATAAAGATGATATGTGTATGTGAGATAGGCAATGTGTCAAAGGAGGGTAAAGGGTAATAATATGTGAGCTAAGGAGGGATTAAAGACCGAGAAGAGAAACAATTTGATGTTAGGTTGTGGGAGAGGTGGATGATGGGTAAAAGAGGAAATTAATATGAACATGCTTATGTGGTAAGTTATAGATCACAGTAAGTGGGCTTAGATAAAGACTATGAAGACAAAGTCAACAGAAAAGTGAGAGGGCGTCAGAGAGCCAAGTCAAGGTGGCTGCCTAAACACAAAGCTCAACACAGGGTCTGTAGAAATTTGGATGAAAATAATGTGCCCATTGAGAAAAAAACAAACTCAGAAAGAAAGATTTGTGAGCAGAAACAAAAGAGGGAGCATATGGCTGCCTTTAAAGTTGCAAATAGAGAAGAGTAACTGTGCATTTAGCTTGAAAAGCTAGTCACAATAGACGAAGGCTGCAAGGGAAGTTGCAAGATGTGGAAGAAGAAAAAACAGCAATTAAAACTGAACTGCAGGACCAGATTCACATAATACAGGAACTAAAAGACATAATAACAGACTGGCTAAAAAGATGAATGATCTTGATAATTGCTCAAGAATAAATAGTATCAGGAAAATTGGAATATATGAGAGTAGAGTAATTTGTAATGCAACTATTATTTAAAACATGAGTGATGCCAGGAAATCAAGAAACACTAATAGAGAGCCTACATAATGTGTGGTAACAGCAAACAGCAGCAAAAAAACAGAGCAAGGCATGTTTTGGCATGTTTCTATTCCTTTGCTGTGATAAGTGAAATATGAGGGCACACATATAGTTTCATAGTTTCATAGTTTGGTACTAGGCTATCTGCCCTGGGGCATTTATAAGCCTAGCCATAGTGATGTGGCTTTTGCCACCCCATGTAATGGTACAGAAGTGTACAGAATAGATTTAGAATACTGTGCCTCTGTCTAGTAGTGACACAGTGAAGACCCCCTTACATAATAGAATTAGTTTACTGTGCCTCTGTCTAGTAGTGACTCAGAGATGACCCCTGGGGTAAACCTATGATCTCCCATCCACTCGTCAAGATTTTTCTTGAAGAGAGTCAGTGAGGGGCTCTGCCTAACATGAACTGGGATTCTGTTCCAGAGTATGGGAAGCCTCTGAGTTATGATTCTGTCCCCCCAGCATGTCCTATTTATATTTGTGCTGAGGTTTAAATATTTAGCTCTCGTGGTTCTGATGGATTTGGATTTTTTGAGGTGGAGCATGTCCATCAATTCCTGATTGGACATGGCCTTGTACGTCAGGCACAGATCACCTCTGAGCAGGCGGTATGCTACTGAATAGAGCTGGAGTTTCTTTAGTCTGGCAGCATATGACATATGTTGGAGACCCTTGATCCTCTTGGTGAGGTACTTTTGGGGTCTCTCTAGCTGTTGCAAGTGCCGGGTGAGGTACATACCAAAGGGGGCATTGTACTCAATCATGGGCCTGATAAGGGAGGAGTATAGGTGTACAATGACCTCCTTTGATCTGGATGTGAATCCCTTCATGATAAGGTGGGCAAGGTAGAAAGTCTTTCTAACCACTTTGGCAACGTGGGTGTCAAATGAGAGGTCACTATCGACTTGGGTCCCCAGGTCTCTGATTACTTTTTCCATACTCAGTGAGTTACTGTCTATGTGATAATTTGTGGGTACTTTGTTTTTCCCAAAGGGGATGACTATACATTTTTTGGCATTTAGTTTAAGGCCATGACTCCGACACCAATTGTCCGTTTCAGTGAGGCCTTTCTGTAGGATGAATGTGTCAGCTGGTGTATTGACTATGGCGCCTAGTTTGCAGTCATCTGCGAACTTTGTCAGCCACAATCCTCCCATGTTTACTTTCACATCTGAGAAATAAATGCCGAACAAGAGGGGTCCCAGGACAGAGCCCTGTGGGACACCACTTGTGACTGGCTTTGAGTCTGACATGGCTCCAGTGATTTTGACTTTATGGGTTCTATCCTTTAGCCAGTTTGCCACCCATCTTGTGACATATGGATTTACATTTAAGCTGTTGAGCTTGTCTATGATGCCAGAGTGGGGTATTGTGTTGAGAGCTTTAGCCAAGTCCAGGTAGGCTGTATGGACTGCTTTGCTCTCGTCAATGGCTCTAGTGACTGTTTCAAAAAAGTCAACCAGGTTCAAAAGGCAGGATCTGCCCTTTACAAAGCTGAACTGGGTGGGATTGAGTGTCTGTAAGTCCCCAATGTCTCTGTTTATGAGTTCCATAATGATTCTTTCCATAGCTTTGCAGACCAGGCTGGTTAAGCTTATGGGGCGGTAGTTACCAGGATTTGTAGAGGTGCCTCCTTTGTGGAGTGGGACAACTGTTGCTGTACACCAGTGTTCAGGTACATATCCTGTAGTAAGGCTAAGGTTAAATAGCATTTTTATGTGTGGGTTTAGCTCCTCTTGGAGTTCACGTAGCACGCAACCCAGGATACCGTCAGGTCCCATTGATGCTGTGTTTTTGGCTTTGCTGAGGGCGGTTCTCACCTGGACATCTGAGATGACAGGGAGGTTACATTCAGCTGGGATAAGTATTTCTTCTTTTGGGGGTGAGGGAGGGGAGAAATTTGCACTGAACCTGTCTGCCAGAATGTTGGCAATATCTGTGGGTTCAGTGTATTTTTTGTCATTGTGAACTAACTCTGAACATATCTGAAGGATTCCACCCAGGTTTCTAACATAGCTGAAGAAGGCCTTGTGGTTATCTTTAGTGTCCATAGCAATTTTTCTCTCAAAGTTGGCCTTGGATGTTTTTATGAGAGAACGTAGCTTTCTACTAATGCTGATCAGAGATGCCTTCTCTTTATGGGATTTAACTCTGTCATGCAGTAGCTTCCTTCTTTTGCTATACAATTTGTTTATGGCTGGGGTCCACCAGACAGGACGCCTGCCCTTGGTGGAGAGGGTCTTGGTTTTATTTGGGATTGCATGATCCATGCATTCTTGGAGATGTCCATAGAAAGCATTTGTGAAGGATTCTGCATTGTGGGATGTGGTTTCCACTGGCCCAGTGGGCTTAAAGGATACCATCTCAGTTTTAAGAAGTGTAAAGTCGGCTTTTGAGAAGTTTTTCACTGTGGTCTTTACTGTATACTTAGATTTATCCCATATATTTGGAATCAGTCTATAAGATATAGAAAGTTATGCTGGAGGTATTAACTAAAATAAATGAATGGAACAGATGTGCGGTTGAAATATTCTGCAATTCTGGAAGTATAACAGGAAGAGAAATGGTTCAGGCTACATAATATGAAGGATATACGCAACTTTCAGCAAAGGTATTACAGACAACTAAGCAATGCAGACAGTAAAAAATCTGAATTACCTGACAGACATAGAGTAGAACTGCAACCTTATGTGTAGGAGAGGCAATGCAGAGACTGTAGACATTTAACGTTAGGTGCTAAAATGACTGCAGAGAAGAAGTCAACACTAGGAAGTACAGAGGGTCACATGCTGGTCAGAAGCATTTATGATCAATGGCCACAGAAAGACAGAAGTAATAAATAAGTGGAAGGAATGGACACACTGAAACACAGCTGACTATGGACAATGCGAGAAGGGTTAAATGAAACAGATCATTATCTTTTGGACTATACCCCAGGAAACACAAATGTTGGGATGGATTAAATGGATTCCTGTGGCAATGATGGCTAATGCAGTCAAGGTTGCAAAGGCACAAGTATCAAGGTAAGGTAAGTGATACATTTTTCATTGCTACTTATTGATGAACAATAAACAACAGTAAATGTGTTTAATAACTAAGTTTTAGAAAAAAAATAAGTAATACTTGCTGATGTAACAAATGGGGACATGATAAGGGATGTATGGGGTTAACAAGGGAAAAATAAGCAACAGCATAGAGACAAATGTAAAATTACAGAACATTACAGTATCAGCAATATAGTAAATAACTGAAAAATTGCAAAAAGAAAATGTTGGACTACTAGACAAATGAAACTGGCACACCAGACGAGTTAGCAGCAGTGGGGATGAGAGATGAATGGATGGGAATGGTGCAACAGAATGGTGATATCAGTACTAGGTTGGCATTTAATTTACTAATGTGGAAGACACTGGTAGGGGAATAAAAGAAAGTCCTAAAAGGTCCACATCCAGGGTATACTCATGAACATACAAGAGACAAAAGGCAGGGAATCAGAGCACAGGAATGTGGTGGATGGATACAAATGTGGTTACCTACCAAAGAAAACAATGCTCAGTTTGGAGAGCAGGCCTGTACTAAGGAGTATACTGCATGGCAGCAACTGGCAAAGCAGAGGGTGGTGGGCAAGAGCAGCAAGGGAAATACAGTTAATTGTGTGGAGCACTTAGGACTCATTAAGTCCTATCAGAAGAAGGGAAATACAGCAGAAGTTAAATAGGATGGGGTGCCATTGTTGTATTACAATAATCAAGACTGAAAATCATAGATGGGGAGGAGGTACTGCGCAAAGACTACCCAAAGGGAAAACTGGAGAGCATTGCAAGGGAAGGAAAGAGGAGAGTAGCAATTGTTTTCATACCACAGAGAAGGTGATAAAAAAGGGAGCTAGATAGATGGATCATATGGCAGTGAAATGTGAAAATGTTGTGCTGGACAATAGAAAACATGTATGCACCTAATGGGGATGAAGATGGATTGTACAAGAACTCTTTTGCTAACTGGGCACAGACCAGAATAAAGGGAACAGAGGTAATGTCAAAAGCGGGGACTGCACTGTCATCATGGAACCAAAAAAAGACAGTTTTGATGAAAGAAGGGAATATACCAAAAAGACAGGACAAAAACTAGCGTAATGAGGGAAGGATATGCAAATTGAGAGGGAATACATCTTTATAAGAAACGTTTTAGTTCAGGCAGGAAGGGTAGATAGGTTCTTATGGAAAGAAAGCTTAATGGAAATAATGGAAGATTTCCAAATACAGGAATGACACATATCAGATCATGAAGCAGGGAGACTTATGGCAAGTATGCAGGAAAAAAAAACAGTGAGAAAGGGATAGGGATGGTCTAGTTATAAATGAAAGGAGACGGGACAAAGAAGCACTGTAATGAATATCAAAGGAGATATTATAGCACAATACAAAAGATAGGGACAGACTGGAAGAACACCAGTGGGATGGGATCAAGATCACTTTCATGGGGAAAAGCAGTGATCACAGAAAGAAGGAAGATAGGTCAACAAGGAAGGAATATTGTGGAGCTGGAGATAGAACTTGTTGTGGTGGTGAAGGAAGCTTGAAGAAATTAAAGTAGAATAAAAACACTAAAGATCAGAGAAAAAGCAATAAGAACGGTATTGGACAGCAGAATTATTATGGAGCAAGAAATTCAACAATGGTACTTGGTACACCAGGGGAGGCACAAGAGAAACAACTAGCCAAGAAATGCAACAATAATCAGGAAGAGAGAGAAGTGCAGAGGATACGTGCAGGGGGTAGAGAATTTTTAGAAGAGTATGAGTTAATCAGGGGAAAGATTGAAGGCATACTACAGGAACATTTACAAACAACAGAAAGGGTCAGCTCTCTCCAAGAGGGACTGGGGAAGAAATATAGTGATATATACACTGGAAGCCAAAACAAATAGAACAAGCTGAATGCAGAATTGACAAGGGACCAGATAATTTATTTTACATTTGTTAACCGGGATACTCCGACTGGATATATGTCCATTTTCAGTGGAGGCCCGGGGAGAAAAGCTCCAAAGGTCATAATACACATACACATAAATAACTTTTAATAAATAGTAGTTACATACAGGTTATAGACATGAGCAGTAATGAATGTTATATACTAGATGAAGGAGAGGAAAGATGGAGGGCCAGATGCAGTCTCCCTAGAGTTCTACAAATGGAGGAAATGTGGAAGGTCCTAGAAGAGGAATACATGAGAATATCACACTCAGGCAAACTATGTGAAAGTATGAGTAGGGCTAGGATGGAGAATATGAGAAGTTATAGGTCTATCTCTTTGATCAATATAGATATCATGATTTTGACAAAGGTGTTGGCAGAAAGAGTGGATAACGTATTGTGAAAAATAATGCAGGAAGAGCAAAATGGCTTTTTGAAAGCAAAAAATAGGGGTTGGGAGGGTGGCCTAATGGTTAAAGTGTTTGCCTTACAAACACAAGGTGCAGAGTTTGAGCCTCACAAGGGATAATTGGCTAGGCTTAAAAATGGCTCGCAAGGGCAGTTAGCCTAGTAGTTATCTATGAATCTATGAATGAAAAAAAAGGCAGAAAAAAATGTTGGGGCTTGCTGGAATTTATGCTCAGGGGAGAAACTAGAGGGGAAAGATAGATCATGCTCTTTAACCTACAAATGACTTTTGATATGGTGAGACAGGTATTCCTATGGAAAGCACTACAGCAAAGACATGTAGGAGGAAAGCTCATACATTGGATACAGGACATATACCAAGAGCCAAGACCCAGAAGTAAAAATACTCATAAATGGAGGATTAAATGAGGGGCAATGATTGACAGAGGGACCAAACAGGGGGTTTCACTATCTCCAGTCCTGTTCATGCTTGTGATTGAGAAGCTGGCGGTGGAAGTCAAGACACCATTTAATAATGCATGAAGGAAAGGAGGTGACAACATCTCAGTTTGTATTATATGCAGATGACTGCATGTTAATGTCAGACGAAGAAGCTGGATCAATGGGAACTATAATATAGACATTTAGGAAGTAAAGAAGTGGTGGAACTCAGGTGGAATAACAAAATACAGTGGTAGTAAGATTAGGAAAATGAAAGAGCAAAGGGCAATAGGTGAGACAAAAAAAGCCAGAGTTCAACAAGTACCTAGTCCTGTATGTTGGGAAGATGTTGAGAGTGAGGCAATTGGGAACAGAGAACTTGATCGACAAAAGTAAGGAGAAAAGACCAAGCAGGACAAAAAAGGGGAATGAATAGGAAATGAAGGGCTGGGGGCTTCCACACATCCCAAGAAATGCACTGACATGTAACATCATTCACTGGATAAAAAGTATTGAGGAGGATGTTCAGCATAGGAGACAGAGAAACAGACAGGAAATATGGAAAAGCTTACTAAAGGTTTTGAATAAAGTAAAACAAAAAAAACTGGGATGCATGAAATGGGGTGAAGTGGAATCTCAAAATCTTTGGGGAACAGAAGTGTGCAGGGGTGAAGACAGGGAAGAAAAGTGAAGACTTCTGGTGCAGAAGTGGAATAGCTCAAGAGAAAGATTTGATATGCAAACAAAAGGATGGTAGAGAAAGATTAAAAACAATGGTGGAGGTAACACATGAATGCAGAATACCCGAGACCCAATGGTTGCACTATTTGGTACTCAGGTATACCTGTAAAAACAAACAGAGAGGGCAGCAAGAAAAAGGAACAGGCAGAAAAGGAAGATATCTGGCACCCTGGAGAAATTGAAAGAGGTTAGGGAAGCAAAAAAAAATGTTAAGGTGAAAAAAGGGACAAGGCTGAAAGAGACAATGGAAAAGAATTGGGGAAAGAAGGAAGGATTGGAAGGGAGTTGCAGTGTGCTGGTAGAGGACATTTTAGACAGTGAGGCTCATGCAAAATGTGCATAGTGCAGAAGATCGATGCCTGAATAGATGGTATCTAACCTCCATGAGATTGTTAAGGAGGATAGTAGATGCTGGAGGTGTCAGGAGAAGGAGTCATGAATGATGCACATGTTATGGGAATGTGGGTTGGCACAAGATGCCTGCAAGTAGACAAAGATAATTTGGGGAGATATATTTCAAAAGGACACTATTTGGAAATTCTGTATATGGGGATAAAGAAAGAGGAGAGCATCTGGAAATAAAAAAGAAATGAAAATTATCAGACTGCTGATTACTGAAAGTTAAAGGCATCATTACTGAAAATTAAAGGAAAGGAAAACAATACAGGAGCACGGATTACACAAGAGGCTGTTGGACATGGGGAAAAATGGCAGAAACTGACTGGAATGAGAAAAGGAGAGTAAGTAAAAAATGAAAAGGGAATGGAAATAAATAATAGAATACTACAACAATTAACATCATATCAGAAGGAAGGAGAGAGTGAACCCAAAAAGAAACAAAGGGGGGGTGACTGGGATACAGTAGTAAATGAAAAAGCCAACCGCTGATGAGATATGGTGCAAATATAAATGAGGACTGCACATGAATGCAATATAATATATAGAGTTAACTTAAATTGTCAAATGTAAACACCAGTTTTGGCTTATGTCTGATGGAAACCATAAGATGACATTACAGATATAACTTAAACTGGGCCAGCCACTGGTGGTGATAAAGTATACCATGCATGAGGATTACACTACAGAGGTGGTATGGAAATGAGTTTTATGCAATAAAGCTTGAGTATATCAAAAAGTCTATAAAAAGTGTAAATGTAATAAGGAAATTGTTCAGGTATTTAATGTATTTTACAGTAATCTGTTTATACAAGTAAAGGTGTGGGGGTGGCATTGGGAATTAGATGGACTGCAAATTCATGTAGAGAAACAGATGGAACTGTAGAAGGAAACAAAAGTAGGCTCTTACACAACTTTGAGGAGGGAAACTGGAAGGGGGTTGTAGAGAAAATGGGCATGGATAGAATAATAGAAAATGTCATCTGGCAATGATGGGGTAACCTCATTGCTGTTAGAGACAATGGATTCTTTAAGAACTGAATTAGAAGGCACTGAATACTAAAAGAAGTGGAGTCCCAACATTAGGGACAAGGACTTGGAGAAACAGGGAATGTCAGTACTGTTAAATACTTATTTATTTTTTCACTAAGGATATAGGATTTGTTTACATCTGAGTCTGTTAAGTGGTGTTAGAAGAAAGGAGAAATAGGACTGAACTAACATTTATGACAGTAGCTGAGAAATGTGCCTATTTTCTAAGGAATGAAAATGGATTTGACTACAAATTTGTTTTTGTATTGTCAAATTTGTACATATATGTTCAATTAACAAGATGGGTACTATGTATGTGATGATATAAAATTTGCTTCATAGTGTAAATAAAAGCCAAGGTGAAAAAAATTCTAGACATCAGGCAGGCAGTCACATTTAAGCAAACAGTAGCCAAACATGAATAAATGATTCCTCTGGAGTCCAGGAAACAGATTGATATGCATTAATATTTAAAAATAATGTAATTGTTGTGTAACATGTTGGATACTATTGCACTTCAGTTAGCAGCTGAACACCAGTCATTCTTTAGCAACAAAGACAGTGGAAAGGGTGAAAAATAGCTCTGGGAGAAAAGGAAGATGTTCTTCAAAATGTGTACTGAACCGCCCACTGACCTGGCATTATGTACATTAGCAAAACAAGGGAAGCTGGGCAATAAAATCTATGTGGAATTTTATACAGGGACATACTTCATGAAGTGTATATTTTTCAATGAGACATGAACCATCAATCTCAGCAATTCAATGTATTAAATTATTTTCTCTAAGCAGAAAACTGCATATGAGATCAGGGAAGGTTAGATCCTTGCGCTTCTTATACTAATATCTGTAGGGCTGCAAAATCTTGGAAAAACTAGTAAAATGATGATTGCCACTTCAATCTCAGTCATAGGTTCATAGGTTCATGTGTAGGTACTAGGCTAGCTACATGTGCTTGTCATTTTAAGCATAACCAATTACTTGATGAAAAATGAGTCAAAAATTGGGCAGCATGATAATATCATAGGATCATAGGAAGTTCTATGCTAATGGCCCTAGGGCCCTTACAAGCCTAGCAAAGTTCCACCCTTATTTCCACGACCAGCACCTAATGCTTATGTCCAAGAGGGACACAGGTGGAACTCCTGGGATGAATTTATGGTTACCCATCCAATCATCCAGATTGCATTTGAAGAGGGCCAATGAGTTGCTCTGTTTGACATGAAGTGGGAATCTGTTCCAAAGGTGGCAACCTCTGGGAGACAAATCTTTCCCTCCTGCAGGTTCTATCACTGTCACATACCAGGTTAAAGTCTTTACACTGAGTAACCCATGTACCATTTGACTTGCGGATATGCAAGCAGGGTCAGAGATCGCCTTATATGCAGGGCAGAAATTGCCTCTGAGCAGTCTGTATGAAACAGAATAAAGTCACAGTGATTTCAGATGATCCACATAGGAGAGATGCTGAAGACATTGAATTGTCCTTGTGAGGAACATTTGTGGTTTCTCCAATTGTTGTTGCTGCTTGGAAAGGTACATACCAAAAGGGGCATTGTACTCAATTATTGGTCTGATGAGGGAAGTGTATGGGGAGGTTATAACTTTTTTTTTTGGAGGCAATGCCATTACTTATGATATGAGTAACATAGAATGCCCTTCTTAACACTGTGGAGACATGATGATAAAAGGTAAGACTGCTGTCAGCTTGTGTGCCCAGGTCTCTTACCACTGAGTGCATACATCGGGCATTGGTATTGAAGTGATAGTTAGCAGGGACATCACTCTTACCAAATGAGATGATAATACATTTTTTGTATTGAGTTTAAGGCCATGACTTTGGCACCAATTAATTATTTGTGTAAGACCCTCTTGTAGGATGTTGACATAATTTAGAGATTCTATGACTGCTCCCAATTTGCAGTCATCAGCAAACTTTGTCAGCCACAGACCTTTAGTTTTCACTTGTACTTTGTAGAAATAGATTTCAAACAGTAGAGATCCCAGGACTGCTACCTGTGGATCACTACTGGTTACAAGTCTGCTGTTGGAGATGGATTTCCCCTATTTTGACTATATGTGTTCTATCAGTGAGCCATTTAACAACCCACCTAACATTATAAGGGTTGATACCTAGCTGGATGAGTTTGTCAATGATGCCCGAGTGGGGAATAGTGTCAAAAGCCTTGGCTAAGTCTAGGTAGGCTGTATGTACAGATTTCCCCTCATCCAGGGCCACCAGGTTTAACAGGCATGATCTCTCTTTGACAAATTCAAACTGAGTAGGGTCAAGTGTTTGGAGATTACCTATATCTTTGTTGATAAGTTCCATGATGATTCACTCCAAGGCCTTGCAGATAAGACTAGTCAGGCTAATGAGTTTCTAGTTCTGGGGTCAGTGGAAGCACCACCTTTGTGCAAAGGAATAATGGTGTCCATTTTCCATTCAGCTGGAATGAAGCCATTGTTTAAATGATGATTGAAAAGAGTACTGAATGGTATTGATAATTCATGCTCGGGCCCATGTAGAAAGCAGTCTGGGATGTTATCAGGTCCCATAGAGGCTGTGATTTTGGCCTTAGAGAGGGCATTTACGACCTTTTCTTTAGAGATACAAGGTAGGGGTAGAAAGCTCAAATAATCTCTTTGAGAGAATACTGCATATGTTTAGGTGTACACTTTGTTTATCTAATTGACTGTCTACGTTGGAAAAAGCATTTCACATCTAAAAGTGCACAGAAGCTTCATGTGTCTACTTTCCTCTAAGCAGTAGTGATGGGTTTGTTTGCATCCTAAAGTAACAATAGTTGAAAACGTTAATACGTATTTACGAGGAAGTGGTATGCTCTGATGTTAAAGTACTATGCTTTATGATTCCCTTCTGAGTGCCATCTTTCCCACTTCAAGGAAAGAAGCTATTTAACCATGTGCCTTGTCATCTGTAATTGTAGAAAAGATATTTGAAAACATATCTCTTGAAATAGTGCTGTTTTCTGATGTTAGCAATGTGGAAATTTTTATGTTTTTACCTATGCTAATTACGTTAAACATCCCAAAAATAATGGCTCGATTATACTAATGTACCACTTTGAGAGAATGTACCAGTATAAATATTAATAAAGTTCACTGTTCTAGCTTACACAGTAAAATGCAACTTTTTGAAAACAGTTTAATAAGGTATGCTAGGAGGGAAAGGCAAGATTTTCAGCTTGTAGATTCAAGAAGTTTCATTCAGAGTGCTTTCCAGAGAGAAAGACATGGCAATCCAATCATTAATTTTGAATTATTGCCAACAGCCACTTACTTAAGGTTCTATGAAGCTGCATTACATAACCAACCCTTGTTAAAAATTCCGAAGTGAGAAGTGGATTGAGTCAGCAGCTAGGAAGAATTGCTAAAAAAGAAAAAAAAGTACTGAATCTTTTGTTTAATATTTCACAGCAAAGCAGTATGAAGTAAAGCATTGCACATGACATATCCAGAGAAAATTCTACAGCACTGCATAGAAAAAAATGCCAACCACATGCCCAGTTTTAGATATTAAAGCATTTTAACACTTTATTTTTGTGTGTGCATCTAATACCAGAATTTACTGTCATTTCAGTGAATAAGAACAATCATCAAAAAGTTCACAAAGTGTTAACAAATAAGTAACATGATAGATTCTCTACAAATAAACTTACATAAAGCTACCTATTATGTATGGATCTGACTCCTGTATTTCACTTTCCTGCATTTCCCTATATGTTATGTAGCTATAATTGCAGCATCTCCCCTATTACTATTTTGTAGTGGGGCTAAAAAGAAAAGTATCCACACTGGATCCACTGATATTTTCCAAGCTTCCTTTATTTCAGTTAAAAAACAAAATAACACTTAAATTAAAAACTGTTTAGACGGCTCCCACCGTCTAAGTGATGCTCTAATAATGCAGCAAGTGAACCCGACTCGTACCTGGAAAATGTTTTTAATAACAGAGCTTTCCACAAAGTTATAAAACCAAAATGTAAAAATCAAAACGTTAAGCGCTTTCATCTGTACATACAGACTTCTTCAGAACAAATTTTGCATATAATATGCTTCCTTTTAAAACCTTTTTGGGGCCAAAAATTCCATTACTTACATTTAAAGTGCCAATGCATCAATATTTCATTGTATCATTACAAAATGTAAAATGTAAATACAAAGTATCCATTCCAACATATCCTAAAATGTCATTAAATTTATAACAATCTATCTCTTATGTACATAATGTTAATATAATACAAACTGTTAAAAATTAATACATATTACTAGATAACATAAAATGATCTAACAGCTTCTTTTCTTTAAACTGTTAAATAAAAAGTTTTATATGTGTACATTATAATAGTTTATAACAACTGCAAAAAAGGTTTAATAGTAATATGGTTATTGATCCCAGGTTCTCTTGTGGTATTTGTTAAAATCTGCCACATACTCTTTTACTTAAAAGTACTTTATAATCACCACCCCAGGGATCTATATTTACTTGATCTAAAATAGCAAATTTAAACTCATGTGTTTCTCCCCTATTACTAATATGCCTAAACAATGCATTGTTCATATCTTTCTCTCTAATTTTGTATAAATGATCATATATATGTTTCCTGAATTGTCTCTCAGTCTTACCTATGTAGAAGGTGATACATGACATACACTTAGCCAAATATATAATATTTTTACTATTGCAGTTCCCAGTTCTAAATTTGACATATGTCTTGTTTATATCATTCAGTCTACAACTTGTCTTTTCATTTATAGCAAAGCACTGTTTGCAACATCCACATTTCCTTGTAGCTTTAATAATATTCTGGATTTCGTTAGTGTCCTTTCCTTTCTCCAAACGTCTCTTAATATTCATACCCATTTTGTTGACAAACCTAGGGCTTTCACCTATTACATTCCTAACCTCTGCGTCAACTAATAACATATCCCAGTGTCTACTAATAATGTTTTAGATTTCATTTATATAGGGTGAATATGTTAGAACACACACTCTTGACAGAGCTGATTCCTAAGATTTCTCCTTATTAAATGCAATGTCATTCAATTCAGTTCCCAATATGGGTAGATATTTTTTACCCCATTGATTAATGACATATGTAGAGATATCATTTAATACTGATGATGGGTACCCTCTCTTAAAAAAACAGAGTTCTAATAAAATGAATTTATTTTTCCATTACTTCAAAATTGGAAGACATTCTGGCAGCTCTTATTCTCTGTCCTTTAAATATATTTTTTTAACATTTGCCTGGGATGGTTACTTGTATTTTCCAGATACCCATTAGAAAAGGTATCTTTCCTATATATCTCAGACTGAAAACCCATATT
The DNA here is from genome assembly GCF_019279795.1 of Protopterus annectens. Taxonomy (NCBI): domain Eukaryota; kingdom Metazoa; phylum Chordata; order Ceratodontiformes; family Protopteridae; genus Protopterus; species Protopterus annectens. The sequence continues at coordinate 1,558,117,475 of NC_056733.1, forward strand.
AGTGTGTCTAATGTAAGTATCTAGATATGCTATCCCTTCAGTACTAACATTATAGGTAAATTTCAAGAAATTACTAGTATGATTTAAGTATTCAATAAATTCATTAATAATTTCAACCGGTCCATTCCATAAAGTAAACATATCGTCCAGAAATCTGGTGTAGTACGATATGTATTTATAATAATCACTACTAAATAAAAATTGATTTTCCCATTCAAGCATAACCAAGTTTGCAAATATAGGGGCACATGATGCCCCCATAGCCACTCACTTGGTTTGTTTAAAATATTCCCCCTCGGAATAGATGTAATTATGATCCAATACTAAGCCCATCATGTCAGTAATTAGATTAATTCGCTCCCAGCTCATGTTGGAATATTTCCTCAAGCTGGTACAAAAGTCTTCCAGTCCCTGTTGTTTAGGGATACACAAAAAAAGATCAGTAACATCTATGGTGATGTAAATCAAATTACTTTTCCATATACTAGGGGATACGTGGGCTAAAAATCTCCAAGAGTCCTTTATAAGATGAGATGTGTTAGCATATATGGGCTTAACCCATCTGTCTATCACCACACCTATATTGAATGTCTTTGATTTACTTCCTGGTATGATTGGCCGAAATGGGGCTTCTTAATATCCTTATGCACTTTGGGAATACCTACTATCGTTGCCAATAATGGATAATCAACCTTTAAATAATTATACAATTCTTCTGTGATCCTATTATCAAGTAGATATTCCTCTAAGGCTAAATCAATCTTCCAATATCCTATGTTTATTTCATTTAAGGAAATTGTTTCATAATTTCCAGATTCTATTAGTATTTTTTGTATCTCATTTATATAGTCCTTAGTATTGTATAAGACTATTCCGCCCCCTTTATCCTGTTTCATAATACGGATATCTTTATTCTTTGTCAATTCTGCTAGACATTTCCTTTCTTCTGTATTTAGATTATCTATTATAGTCTGTTTTCTATTTTGCTTGTTAAATCTATATACTTCATCACAAACAATTTTTTTCAAAATTATTAACCATATTATGTGCTGGTGGTATAAATGTACTTCTTTTTTTTTTTTTTGTCTAGCGGAATAGAACATTCTCCTCCTCTCAACAATTTCCATTCTGACCAAAAGTGTTTTTATTCCCTACAACAGGTGACAGTGATTATCCACTTGAGCTGTGGCTAATGGCCCCTAACTCTGAACCATCAAACCCTGCACAGGAGGCCTACAATAAAGCACATGTAACAACCAGAAACACCATAGGGTGGGTGTCTTGTGTATTGAAAGCTTGGTTCAGATATCTGGACTTTTCTGGGGGTGCTCTGCAATACATATCTGAGAAGGCAACACAGGTAATAATGGTGTGTGCCATGCTGCACAACATGCTAACCAGATGGTGGTCTTCCAGCTGCAGGTGTGGGTGAACTATCTCAAGAATCCCAAATGTCTGAAGAGGGCATCCCAGTATGATAGGAGGAGGAGCAGGAGGACATAGGGGATAGAATCCACAGGTCTAGGCAACATAGAGTATGACCACAAGTGCAGACCCAGGCAACATGGCAGTGTCTAACACAAATATTTGAGTCATGAGAAGCCACATGGACATGAGCACACAGACTGAACATTGATGTTCAGGTGTAGTCTAACCACAGCAACACAGATTGCATCTAATAGCAATTACCCACTAGATGTGCACACTAAGCATCACATATAACACAACTGTAACTTATTCCAACATGAAGGTATGCAAATGTGTCAGAACACAGATTAATTCAGGTCACAAAAGAAACAGGTACGCATACACAATCAGTCTGTTGTATCACTGAATGATAAACAATAAGGACACACATCAGTGTTACACATACATATATGTTACATATGATAATGTGATAAAAAGGGAAAGCACACAGGACATAATGTAGAATTTTTAATTTAAGAAAACGCATTATCACAGTACAGTAATATTTCAATCATCTAAGCCACCTATGTGAAATACACTGTTGAACACACTCTAATGCAGTCTACAGTGCCCTCACTGATGTCTCACAGCATAGCCCACCCTGCTATGACCGCATACAGACACATCTTGCCTCAGTTGCTCCACAACAGACATGGATGGGGGTACAACACCATGTTGAAATGAAAGAACATGACTGCAAGTTGAAGGCCTTGGGACTGGCAGTACCTCAGCAGATGGGCCAGCAGTTGAACTTTGTGCATGTTTGACCAAAGACAGTGTTTCTTGATGGCCAATGGTAGTTTTGCAGACATGTGACCTGCCTTTCACAGGTTGCAATCTGTTGAGCACAGTCATGGAATGCAGAATCCTGATGGTAATACAAAATTGCTGCAGTACCATGGAGGCCAGGGTTTCCGCCAACCATGCTACAGCTTGCGGGCTCTAATTCTTTGCAGCTGTTGCAACCATAATCTAACTGTGTCTGCGCTCTTGTCTTTCATGCATGACATGTAGCTGGTGTGCCACATGATCTGTGGCATTGGCAAGTGCACTGATTTCTGAATGATGCCATTGCTAAGATCATTCATTTGCCTGCAGCAGGAAGCAGACACCCTCTGGCACCCTGGTCATGTACAACATCTAGTCGCTTATGGCTACTGCAATTTCCTGTTTCTGGTTGTTCTGTGGAACTGCCAGCAGCATTGCTGTCAACTCAGGGTGTGTTGATCAATGACCTCACCCTGTTCAACATCTGCTGTGGCAGCATCCTCTGAATGGCTAGACAAGTGGACCTCCACATCTGTGGCTACATCTGCTGCAACATCAATTTCAACTTCATGGATGGAGTCTCCAAACAACTCAAGGTCCTCTGTGCCAGGGGTCATACTATCATGCAGAGATACATCATGAACAACACCATAATCGCTGGATGGGCTGTTGTATGATACAGATAGTTGGTGTGCTAAAAGATAGAAAGACAGATCAGGACAGTGTGCCTTCATCACATGATGGATATCAAAGACATGGCACGTATATATTTTACTGCAATGTTGCAAATACTAATGGCTTCACTTGCAGTCTATGTATGTTTCTTGGAATGTACATAAAATAAGTAGATAATCTGTTTACAAGGCCAACATACACAACACATGTAATACATAAAAAAACAAGCAAAACAGACCTGGCAAACACTCATGTGAAGATGGTAGTGCTGCACTGGGATGAACTTCAGCTACTGTAGAGGAGAAAAAAACAGCATTTCTTATCACATCGTTTGCACCATTAACCAAGTGAGAAAGTGAGAACAGTTAAAACATACAGAATGTGTGACTTGTACATAATTCTCGTATGCCCACTTAAGGACATTAATGCAGACTGAGCTATAAATGGTAAGGGCACAGTATTAATGGAGGTCAATGACAGGATTAACAGCAAGGAATGGTATGAATGTGGAGGTTGCAGGTTATACTGTGGATCCTGGAGTGGGAAAGTAAAGATAAAGACAGAACAGTCATGTGTATACAAAACAAATACTGACAGCATCAGATATACAACACAGTAATATTGGCTGCAAATATTCATGTGATGGGCATTGCAACTGTACAACAAAGGGGGCTGTATTGACAAATATTGGCAAAAATGTCAGGCATCATGTGTGCTACACATTGCTTGAAAGGGGTTCCTATTAGAATGATGAAAACGCATTTTGTCAAATGCGTTTTCATCGACACATATAGAGCAAACAGGCAAAACAGCGAAGTGGCTGTTCAGCTAATTCTTTCCTTGGGAAAGAAGTCGCTTGACTGCTTCATTGCTTTGCCATGTTCTGCAGTGTAGTGTGGTCCCTTGTCCGGTATAGCACCCGAGCATGAATGTGCAAGAGTTACTGACCTTAGATTTAGGGTCCGGGTTAAGGTAAGTGTATATGTATGAAAGTGTTTACTGTTTTTTTATTTTGTGTTAGATGTATGGTTGAGTTACGTGTGTATGTGTTTTCAGCTGTTTACTTTTGTTTTGGGGGGGTAGAATTAGGGTTAAGATAAGTGTGTATGTGTTTGGAACTGTTTATGTAAATGTGCAAGAGTTACTGACCTTAGGGTTAGGGTGCGGGTTAAGGTAAGTGCATATGTTTTAAAATGTTTACTGTTTTTTTTTTTTTTCCATTAGATGTATGGTTGGGTTACGTGCATATGTGTATTTAGTTGTTTATTGTTTTTTTTGGGGGGGTACAATTAGGGTTAGGATATGTGTGTATGTGTTTGGAAGTGTTTAATGTTTTTTTTTTTTTTTTGGTTGGAACAGCGATTTCTTTCCCCAGGAAAGAAATCGCTGTTCTGTGGTTTTGACATTTTCAGCTTTCACTGAAAATGTGTCGATGAAACATCGTTCGCTGTTTTCTGTGTTCAGTGTTTCAATATAGACCCATTGAAAGATATGATAACGTGGCTACAACATACTTTGTCTATCTGTACTTGAAAATGCATGGCTTGATCCTCCACTGGATGTACCTGTAATGTTAAATGGTAGAAAATCAATATAACAATAAACAGCAGTGCTGTGAAATGAGGTGGAGGCACTAACAAGGTAGTGTTCACAGCAACAGTATAGAGACACTCACCTTCAAATCCCTGGTGTATGCTTGAAGTAGATGGACTTGTGAATATTAGTGTAAACAGCATTACAAATGTTGTTTGGACTGCTCTATCTGTAACTCAGATGTACCAGTACATGTAATTATACTTGCATTTATCATTCTCATCCTGTGCGGAAGTGTGTTGATGGCTCAGCTCTGCTGCTGTAAATCAAAAGCAGCAATAGATGAATATGAATGCTCCAGCAATATGCAGTGATTGCCACAATACACATTTCTGTAATGGAAATAGATGCATTCATGTCTGTCTTGGAACCCCAGCTTCAATCCCACCATCAGGGATGCATTTCCTTCTTGCTCTATGCAGTGAGGTCAGAAACATTGTGATGTTATCGGGAGGGTAAGTGGTGTTCCACCACTAATGGCATTCCTTCGATATCTCATAAGATGCCACTTGGTTGGCTGCATGAAGAATCATGCTCGAGCAGCATCATCTACACACCTCATGGGATCGGTTGTGGGCTCCAACTGCATTGATCATAGTAGTGAGGTACTGGCACAACAAGAGGTCCTGGTCAAAGCAAAGCCCAAAGCACAAAGTAATATTCCTTAACGCAAATTTATTGTGGAAAGACAACAAGCGTTTTCGCTACTCCAAAAAAGAGAAGCTTCATCAGAGAAGTACAAAAAGGGCGCCAAAACCTTTTTGAACCTAAGTAGCAGTTGGTACATTACATCACTTCCTTTCAATTAAAATAGAACAATACACTTAAAAGGGCAATACCAAGTAAAAGAAACAGAAATACATAGTTGAGTAACTCATCAGTTAACAGTAACATGGTTTATATACACAGAAAATATTTAAAAACTTTTTAATAAGTATAAGTAACTTCCTGAAACAACTTTTTATTAAAAGAGGTTACCCTCAGGTTATGTTTGAGGCTCTACTTAGTGAGGTTGAGCTTAAGAGATCTAATGGCTATTTTAAGCCTCTCCTTAACTGTGAGAAGGGAGTAGGAACAACCGAACAGGTTCTTGTCATTAATGTAGAAGAGATGAGTAATCCAGGTACAACAGTTGAGTTAACTACTGTACAAGACTTGACCATTCCCCTGTTGAGTTTTATCACCACTTTCAACAGTAATTCTAATCAGATTTTGAGGATTATACAGAAAAAATGTTTTTTCATTGAAAGTAATCCACTATTATTAAAAAAATTAGGTACTAGACCTCATGTTGTTTATAAAAGGGGAATGAATATAAAGGAACTGTTACAGAGGAATACTTACTCACATCTTCATCCCTATAATAGACTTAAAGGGACTTTTTCTTGTGGAATGTGTAACTGGTGTAATGTAATTCGTGTTGGTTCCACTTTTTCTATTAGGGATAGAAAATTTGATATCAAATTTAAAATCAACTGTGAAACAAAGTCTATAGTGTACATTGCTTTCTGTGTGTTGCCCTGCATTTCATGTCGGAAAAACCAACAGAAAATTTAAGGAGCGTGTTTACCAACATTGCTACGCCATCAAAAAAGGTAAAACTGAAAACGCATTGGCTAAGCACGTTACATGTAACCCAGGGCACAGTTTCACATTCATGGGCATTGATCATGTACCAGTATCTATTAGAGGTGGCCCTACTTCACTGGTTCTTGAAAACCGTGAATTGGAATGGCAGTTGAAACTTGATGCCTTTAACAACCCGGGTTTAAATGAAAATTGCAATATTGCACCTGTTCTTAAACTCAAGGCATTTCTGAGATGATGCTTATATTGAGAATATTTTGTTCAGTTCTTGTTTGCCCTTACCTACTAGCTGGGTTGACTTACCTTAACTTTATTACAAAATAACAAATAGTTATTTTTATATTTTTTAAAATTTATGTTTTTACTATTAATTCTCTTGATATAATTATCCACTGGATTCGAGTTGCTTAGGCAACGTTCATTAACATTGTTTTTACATTTACTAAAAACCTCTTTATCTAATTCTATGTTTCTTATTAAAAAGTTTTTAAATATTTTCTGTGTATATAAACCATGTTACTGTTAACTGATGAGTTACTCAACTATGTATTTCTGTTTCTTTTACTTGGTATTGCCCTTTTAAGTGTATTGTTCTATTTTAATTGAAAGGAAGTGATGTAATGTACCAACAGCTACTTAGGTTCAAAAAGGTTTTGGCGCCCTTTTTGTTCTTCTCTGATGAAGCTTCTCTTTTTTGGAGTAGCGAAAATGCTTGTTGTATTTCCACAATAAATTTGCGTTAAGGAATATTACTTTGTGCTTTGGGCTTTGCTTTGACCAGGACCTCTTGTTGTGCCAGTTTGTTTGCTCGTTTTCAGGTTTTCAATAGTAGTGAGGTACGTCCAGATTTCATTTCTCCATACAGTATCACCTGAGCACCTAGGGGTCTCCTTCCATGCTGGTGGACAATATCAATTATGATGTAATTTTCCTTGTAAAAGGAAGTTGTCACTCCTAGAATGGTTGGGCAATTGACAGTGATACACACATGGTAATATTCATGTTTGAGGCTATTTGTGCATTTCATTCTTTGAGCAGCATATATCAACATTAACATTATGCAGGCCAATGCACTTAAAATGTCTGTATAACACTGTGTGTGATGAATACTAATGTGAGTTATTGCAAGTAATAACAATGCCTTCATACATAACATTGGTAAAATAAACATAGCATGTAACATTTACAGTATGTGAGTGGGATTAGGACCCCTGACAATTCATATATAGTTCATGGAGGTACAAAGCCAACAGCATTATGTGAAATGAGTCTACTTGCATGTCACATTCAAATACTACAACAAACTGTAATCTGAATAACTTGCAAAACACACGGGCAAAAACTGTGATCCATAGCCAGGCCACAGACAATATGGATACATAGCATATTGAGACAGTACTAATAGTACCTTCATAGACAATCATCATTGAAAACATATCCATGATAGCAGCAGCACATGTTTATAACAGTTTTGTTAGGAAACATGAAATAAAAGAATATCTGCAATATCATTACATACTAAGTAGGAATAGTATCAGAATCCATTGCTTTCTGTAGTTACCTTACAGTGTACAAGGAGTTACCAGTCAGTCTTGTGGGTGATCTGTAAATCATCCTCCATATACTGTTAACATTTGCAGTGCAACTGCATATGGGACTGAAATAAACTATTTAGAAGGACAACGCCTGTATGCCTAAAGTTGAAGACAACATCAGTCCAGTAACTTATGACAACCTATGTTAAAATTACCATTTTAAGTAAAGGTAAATTTAAACCTGTACCTTTGAAATGAGTAACTTTAGCAGCTGTATTAATCACTACAACAGAAATTCTACCAACTGTCAATGTACCTCTCACTCTGAATCACAGAATCAAGGTACACCTTGTGTGCTCCCCAACTTTAAGTGCCATTTGTACCATACATAATTAATGAGGTTAATTAAAATTCAAGGTTTTGGAATCCCATTCACAAACAACTGTGTAACTTGCTGTTATGCAGCAAAGTATCCCGGTGTACCGTGCACACACCCAATAAGTATTCTTAAATGGTATCATGTGTGGCATGTGCCTGTTAATTTCCAATGATCTTTATAACATGACATCAGCACCTCTTTCAAATATTAACTTTGATACATTTACTGATCAGACCATTGCTAACTGCAAACTAAGTGGTACCTCAATGAGGATTTCTGTCTTTTTATTTCAGATGTCTTTTACTTGAAGATGGTGATGGCTACTTCAAGAAGGCTGAGATGTGTCCATGTGAGAAGACTCAGATGTTGACTGCATATGCAGGATTGGAGCAGAGGATGAGAGCCAGGCCCAAGAACTTTCCTATGATTGACATGTGGAACCAGATAGCAAGAGAACATCTACAGAGAATGGGGATCTACCACATTGGAGTGCAGGTTCATCACTGCTATAATGACCTGCATTGAAGGGACATGGGGGGCTTTGAAGGAGGGTTGCTGATGTTTGGAAGCAGCTGTAGTTCCCTACAGTAAACACAAATATTTTACATGCACTTGAGCATTGCTACAGATTTTACAGCTATATCTCTGTTCCATATATCATAGAGATGTTTTTATAATGATCTAATAGCTGCTGTGATAATTAGCTCATGGAGATAATTAAGTGGACTTGGCAAATACTGTCCTCTTAAATATGGGTTTGAAACACATGCTGTTATCTTACGTAATAACATGTATAATATCCATAAGTATGTCTGTTGTTTCTTTACTATGAAAGGTCCAAAATTGTATGCATTTTCCATATTTATCCAGTTAGTGCAGGATTTCTAAGAAATACCTTCACTACCTGTTTTCTGCAAGAAACTCTTGCTGAATGTTAGCTCAGCCTGTAAAGCAAGTAGCCAGTATGTCTCAATTTTGGCACATTGTGGGTTAAAAACAATATAGGGGATACATATATCTGTACCTGTTACCTTGGTTCACTTCACCCATAGCATTTTTTGGAAGAACCATATTTCAACAGATGTTGTGCATGGTAATGACTCTGATACAGTCTTCAAGTTTCAGTGAATGTAGCTGTAATCCATAAAGTTCTGAGAACATTAGTTTCTAATAACAGGATTTGAAGAGCAGTACCTGTTTGTTTAGGAATAGTGTGCTAACCGGTAGCTCGGACTGCAAAGCATCTGGCCTGTGTGTCTCAATTTTGGCATGTTGTGGGTTCCAAAGCACATAGAGGAAATATATATCTGTACCTGTTACCTTGGTTGCCTTCACCCATAGCATTTTTAGAAAGAACCGTATTACAATACTTTATATTAAAGTTTATGTTGTGCATGGTAATGAATCACTGGTATAGTCTTTGAATTTCTACTAACATGGCTGCAATCTGTAACGCTCTGATAACATCAGCTTTTGAACAACATTTTTTTGGAGAGCAGTACATGTCTGTTTAAAAGTAGCATGTGCTGACTGTTCACTCTGTTTATAAGGAAACACGCCAGCATATCTACATTTTAGTGTGTTGTGTTTTCAAATCTGGAAAGGGGACACATATCTGAAACTGTTATCTTGTTTTAATATACCCACAACATTTTTCTTAGAAGCATTTTACACTTATTCATGTTAATGCATATTTTGAGCTTAGTTGCTAAAAACTCTGTTATTTGTCAAATCCGTACTAATATATCTGTAAATCATAACATTCCTTTAACATTGGTGGGGGAATACATCTTGCTAAACCCTGTTATATGTCTGAGAAATTTTTGTTTAATATTGTATACTTTGTAAAAATGCTATGATGGTCGGTTTTGTAAAGAAGTATTACAGTCAATAGTAGATCAACATCATCTTCAAATTTTGAGGGAGTGGGATGGGCAGACTAACAGATGAAATAAAGAACAGAGAATATGTATTTATTTTCCTACTGATGTGCAATATAGCAAGGAATAATGGTCCTCACATACCTTTGTGTGTCCTTAATGTACAGCAACATGTATGGTTCTGTTTACAGAAGCTGCATGCTACATAACACTTTCACACTGCCTGAAGAATGTATGGTCTGCATTACCATTAATTTATCTTAACACAGTGATAACCTGACTGTGTTTTCCAACGCTTTAGCTACATGATCAGTACATGTTCATACTTTGCAATCATGAGTCTAGAGCATTATTAGTAAACCATCCCCCATTAAGATTATGTCATAACATAAACTCTTTTAGCTTCCTGCAAACAATGCTTTTTGTCTTTTCAGTAAGGATGTGTCAGGTAGGCAGGTAGTTCTCAGAACTGGAGTTTGGACGTTAATTGTGGTTGCAGGTTTCAGTGTCACATCCTCCAATCTGTGTTCAAAGATATTAACATCTGAATTTAAAAATGTCATCTGTGTACTGTACTTGCTTAATGTCCTGCAGCAAGAAATGTCTACAAATTGTGTTGAGAAATGTGTTATTTGAGCAATTAATTTTTCATACATTCTATTTTTTGTTTCAGGCGATGAGCAGAACAGTCAGAACACAGCCATGTAGCGGAGAAAGAGGTATATTGATTGTGTTATGTATTTTATAAACTGAATGCATCTTCCTCTATTTACAGGCCTGTATTTTTCATGATAACATGTTTATTGATCTGAATGCAGGAATACCCATCATGCATCAGTAAGGTATGTGAAATCATCACATGGTAGTACTGCTTATAACTGTGGATAAAATCTAACAATGGTGATTTGTTTCTGTATCTTGGAGCAATTTGCTCAGCACACTTTTTTTAAAAATGTACTCCACAACATAAGTGGCAACTGCTTTTATGTATCTTTCACACATCTGTTAAGCTAGATGTTTAAGTGCTTTGCTTAGTGTTTATTTTGTATGTTTTAGCACACTTGTATGTCTGGCTGTATTTAGCTTTGCTATTTACAGAGTGGGTGTCTACTGTAACAGTGTTTGTACTACATGGTATAGCCTTCGATTCTGAATTCATAATGCATCTGCCTCAGACACCTTAGGTGTTTTTGTAGAAACACAGTTATATCCTAGGTTGACTGATTCTGGAACAGATAACCATTTGATTATGGCAGGTCAGTATAAGCAAGTGTATTAAGTTTTTTTCAGTGTACTGATTGCTGGTTGTTTTTGTAAATATTGAATATAGTTGTAATACTGTTAGTAACACACACACACACACACACACACACACACACACACACACACACACACACACACACACACACACATACACACACACACACACACACACATATATATATATATATATATATATATATATATATATATATATATATAGTACATTCTCATATGTCAACAGTTGTGTTGACTTAACATATCAAATTGTTTTTAATGTTGTACTTATTATTATTGATGTGTGTTCAGCCAAATATCATGCTGCCTGTCTCAAACATTTGTCATATGGCTTGTTTATTATCCACAATATTGTCAGATCACTTTCTCCTCATTTTGACAATGACATGTTATGGCTGCTCACATAAATCATTGAATGCAAATAGTACAATATGTTGTTTTAATTAAACATTCATACATTTTTAAAAAGCTAATGACCCTTGTGTGTCTATCTAAGCATATAGAATTATTCAGGAAAGAATATCTTTGCCCTTTTTAGAAGTACTACATACAGGGCCATAGCTAACTCTTTTTTTTCTCAAACACCTTTGTTGAATTATTACTTATGACATAGGCAAATTTGCATTCATATAAAAGTAATCAAACTATATTAAGTCTGTTCAGAACTGACGTGTCTCAATCCCTGTGCGTCATATCATATTCTATTGTGCTATGATATTCATGGGACTGTTCTGCATGATAGGCATTTGCTTTTCTTTTCTGTTGTGTTTTGCAATTAATCTTTACAGAGCATAATACCCATGGATGTTCCCCAATCCAAAGATGATGACATGCACATGCAAGGCCCCTGCCAGATTTTTCAGAGGATGACAGTGACAAAGATAATGATGATGCTGAGGCACCTCGACCCACCACTACCTAAGCCATCCTGCCTGCACTTCAGAGGAGACATTGGCACCACCAGGATAGCGACAGTTTTCAGGAGGAGATCCAGTAGGTCATGACCGATGTGTTATGAACAAAGATAAGAGACATTCTGGGGACCTTCTTATAGGGTATGGCATGAGCTATGCAGGATTCATTCAGGGTGATAGGTCATGATATTTTCAGGAGTCTGATCCCCATCAGCTTGGTCCTTCTGGTCGGTAAGTATTGTCTGTGTGTTCCACTTGTGTTATGCTGCCAACATGGGGATTGCCATTTCATTGATTGGACTGTGTATGCATTCTTCTACATGCATGCCATGTATCTGTCATGCTTATGTGTTATTATCGAGTGACATTTACTTTGGTTTCAATGTGTGTGTGACACACATTAACATATAGCACTTTCCACACACATGCAACTGTCTATGCATTGTGGAAGCTAACCTTCGAAATATTGCTGCAAAAGGAAGTCAGTAAACATGTATGTTACTGGGGCAACAGACCATCAATATAAGTTGTCCATACTCCATCATTAACAGTGTGATATGCCTTGGATTTCTGTTTTGCCATATCAGGTATATGCAACTTACAGACAAGTCATTCCACACGTTTTTGGATGACAGTCATCATGATGTCCAACTGTCATGATATGGCGCTGTGTCATAGTTTGGCACCACTGATACCATGTTGAATCATATACGGGTATATCCTGTGTATGTGTAGACCCCCATTGCTGACGGCATCAAACAGCAATGTAACATTAATTTGTACACAATGCTACAGATTACGCATTCTTTCACAGTGCATTATACTGTGTTTGTTGTATGTAGCATTTCCACACCCATGATGTAGTGGCATCGGTTTACTCCTCTCAGAAATAGCTGTACACATTAAATTACTGTACGTGTGTTCAAATAGTCAGAAACATAATGACACAGAAGGTTACCTTTGACATGTGAGCATTCAGTGTCCTCTGCTCCATAATGAGCAGGGACGTTAACATACACCTGCATTTCTTTGATGTAGCATGATTGCACATTACTGTGTATGTGTGTTTTATACATGTCCAGTTCTGTGGACATCAGCAATCCATCCAGCCATTTGACATACATTTTCCATTTGGTTAAATGTATGTCTGTGTGGCTTCTACAGCACCCTGTGTGCGTTACACATGCATTTGCGTTGTGTCAAATTACCATGTCCTGCTTTACATTGATATGGGGCCAGGTTGTCCACCTCCCTCTCACCTTCATATTTCCCAAATTATTTTTTTGCAGTTATGTTTGCCTTTGTTAAAACTACTGTCCATTGTCATTTAATAATTTGACACAGTGAACATGTGACACATGTATGCCCATTGTACTATGCAGGACATGTGCACACAAGTTGCTGGCTAATGCTTGCAACATTTTCTTGTCCTAATTATACTTGTGTGTTACACAGTGTAGTTTTTTTCCCATCCATGTGCACAACCTGCTATATTCATTATTCTGTACTGTTACATGTTTGCACATATTATTACATGTCATTGGTGTATGTATGTATGTATGTGTACTGACCTTGACATCATGTACATTACATTTATGCCAGTGACAGACTAACATACACATCTACACCTGTGTGTTGTCTTTGACATGGCATATGTGTGTAACATATGCACATTCCATTACACATCTGTTTTGATTGTGTACCCCTTCTAGTGTATGTAGCAGTGTTTGTTGCTCTTCTGCAGTACTTCTGCTTGACACTTTGCTTGGCTGTTTGCATTTCACATGCATGGTTGTAGGTTTTGTTCTATCCTCTGGAGTTATCTACCATTGTTAGTCTTGCATTTGCTCATCTGTAATGTTGCTTGGCTTACATGTGTACTGCAGATGGTCTAGTTGGGTATGTGTATATTTATCCAATGTGTACAGTGATCCTACTTTATTACCTTGGAACACCCATCTAGCATTGTTCGTACACATCCAGGTATGACTGCCACACAATTTGCGACATGCTGTAATATGATAGTATGCAGGTAGATATGTTTACTGTATTTCAACATGGATGGTATGCACCGCTACCCTGTTTGTCAACATTCCATTGCCAGTGTTGTGCAGTGTACTGTCTGTGTAACTTACCTGTCCTTACTGTTTTGTTTTCCATCCTTTGTCTTTCTTGTGTTGTGCTATTTGTGCTATGGGTATACCTTTTGTGATTACCTTCACCTCTTCTCCCAGTGTTTTCTCTGTTCTGATTTCATCTTGGAAAATATAAATATTCCCATTCTTCTCACAAACAGTTGTTTGAGTTATTATAGATTGTATGTTTGTGATTCTTAAAAAAAAGTGGTGCCCTATTCCCACCAAAACAATAAATAAATAAATAAATAAACAACATTGTCCATGTCCCTCTGACGTTTCCTCAGATTTTTGTATTCCAACTTCCCTCTTGTGTCCCTCTTCTTCACCTGTACCCCACATCTTTTTTATCACTTCCCTCTTGTGTGTCCCTCTTCTTCACCTGTACCCCACATCTTTTTTATCTCCTGCTTTCCTTGGCTGTGTGTGTGTTACTTGTGTTCACCACCCAAGTCCTGATCCCATTGTTAGTAACTGTTAGCTATGATCATGTGGCAGTGATTCCTCTTTGCCTTTAATTTTTTTTTATTAGAAAATTTATGGATTCCATCTGAATCTGAAGTCCAGTCTGATATCTTTTAATGGTACATGTGTTATGTAGATATCCACAATTGTCTCTGAGTTTACTGTAAAGAGTGATGTAAATATATATATTCCATATAGCCATGCAGCTTTGAAGCACGTATTATAAGTTATTGGATGACATACTGAAGTATACATACTTGTCTGAGATGCTATGTTTCTGTGTCTACTCCTGCAAATATATGTTAAAAATGCTGGGTTAATTGGCATTGTTAATGTTTTTTGTTTTTTTTTTATCATAATGGAGTCAGTTACATTCCATAGATATCCTTAATGTTACTGTACAGATGTTTTTGTATTTCTATATAACTATCAGAATTCCTGAATTGTGATCATCTTTCCATAACTTTGGTACAGTACAACATGATCGGGCAATCATTTTTTATTAATTATGGATTACCTACACATTTCTATAGTGCATTGTTCTAACTGCACCCAAGTTTTATCTTGATATCAGTGTAATGCATTGTATTCCATGACCTTTATGGAATCCTGCCCATACTACTGGAGCACAAATAGAAATCATACCAGCCGTGACTGTCTTTTGGTAATACCACCTGCCATCATGGCAACTGACTAGATAAGCATCTTAATACATTTCCATATATTTCTACTTGCCTATCATGGTACTTTGTATAACCAAACTAGATTCAATGAAATGCAACACCACCTGCCATCATGGCAACTGACTAGATAAGCATCTTAATACATTTCAATGTATTTCTACTTGCCTATCATGGCACTTTGTATAACCAAAGTAGATTCAATGAAATGCAATTTCAAACATTTAAAAATTGTGCTTTTATTAATTGTTTCAGTGTTTTCTGATGCAACCACCTGTGATTCAAACAAATGAATGTAATAATAATGATGATGTTGATGATGATGATAATGATACAGCTTTACAGTAACTCCCCTTTCCTTAATGTTCACCAACCATATTTTGAATGCTCTGTGTATGTCTGATCTAAGTACTGAGGGGCAAGCTGAAGAAGGCTTTTTGTTTTAAATTGTAGCACCACTAATCACTTGTCATATCCTATGGGATTACCTACATTTTCGACTTGCTACAATCAAGCAGCTGCTCACAAACTGAATTGCTTTAATTTGCTATGGATGTACAATAAGCTGATGTATTTCTACAAGCATAATTTGTGACATTCCAAGAACTTTAGTATCTAATCAAAAAAATTTCTACTTAGATTACACAGCCAGCCTATGCCACAATTAAACAGCAAAATTATTGAGCAACAACTTACAGCTGACATAAATAATTATTAAACTTGGAAACATATGTGTAAGGATAGACATATCATTAAATCATGCTCAAATTAAACTAATTCAGATTTTTCAACTTTCTGCAATATATCAGTGCAATATTATAAAACCTAAACATTAGAATATGATTTGATCTTTACAAAAATAAATACATTTTATTTACCTAACAGTAGTATAAAAAATGTCAAAGAAATGTTTATGAATTCTATCTTTTTTCCAGGGTATCTTTTTATTTTTAAATACTGGAGGCTATTTTATGTTCCATACATTTGGAAAATGTAGCTACTAATCATAAACTATTCCATGTTTTATTATTGGAGGGATTCAATGTATCTTTCACTGGAAAGTGTAAATTAAAAAGATTTTTTGTT
The DNA here is from genome assembly GCF_019279795.1 of Protopterus annectens. Lineage (NCBI taxonomy): Eukaryota > Metazoa > Chordata > Ceratodontiformes > Protopteridae > Protopterus > Protopterus annectens. The sequence goes on from NC_056733.1 coordinate 1,558,133,917, forward strand.
GTTTTAAATTTTCTCTTAAATATTGGCAACATGGTGACTGAAATATTTTGACAGCGGTGCAAACTAATATTTTATACAACAAATTAAATAATAACTTAAAATAAACAATAATGCCTTGTCGTACCATCATGAATGGGAAGCAATGGATTACCCATAACACTGTGTGGCTAATTTTTAAAAAAGAAGGTCACATCCAATGAATGGTCTGTTTTTTTCAAATAATGCCCACATTGGATGACAATACATATCTTACAAGATTGCCTTCCTATTTGTTTTAGTGGACTTATGTCATTTATTAGCTCTTCCTAATGGAGACTGACATGCATTTCACAATTCATTATTCCCTAGTCCTAGCTGTCTGATTTCACCTGCCTGTGTTTATTGTTCTTAGCCTGCAGGTGGTGTACAGGGATAAAGCACTACCCTATACCAAGGGCCTGAGTTAATCCAGAGGCTTGAGTAACTGATGGTACAGGGTGGGATGACAGGCAAGCCCATCTTCAGGGAAAGATGGAGGTTCATATGTCTGAATCAATCACATACAATTTGATTTCCCAGTTAAAAATTGAGGAAGTCAACAAATAGTGTTGCCCTTGAGTGTGCTATCATCAGCTTCTTCCAAAAGAGAGGGATGATCCATCAGTGATGCACATTGCATGTCCCATTCTCAGAGTATTACTGGATAGGCACATGAGGGAGGGAGAAAGTAGATGAAAAATCCCTCAGCAGAAGAATGACACTACCCTGGGATGCCTTAATCTTCTTGCTGGTTCTAATTTTTTTCACAAAAGTGTGATCTAAAAAAAATATGTTTACTATTATTTTAGTAACACTGCAGGTTTGCAGTCTGTGCTTACAGTATGCTTCAGGTGGGTACATATTTTTCTCTTTTCTGAGCAGCAATGGAATCAGCATATTTTTGTAAGAGGTATGTGGAAACAAACTTCTCATGTGAGAAAGTATAGAGCAGTTTGAAGACTGCAAAAAAATATCTATAAAAAAAATGCAGATCAGTAAATCAGGTAATGGTTTTCCATCACTTGCGTTTGTATTTGGAAACTGCTAGTTAAGAAATCTGTGTGCTCTGCACTATTTAATTTGAAATCTAATCTTGCTGGAGGTCCTCATCCCGCCCCCACCTGAAACAAAAAAGACCACAGTGAAAAACTTCTCAAAAGCCGATTTCACACTTCTAAAAACTAGTGTGGTCTCCTTTAAGGCCCCTGAGCCAGTGGTAAACATTACTCAAACCGCTGAATCACTTACAAATGCCTTCTACCAGCACCTACAGGACTGCATGGATCAGGCAATTCCAAACAAAACTAAGACTCTCTGTACAAAAGGCAAGCGTCCAGTCTGGTGGACCCCAGCCATAAACAAGCTCTACAACAAAAGGAGGAAGCTACTACAAGATAGAGCAAAATCCTTGAAAGGTAAGACACCTTTGATCATTATAAGTAAAAACTAAGAGCTCTCATAAAATCATCCAAGGCAAATTTTGAGAGAAATATCGCCAAGGACTCTAAAGACAATCATAAGGCCTTCTTTAGCTATGTTAGAAACCTAGGAGGAAACTCCCAGATATGCTCAGAATTAGTTCAAAATGATGTGAAAATTACTGAACCTACACACATTGCTAACATACTGGCTGACAGGTTCAGTGCAAACTTCTCCCCTCCCCAAAAGGAGAGATATCTATTCCAGAGGATTGTAGCCCCAAACATCTCCAACGCCCAGGTGAGAACTGCCCTCACTAAGGCAAAAACACAGCATCCATGGGACCGGATGGTGTCCCCGGCTGTGTGCTTCATGAACTCAATGAGGAATTAAACCCACAGTTAGGACAGCTGTTTAATCTTAGCCTCACCTCAGGATACGTACCCAAGGAGTGGCGCGGCGACTGTGGTCCCACTTCATAAGGCGGTGCCTCCACAGACCCTGGAAATTACCGCCCATTAGCTTGACAAGCCTTATCTGCAAAGCCATGGAGAGGATCATAATGGAACTCATAAATAAAGACATAGGGAACTTGCAGACTTTGGATCCAACCCAGTTTGGCTTTGTCAAAGGCAGATCCTGCCTCTTAAACTTGGTTGACTTTTCGAGACAGTCACCAAGGCCATTGATGAGGGAAAGGCAGTCCATACAGCCTACCTCGACCTGGCAAAGGCCTTCGACACAATACCCCACTCAGGTATCATCGAAAAACTCATCAGCTTGAATGTAAACCCATACATCACAAGATGGGTTGCAAACTGGCTAGCGACAGAACCCACAGGGTCAGAGTTGCTGGAGCCATGTCAGACTCAAAGCCTGTCACAAGTGGTGTCCCACAGGGCTCAGTCCTGGGTCCACTCTTGTTCGGCATCTACTTTTCTGAAGTACAAGCAAACACAGGAGGGTTATGGCTGACAAAGTTTGCAGATGACTGCAAACTGGGCCATAGTCGAAAACACATCTGACACAGATATCCTCCAGAAGGGCCTCACACAAACGGATAACTGGTGCCAGAGCCATGGCCTGAAGTTAAACGCCAAAAAATGCATAGTCATACCCTTCGGGAAAAACAAGGTTACCCCTAGCTACCATATAGGTGACAATCCACTGAGCACAGAAAAGTCATCAGGGATCTGGGGACCCAAGTTGACAGTAGTCTTCGTTTGACACTCATGTTGCTAAAGTAGTTAGGAAAACCTTCTATATCGCCCACCTGATCATGAAGGGATTCACATCTAGATCAAGGGAGGTCATCGTCCCACTGTACTCATCACTCATTAGACCTATGATTGAGTACAATGCCCCGTTCGGAATGTATCTGACCAGACACCTGATGCAGCTTGAAAGGCCCCAAAGGTTCCTCACCAAAAGGATAAAGGGTCTCAAAAATATGTCTTATGCTGCCCGACTGAAAGAACTCCAGCTTTATTCAGTCTCATACCGCTTGCTCAGAGGTGACCTGTGCCTGACATATAAGGCCATGTCAAACCCAGATTTGATGAATATGCTTCACCTCAAAAATCTAGATCCCTCAGAACCACAAGGGCGGGAGACTTAAACCTTGACACGGTTATAAATAGAACGTGCTGGAGGGACAGATTCATCACCCAGAGACTCCCTATGCTGTGGAACAAAATCCCGGTACATGTGAGGCAGAGCACCTCACTGGCCTTGTTCAAGAGGAATCTTGACCAATGGATGGGAGATCGCAGATATACCCCAGGGATTACTTCAGTGTCACTGCTTGACAGAGGCACAGAAAAATGATAGGCATAGTTTTTATTCAAACTAAAGGGGTGGCGAAAGCCACATAACTATGGGCTAGGCTTATAAATGCCCTTGGGCAGATAGCCTAGTATGAACCTATGAACCTATGAACCTATGAACCTAAATTCAGAAAAGAGGAAAATAGAATTCATTTAAAACTTCTTAGGGAATTAAAACAAATGTGATTGAGAATCCAAATGCAACAGCAAAAGAGACGGAAACTGTACAAAAATAAATTGGATGGAAGAGATAATGAAGAAGAGTTTATCTTAACTGGCTTCTAAATAAAATAGAAGACACAGAAAATGGAGAAAGAAGGTGCAATGTAAGAATTTTTAGAGTTCCTGAAAAATCTGCGAGAGAAAGCAAATCCTTTGGAATTGAAAGAGCACATTCATCAACTGGGAAATCCATTCCTACTAACCCAAATTCCACTCTATGATCCATAGTGGTAAAATTTCTCTTTTTTGGATAACAAACTTTTGCTAAAGTTTGCATGGTCAAAAGCACTACTAAAATGGTTCAGAACATTGTAAGATTTGATAATGACTATGCATTAGAAAAAACAAAAAAAAATTTTGCCAGTTATCAAACATCTTAAACAAAATAATTTCAAGTCTTATTTATTTCCAACAAGATTTGGGATGTTCCATTCTATGGGTGAAAGCATCTTTAATACATTCCTGGAAGTAAAACATGTTTCCACTTCTCTTAACTTACTCTTTCACAAGAAGAAATGGATTTTTCTAGAACTAACATGAAGAGGCAACCAGAAAAATACAACAGAATGGCAATTCACACAAGAAATAAAACTTGTCTTCACAAAGCATGTTGGTTAAGAAAAAGAAGAAACATGAAGTTGTATTTATTATATCATTTAGATATAGTTAATTTAATTTAACTAATTTCACTGAATCTCATTTCACTGAATTGCAGTTAGTAGAGTACTGTAAGGCAAGAAAAAGGTATATGCCCATTTCCCCACTCTAGTGTGATCCTGGAGTTAGTATATATAGTTTGGGGGTAGGGGGCATAGCCCCCAGTTAGTTTGAGTAAATATTGTCTTCTGGAGAAAGTCAGTCATTGGTGTTGTAACTATGCATGTCTATTGTTTAAATTGTATTGTTTTGAAGTTTTTGGTAAAATAGAATATAAAACAAACAAGGTGAGGGCTATCCCCCCACCCTTCAACTATATATACTAACTCCAGTATCACACTATGGTGGGGAAAAGGGCATATGCCTTTTACTTGCTTTACAGCAGTCTACACAGTGCCATATATACTAAGTTCAGTTCAGTGAAATGAGATTCAGTGAAATTAGTTTTCAGTAATTTGTGTTTTCAGCAATGTGGTCTGGGTGAAATAAAATTCAGTGAAATGAGATTCAATGAAACAAAGTAGACCCATATAATATATCTGTGTAGTATTATTTTCTCATCTTAACAAGAATAAATAGCTCTCATAAATAATAATGACAGATAACAGAGAAAGGAAATATATTAGCTAGTGTAGTTTATCTTTCAGGAAATATTCAGGTAAGCTTTAATTTTACTTGCTGGATAAATCATTACATAGAGAGGTCTGGGATATGTAGGACAGAGACAAGATATAGTCATCATGTTTCATTAATGCATTAGTTAAAGTGCAATTGTTGGGAAACTGTTAAATAGCTGCATACAAATTAGACCTAATAGTTTCTTTTCTTTTGGATACACTCATTCACATTGCTTTTGACTCTATTAGATATAGTGTCAAAGTTAAAGCATTGTTAAATATTTGCATATAGACTGGTTTTAATATGTTCCTTCCTCTGCTTTTAATTGTATCATTTTGCAGTGTCTTGGGTTTCACTGGTACTTTTGGTGGGAATTTGATGGATGAGTTGTGCAGGGCTGTGAGTAGTGAAAATGGCTGAGGATAGTGGTGAATTTCAGGGTGTTTTGGAGGAGTATTTGACTCTGTGACATTTAGAGATTATGCAAACTGTGCATATTCTATATTTGGGCTTTTCTCACTTTTTGGTTGCATTGCTTCATGGTGGCTTGGGTTTCATTTTAATTTATTGGTGCTTTTGTGTGTGGGTTGTTTGAAATGAAAATGTTGATAATAACAGTGAATTTTTGGGCATTTTGGGAGAATGTTTGACTGTATGTCGCTTAGAGTATTTGCTAACACTTTTCCCACTCTAACTGCTTTTTACTTACTTGCACTTTTGAAACAGGTAATATAAATGATATTAATAGCTATACTTTGTTTAATTCCTTTTAAATGTATAATTTTATTTTTTAGCTTATAATAGGATGAGTTAGTCTTTGAAGGGAGAAAAAAAAGAAAACAAAAAAAAGGAAAAAGAGATGGGAAAAATAGTATTGAATTGTGTGACTTGTGCGCTAAGAGCTGTGAAATCCAGTTATTGGAAATGTATTATTAGAAGTGAACTACTCTTGCTTAACCTTATGGGAAGGATTTCTTTCTTCACTGTACAGGAAATTATGTAGTTGTCCTGGTAGCAAAAAATGAAGAACCACCTAATTCTAAATGATTATTCTTTAGACAATGGTGCAGAACTGAGGACAGTAGAAAGGGGTGGGGTTATGGTTTCTTGATACAATTACATTGACTATTTATATTCTGACTTAGATGGAATATTTATACAAGAATACTTAATCCAGAATACATATTTATTATGAGCTATGATGACTATATTTAGTAACATAAAAACTAACTCTCATTTATTTTAATTTATCATCAAAGATCTGAAGACATGCTACCAGAGGGAAAAGAAGGGGAAGGGGAAAAAGAAGGGGGAGATAATAGTTATTACTGGTTGTACCATTAGGAACCAAGTTAAATTGATACATAAGATTTCTTTTTCCTCACAAATTATGCATGATTATTATTCTATGAAAGGAAAGAGAAGAGAGGAGAAAGAGGAAAGGAGAAAAGAACAAAAGAAAAGGAAAGAAAGAAAGGAAAAAGAAAGAAAACTAGGTAAAAACACAAATGGGCACAACGTTTGACACCCTTGCAAGAATCACGCATTTTCATCTTATATAGACATAGTGCAACAGTTTTTATATCAGAATATTCTTGTGCCTTTTTAATGAAATTTAAACAGCTAATGAAAGGATTAAACAATTATATTATTGTTACTAATTGTAGAGTTAAGATCATAGTCCTAAGCCTTATAATTTTGTGCTTAATTAGTTGATATTTCTACTGTGTTCTAATTTCATCATGGAAAATACAAATATTCAAATTTTTTATGGACAGTTTGAGTTAGTATGAAATATTTGTGATTTATTAAGACTTGGGAAATTTGCTTTTAAAATTAATAAGCAGGTTAGCATACCTAGAGTGTTTCAGAAGATAAAGATAGATAAGTATATATGCTGTCTTGTTTTATTGAATGGTATCTCAGCTGATATAACACTTTAAATCTTAAACCATAGTTTTCTACTTCACAAACTATATATGTTACCAATTTAAAACTAGCAAAAAGTACATATGTACAATATTATGTCATACTTTTTACTCAAGTGCTCTGTGGTATTTTTTAAATAATAAAATGTCTTTTAACAGAGTGATAGTAAGTTGACTAATTAATGGAAGGACTACATAGATTAGTTTTAATGCATTATTGTTTGGATTTATTACAGGCAATATCCATTTATACATGGAATTGGGATGCACTTGCTTTAGATATTTTCTACAGGAAAATGCATGCAAGATGTGTGAAATAAATGAAAAATGATATTTGTCCAATACTCATATAACTAAACTACACATATAGATAGTCGAAAGGACAATTTTTGAATGCCTTATATACAAATGATTATGCCATTTTAAAAACTTGAAAATGTTGTAGCTGTTTATTACAAGCCATGTTTTTCATCAAGTAATACAGTTTACAAATATAATCTGTTGATTTGTAGAACATCTGCAGCATGTTTAATGAATTCACAAAACACTTGCATGAATGCTTTTTACTGAACATAACAACTGACATTTTAACTTCTTATATAAATATAGTGCTTAAAGTTTAAGTATCCATTGATTATTAATGTTTTATAAAAATACAAATTTAGACTCATAGAAATGTGAATGGATAATAAATTGACTTCTCTACATCTGATGATAGATTAATCATCTCCTTTTATGGTTGTTGAATGAATGTAACATTGATATATGGATGGAAATTTGTTTTACAAATAAATTATTTTTCTTAAATTTTCATTCATTCATCTTAACTGCAGCACTGCATATAGAAGTAGTATACACACCTGTTAATTATTCCTTTTGGATTCTATTGATAGTATGCAGTTTTATTCAGACATTTCTGTTTGTTATAAATATAATTATTAAAAAAATAAAAACAATTTAATAAGTATATCACTGAGTTAAATGTACTAAAAACAAATAATCCTTCTCAGCTAGCTTGTTTGCTTAAGCTATGCAGTAAATTGGAGAATCCAGGGGAGATTAATTTGTCCAGTACAAATTTTGTAGGACCTGTAAGACTATTTCAAAAATAAATGGATTATTCAACCAATTCCTTTTAAGATATATATAAATGTTGTCTCTTTACATGTTACAAGCCTAATTAGATATCCTGCAGTTAATGAAGCATGGGTAGTATTTTTACAGGAAACTTGTATTAGAACTGAAGACAGCGAAGAAATAAAACTGTTAAACTATGAAATCTTGTCTTAGTCATGTTATAAATCCAAAAGAATATAAATGATGACTCTTTGGAGGGGAAAAAAGTTATGACAAAAGTACTATTACAAAAAGAAGTATGAGACATATGTTTACAATGTTTGTAATAGAAAATGATAAAATAATGTGGACCTTTGCAAACTTATATTGGTTTTCAGGAATGGGAATAAAAAAAAGCTAGAATTTACTTAACTAACATTGCAGATGTATACATGAACAGGAATCTAATAATTGGTGAGGATTTTATTGCATTATGCAAAATTCTAAAACTAGTGCATGTAGAGACCCAAATCTTTCAATATCTGCAAAATTATTTAAAAAAAAAAAGATGAGACATTTCAAATATGATTGATGCTTTTTTCCTTAACAAATTCTGACTCATTACATTTTCTTATTATACTCATGAATTTGGTACATATTTTAGAATTGACAAACTTTTCATATCACAGGAACCTTCCTCAAAATATTCAACTTATAATAGTATGCATTATCCTACTTCTAATCGTATTGCCATTAATTAGAAATGAAAGGTAAAGTATAACAAAAAACTGACATATACGACTAGGATTCCAGCTTCTATAACAGCATTACAAGACTTTAATGCCTGGTTTATAAATGAGGCCAATTTCTTTTTGGATGGCGATTTTAAAGAAGGAACATGTATATTAATGGTATGGGACTCTTTCTAAGGCTTACTTATATGTTAGTATAATGTCTTTGGTAGAGCAAGAAAAACAAGCCGTGGGATGATGGCATAAAAAAGATGAAATCCAAAACTTAAAAAAAAAATTAAAAGGGAAATAAATCTTTATTAGATCAAACTGGAAATCTTAACAAAAGATATTAAACAATACTCACACAGAACATCTATGATTTTAGAAAAACTAAAAAAGTTATCTTCATGCAATGCCTCCTAGAGACATGGACATCACAATAATAACATCTAAAATACTTTTAAAATCACACATTACAAATATTCTGAATACTAATAATAGTAAACTTATGACAGATATTGAAGATATTCTTTTTTAATTTAAATCTTATTATAAAAATTTAAATAATTCAAACGACTGTACATTAACTAATAACATACAAAATATTCATTTTTCTGGATAATTTAAAAATTCCAAAGATTTCTGAGACAGGAAGAACAGCATTGATAAAAGCATATGCATTAGTGAAATCAAGCAACAAAAGAGACAATTCAAGTCAAAGTGCCAAATATAGCTCTGATGAAGTCCTTTTTGTATTTATTGGACAAAAGTGCTCAACATTAAACACTTATTTATTAAAGGTTGTCTGCTTGGAATAATAGCTGGATTCTTGTGCCTACTCTTTGTTGTGAAGTGATCCTAGCTAGTGACAAGGTAAGCCTAATTTGGCTATTGTTACTAGTTTATTGCAGGGCTTTTTTTCTACATTTTGGCTGGTGCCAAGCATGGATGGTATAATTTCTGAATTATATAAAGTATTTCCACTTAAAGTAGTACATTAATTCCTTAACACATAATTATATTTCAATCTAATTTTATTAATCCTCCATCTTGGAAATATTCTCTAGCTTTTGCCATACCCAAAACTAAAAACTAATGTATTTCTTTGTTCTACTTATTGGCCAACATCTCTTTTAAATGCAGACTACAACATTTTATGTCTACTTTAGCAGAAAGATTTAAAAAAATTATTTTCAAGTTAATTAATAAAAATCAGACAGGTAGCATACCTAAAGAACAAACACAGGACAATATCAAAAGAATAATAATTATAGATCTAACAAATAAAAGAGAAGATGGTTTAGCTTTAATAACTCTAGATACAGCAAAAACTTTTGATGCAATAAACTGGAATTATATTTTCAAATGTTTGGAATACTTTGGATTATCTCAATAAGTTAAACGTTTAAAAAAATTATTTATGAAATAAAGCATAAGTTAAAATAGGTTCCTATCTCTCTGATTCTTTTGAGGTAGTGAAAGGGACTAAAAAAGGATGCCCACTTTCTCTTATTTTATTTGCTTTAGGGTTTGAAATGTTAGGTATAGCCACAAGATCCAATAAGAATATTTATGGGTTTTGTTTAACTAAAGAATATCGGTTTAAAATAATGTTATTTGTAATTGATATGATTTTAAAATTTCAAAGATTCAAAGTTAGATATATCTATTCCTAAATTATTTAATATTATAGAAGAACTTGGGAAAATTCCATGTCTCCATTTTAATAAAAATAAAACATATATGTATTAATTAACAATAATACATATTCAACTGAAGTTATGGAAAAATAACCAGCAAATCTAGGAAGATGAAATACTCATGTATTCTTTCAATTAAATCCTGTGATATAATTAGAGATAAATCCAGTCGCTAAGAACAGTCCACAATGTAAAAAAACACACACTCCAGTTCCTAAGGGCACAAGGCGCCCAGCACAAGCAGCACAAATTCAGTACTCAGTCATCAGGTTAAAACTGAAGAATTTTATTCTTAAAACACAATAAAGACGTTAAGCGCTTTCATCACTCCATGACTTCATCAGAACAATAGTAATTGCACTCAGATCCCATTTATATGCACTTCACATCACATGACACTCACTTAATAAACCACCTGACATAATTATTTAAATTAAAAAAATTAAAAGTGCTGAACGCATTTCATAAACCTTCATTCTCACTTCCCCAATAATATAGAACACATTTATCTAAAAACATACTATATATGCACTTGAAAAAAATGCAATACATGTAAAAACTCCTTTCATATTGCACATATTGACAATATACATATCCTAAATTCATGTCTTGTTAATAGTCATACACTTATCATAACAGACTCATATGCATTGTATACCAATTACATATACCCTAAGTTACCCAGAGTTGTCCAATATAGGTTTGATGGAAATATGGTCATTTATTCCCGGGTACACAGAGGCATTAAGTCTAATTTGCCACCTGACTTCCTTGTCACTAACTGCCTTTTTAATATCACCCCCTCTCACATTACCCTTGACCAGTTCCAAAATACCAAATTTAAATGTCGAGCATTCCTTGCTATTTTTCAGGTGCTTCCAAAGGGCATTATTATCATCATTTTTCCTGATGCTGTAGTAGTGGTCATAGATTCTATTACGCAAACACCTAATAGTTTAGCCTACGTAATAGCATGGACAATGTGTACAGATAGCCAGATATACTAGATTTTTTGTCCTACAGTTCCCTTTACAAAAAACAATTTTAGCTTTGTTGAAATTTTGTAAAGTGATAGTTGTACCATCAAAGATGTATTGACATTGCTGGCAAGTTCCACATTTTTTAGTTCCCACACATTCACTACATTTGTTTAAATCATACTTCCTTTCCAACAATAATTTCATGTTAGAACCATTCTTGTAAACAAAGTTGGGCTCTTTCCCCACAATTCTCAATACGTCACTGTCAGCCTTTAAAACTGTCCATTTCCTCTGCACAATATCTTTTATGTCCCTACTATGTGCTGAGTGCTGTATAATACATGCCCTCTTAAATTTACTACTGTCAGCATCAGTGTCAGTTGTAACAACATCAGGTCCTTTGTCTAAGCCAAGCCTTGATCCTAATAAAGGCTTGTACTTAACTCCCCATTCCTTCCTCACATATTCACTAACATCAACTATCATATCCATAGGGTAACCCCTCTCCCTGAAAAAATTTTTTACCTTCCTCAATTCCACCTCCAAGTCATTAGCGTTAGATGTCATCCGGGCCACCCAGATGCATTGCCCTTTTATGATATTCCTTTTCTAGGCCCAAGGATGGTTACTGGAAAAATGCAAATAGGAATTACTAAAAGTATTTTTCCTGTATATATTTGACTTGAATTTCTCATTCTGTGTTGTAATTCTCACATCCAGATAGGGAATGGTTACATTATCCATATTAAAGGTAAATTTAAAATTCTCACTGCAAGAGTTTAGGTACCCACAAAATTTGTCTAACTCGTCACTATTGCCTTTCCAGAGTAAAAATATATCGTCCAAAAAACGAAGGTAGCAGGAGACATACTTATACCATTCAGATTTAAAAATATGCTCCTTTTCCCAGTCGAATACCACCAAATTAGCATATATGGGGGCACAAGCAGCCCCCATCGCTACTCCCTTAATCTGCTGGTGGTATTCCCCTTCGTAATAAATGTAATTGTGTGCCAAAACAGTCTCCATAAACTCCAAAATCAATAAATTTTTATCTCCAGATGACATACCAAGACTATAAACGCTCTAATGAAATCTGGCCAAACCTTCCTCTTTGGGTATGTTTGAAAATAGATCAATGACGTCGATAGTCACTAACCATTCAACCCCATCAGCCAACTCTGGTTGCAATCTACAAAGGAAATCCCAAGAGTCGCATACCAAGTGTGGAATTTTCCTTAATGTAGGTTTAAGCCATTTGTCTATAACCCTACCAAAGGGAAAGGTCTTAGCCTGACTCCCCGAAATGATAGGCCTAAACGGTGGATCATTTATGTCCTTATGGACTTTTGGAATACCTACAATGGTTCCTATAATGGGGTTCTCAACTTTCAGAAACTTGTATAAATCAATTCCAATCCTTCCTTCCAATAATAAATCCTCTAACAACATGTCCACCTTGTGGTACCCGATGTGGACTTCATTCCTTGAAGAAATCATATATTTTCCAGAGTTAAGCAAAAAACTCATGATTTTATTTTTATAATCACTTGCATGGTATAGCACTACCCCACCCCCCTTGTCCGGTTTCATAATCCGGATCTTTTTATCCCCCTGTAATTCTTTCAGTATATCATATTCGTCCTTAGTTAAATTGAACCTCATACTGTTCTTACTTCGTTTGCTGTACTTATATAAATCACTTATTTCAAGTTTCTCAAAAGTATCCAGCAAGTTATTCAGGGGTGGCGTGTATGTGCTGTTAGTCCCAAAGTCTTTATATATGTGGTGTGTACCATCATATTTCACACTTAAGTTTAGTTTTCTTACGTACTTCTTAATATCAACTATGCTGTCTACCAAATTAAATGTCCCTTGAGGTATGAACTTCATCCCCTTAGAAAAAAGGGTGAAATGTTCTTTTTTAAGTTTCACATCAGAGTAATTGTATATATAAAAATTGTCGTACGAGCTAATAATTTCATTAACCTTAACAATCTCAGGGGATAGATTCATAAGGACAGGTCCGGGTATATTGTTTAACCTCTCCCCGTCCTCCCCACATAACCTTCCCTTCCTTGTTGGTACCTCCTTAGTTCCCCTTCCCAATCCTGTTCTCTCTCTAAAAAATCTTGACTGCATGGTTGTTTTTCGTAGTTGTTAAACTCACTGTGATTACTCCTGTATTGATTGTACACCCTAGGTCTCTGGTTATTACTAGCATCTCCTCCAAATTTCCCATTCCTTTTAGATGCCTTATACTTGTCATATTGGTTGTTGTTATGACTCTTCTCCCACCTGTATTCATTGCCCTTTTTGTATTGCTCCAAATCACGGTTCAATTTGTTACATTTATGTTCAAATTGCTTATCTATAACCCCAGCTACCCAATTGAACCATGATTCATAGTACATTTCATATTCGTCATATAATAAATAGTGTACAATACTATTATTCAACTCATCCAATTCAGTTAACAGCATACATATCCGTTTGTCATTACACTCCATTATGAATTTAATAAAAGAAAAACCGAAACCATCAAATAGTTTGCAACATTCTTTTTTACTGTTTTCATCCAGTATAACCCCCATAGGCATCTTAAAAAACCTGAGTCCCATAGGTACAACGCTCTTGTCAAGACATTTCTTTAAATAATTATTGTCCAATTGAAGGCTTTTTACAATCTTAAACTTTTTACCAAACAAAAATATGGTGTCTTTCAAACACTGTTCACCATGTTCACCTTCGTTATTGTTATTGCTACCAACACACCTCCCAGTATCTCCAAACTCATGCTGACCCTCCAAAAAAGTATTGTAGTTAAAACGCCTCTCCCCGTGAGTAGGGTTGGTGGTTAACTGTTTAACAGTACCTTTATCTTTACCATACGCTGCAAATGCGTATGTTTTTTTTGGAACAGTTCTTTTTGGCCTCGCTCCCGAAAGATTTAATTCCCCTTCCGATCCGTTCCTACTGACCCCCACAGGGTTTTTTTTCCTGTCCAATATCCTCGGAACGCAACCTAATGGAAGCTGGTTTGTCCGTTGGATTACCATCCGAGCGAGTGCCATGTTGCTCCTCACCTCCCTCTCGTCGACTCCCTCCACGTGTTGACGTCACAGGTTTGGCGTTCTCTACAGTCGAGTTAGGTTGAGACATCATCTCCAGCAGTCTCGTCAGCTCACCATGCATGATGGCCATTTCCGACTGCAAGCCCCTTATCTCGTCTCGTCTAGGGGAAAAAATCGAAGGTAGTTCATCAAGCGAGTCCATACTCGCTCCTCCACAAAATAAATCCAGTCACTAGGAACAGTCCACAATGTAAAAAAACACACACTCCAGTTCCTAAGGGCACAAGGCGCCCAGCACAAGCAGCACAAATTCAGTACTCAGTCGTCAGGTTAAAACTGAAGAATTTTATTCTTAAAACACAATAAAGACGTTGAGCGCTTTCATCACTCCATGACTTCATCAGAACAATAGTAATTGCACTCAAATCCCATTTATATGCACTTCACATCACATGACACTCACTTAATAAACCACCTGACATAATTATTTAAATTAAAAAAATGAAAAGTGCTGAACGCATTTCATAAACCTTCATTCTCACTTCCCCAATAATATATAAAACATTTATCTAAAAACATACTATATATGCACTTGGAAAAAATGCAATACATGTAAAAACTCCTTTCATATTGCACATATTGACAATATACATATCCTAAATTCATGTCTTGTTAATAGTCATACACTTATCATAACAGACTCATATGCATTGTGTACCCATTACATATACCCTAAGTTACCCAGAGTTGTCCAATATAGGTTTGATGGAAATATGGTCATTTATTCCCGGGAACACAGAGGCATTAAGTCTAATTTGCCACCAGACTTCCTTGTCACTAACTGCCTTTTTAATATCACCCCCTCTCACATTACCCTTGACCAGTTCCAAAATACCAAATTTAAATGTCGAGCATTCCTTGCTATTTTTCAGGTGCTTCCAAAGGGCATTATTCTCATCATTTTTCCTGATGCTGTAGTAGTGGTCATAGATTCTATTACGCAAACACCTAATAGTGATGTGAAGTGCATATAAATGGGATTTGAGTGCAATTACTATTGTTCTGATGAAGTCATGGAGTGATGAAAGCGCTTAATGTCTTTATTGTGTTTTAAGAATAAAATTCTTCAGTTTTAACCTGACGACTGAGTACTGAATTTGTGCTGCTTGTGCTGGGCGCCTTGTGCCCTTAGGAACTGGAGTGTGTGTTTTTTTACATTGTGGACTGTTCCTAGCGACTGGATTTATTTTGTGGAGGAGCGAGTATGGACTCGCTTGACGAACTACCTTCGATTTTTTCCCCTAGACGAGACGAGATAAGGGGCTTGCAGTCGGAAATGGCCATCATGCGTGGTGAGCTGACGAGACTGCTGGAGATGATGTCTCAACCTTACTCGACTGTAGAGAACGCCAAACCTGTGACGTCAACACGTGGAGGGAGTCGACGAGAGGGAGGTGAGGAGCAACATGGCGCTCGCTCGGATGGTAATCCAACGGACAAACCAGCTTCCATTAGGTTGCGTTCTGAGAATATTGGACAGGAAAAAAACCCTGTGGGGGCCAGTAGGAACGGATCGGAAGGGGAATTAAATCTTTTGGGAGCGAGGCCAAAAAGAACTGTTCCAAAAAAAACATACGCATTTGCAGCGTATGGTAAAGATAAAGGTACTGTTAAACAGTTAACCACCAACCCTACTCATGGGGAGAGGAGTTTTAACTACAATACTTTTTTGGAGGGTCAGCATGAGTTTGGAGATACTGGGAGGTGTGTTGGTAGCAATAACAATAACGAAGGTGAACATGGTGAACAGTGTTTGAAAGACACCATATTTTTGTTTGGTAAAAAGTTTAAGATTGTAAAAAGCCTTCAATTGGACAATAATTATTTAAAGAAATGTCTTGACAAGAGCGTTGTACCTATGGGACTCAGGTTTTTTAAGATCCCTATGGGGGTTATACTGGATGAAAACAGTAAAAAAAAATGTTGCAAACTATTTGATGGTTTCATTTTTTTCTTTTATTAAATTCATAATGGAGTGTAATGACAAACGGATATGTATGCTGTTAACTGAATTGGATGAGTTGAATAATAGTATTGTACACGATTTATTATATGACGAACATGAAATGTACTATGAATCACGGTTCAATTGGGTAGCTGGGGTTATAGATAAGCAATTTGAACGTAAATGTAACAAACTGAACCGTGATTTGGAGCAATACAAAAAGGGCAATGTATACAGGTGGGAGAAGAGTCATAACAACAACCAATATGACAAGTATAAGGCATCTAAAAGGAATGGGAAATTTGGGGGAGATGCTAGTAATAACCAGAGACCTAGGGTGTACAATCAATACAGAAGTAATCACAGTGAGTTTCACAACTACGAAAAACAACCATGCAGTCAAGATTTTTTAGAGAGAGAACAGGATTGGGAAGGGGAACTAAGGAGGTACCAACAAGGAAGGGAAGGTTATGTGGGGAGGACGGGGAGAGGTTAAACAATATACCCGGACCTGTCCCTATGAATCTATCCCCTGAGATTGTTAAGGTTAATGAAATTATTAGCTCGTACGACAACTTTTATATATACAATTACTCTTATGTGAAACTTAAAAAAGAACATTTCACCCTTTTTTCTAAGGGGATGAAGTTCATACCTCAAGGGACATTTAATTTGGTGGACAGCATAGTTGATATTAAGAAGTACGTAAGAAAACTAAACTTAAGTGTGAAATATGATGGTACACACCACATATATAAAGAGTTTGGGACTAACAGCACATACACGCCACCCCTGAATAGCTTGCTGGATACTTGGAGAAACTTGTAATAAGTGATTTATATAAGTACAGCAAACAAAGTAAGAACAGAATGAGGTTCAATTTAACTAAGGACGAATATGATATACTGAAAGAATTACAGGGGGATAAAAAGATCCGGATTATGAAACCGGACAAGGGGGGCGGGGTAGTGCTATACCATGCAAGTGATTATAAAAATAAAATCATGAGTTTGTTGCTTAACTCTGGAAAATATATGATTTCTTCAAGGAATGAAGTCCACATCGGGTACCACAAGGTGGACATGTTGTTAGAGGATTTATTATTGGAAGAAAGGATCGGAATTGATTTATACAAGTTTCTGAAAGTTGAGAACCCCATTATAGGAACCATTGTAGGTATTCCAAAAGTCCATAAGGACATAAATGATCCACCGTTTAGGCCTATCATTTTGGGGAGTCAGGCAAAGACCTTTCCCTTTGGTAGGGTTATAGACAAATGGCTTAAACCTACATTAAGGAAAATTCCACACTTGGTATGCAACTCTTGGGATTTCCTTGGTAGATTGCAACCAGAGTTGGCTGATGGGGTTGAATGTTTAGTGACTATCGACGTCATTGATCTATTTTCAAACATACCCAAAGAGGAAGGTTTGGCCAGATTTCATGAGAGCGTTTATAGTCTTGGTTTGACATCTGGAGATAAAAATATATTGATTTTGGAGTTTATGGAGACTGTATTGGCACACAATTACATTTATTACGAAGGGGAATACCACCAGCAGATTAAGGGAGTAGCGATGTGGGCTGCTTGTGCCCCCATATATGCTAATTTGGTGGTATTCGATTGGGAAAAGGAGCATATTTTTAAATCTGAATGGTACAAGTATGTCACCTGCTACCTTCATTTTTTGGACGATATATTTTTACTCTGGAAAGGCAATAGTGATGAGTTAGACAAATTTTGTGGGTACCTAAACTCTTGCAGTGAGAATTTTAAATTTACCTTTAATATGGATAAGGTAACTATTCCCTATCTGGATGTGAGAATTACAATACAGGATGGGAAATTCAAGTCAAATATATACAGGAAAAATACTTTTAGTAATTCCTATTTGCATTTTTCCAGTAACCATCCTTGGGCCCAGAAAAGGAATATCATAAAAGGGCAATGCATCCGTGTGGCCCGGATGACATCTAACGCTAATGACTTGGAGGTGGAATTGAGGAAGGTAAAAAAATTTTTCAGGGAGAGGGGTTACCCTATGGATATGATAGTTGATGTTAGTGAATATGTGAGGAAGGAATGGGGAGTTAGGTACAAGCATTTATTAGGATTAAGACTTGGCTTAGACAAAGGACCTGATGTTGTTACAACTGACACTGATGCTGACAGTAGTAAATTTAAGAGGGCATGTATTATACAGCACTCAACACATAGTAGGGACATAAAAGATATTGTGCAGAGGAAATGGACAGTTTTAAAGGCTGACAGTGACGTATTGAGAATTGTGGGGAAAGAGCCCAACTTTGTTTACAAGAATGGTTCTAACATGAAATTATTGTTGGAAAGGAAGTATGATTTAAACAAAGGTAGTGAATGTGTGGGAACTAAAAAATGTGGAACTTGCCAGCAATGTCAATACATCTTTGATGGTACAACTATCACTTTACAAAATTACAACAAAGCTAAAATTGTTTTTTGTAAAGGGAACTGTAGGACAAAAAATCTAGTATATCTGGCTATTTGTACACATTGTCCATGCTATTACGTAGGCAAAACTATTAGGTGTTTGCGTAATAGAATCTATGACCAGTACTACAGCATCAGGAAAAATGATGAGAATAATGCCCTTTGGAAGCACCTGAAAAATAGCAAGGAATGCTCGACATTTAAATTTGGTATTTTGGAACTGGTCAAGGGTAATGTGAGAGGGGGTGATATTAAAAAGGCAGTTAGTGACAAGGAAGTCAGGTGGCAAATTAGACTTAATGCCTCTGTGTACCCGGGAATAAATTACCATATTTCCATCAAACCTATATTGGACAACTCTGGGTAACTTAGGGTATATGTAATTGGTATACAATGCATATGAGTCTGTTATGATAAGTGTATGACTATTAACAAGACATGCATTTAGGATATGTATATTGTCAATATGTGCAATATGAAAGGAGTTTTTACATGTATTGCATTTTTTTCAAGTGCATATATAGTATGTTTTTAGATAAATGTGTTATATATTATTGGGGAAGTGAGAATGAAGGTTTATGAAATGCGTTCAGCACTTTTAATTTTTTTAATTTAAATAATTATGTCAGGTGGTTTATTAAGTGAGTGTCATGTGATGTGAAGTGCATATAAATGGGATTTGAGTGCAATTACTATTGTTCTGATGAAGTCATGGAGTGATGAAAGCGCTTAACGTCTTTATTGTGTTTTAAGAATAAAATTCTTCAGTTTTAACCTGACGACTGAGTACTGAATTTGTGCTGCTTGTGCTGGGCGCCTTGTGCCCTTAGGAACTGGAGTGTGTGTTTTTTTATATAATTAGAGATAATAATGCAAACAGAGTTCTAATAAAAATTAATAAATTAATCTAAATATGGAATAAGCAGATTTACAATTTTAAAGAAAAAAATCCAACTTATCAAAAATTGACTTGTTGCCTAAAATATTTTATATTATTCATGTTACTACTATCTCACTTTGTAAACCACAATTAAAAAAATCTGTGATATATTATTAATTTTTGGGGCCTCTGAGATGCCAATAATGATATATAAACACCATGTATGTGATTGGAGTGTAGGTGGCATTACACTTCTGTTCTTAGCAGCCTATATTAAACCAGCATAACTAAAAGTTTAAGGATATTCACTCAGTACAAGTTATCATTCCATTTAGCAGACATCACATCAGTCAATCTTTGATCCAAAAAAATCAAACATTTTTAATTACACAGATAAACTGAAAGATAAAAAGTATTATGGTTTAGTTTTTGTAATTAGATGCAATACAATGTTTACTCACCCACCTCCTCAATCTACACTACTTTAATTTAAAAAATAAGACATCTTATATTAGCAAACACTGATGTTAAAGACTAGTTCAGTTTGTTGATTCATTTTCAGATTTCTGAGGGACTTCAATGCAATTTCAATGGAGTAGAGACAAGGAATTGGGAAGAAAAGGGTTTCATCACATGGTATAATTGTTTTAATAAGGGAGTTTTGAAATCTATAACAGAAATTCAATTGGAATTTTGTTTGGATCAAAGTGAATGGCTTCAGATACAAAACATAAGATCTTATACATTAAAAAACTTTAGAAGAACTGAACAATCAGATAATAATTCTAATTATTATCTTTGTTTTATAAATTATTCATGTGACATTACTTATAAAAATAAGACATATTATTCCATTCTTTCTGATTTTTATAAGATTTTAATACAAAAGAAAACTTAAATGATAACTTATGGAAATACTTATTACAAGATAGAGCCGATACATTATCTAATTACAATAAACTATTAATGTTAAAATCAGTATGAAACATTGTTCTGGTACAAACATGGTAGATGTTCACATGGATATGTTTGAATAGCTCTTTCTATACACCAAATATTCAAATCTAATAATTTTGTCATTGGAGATGTAACAAAAATGTAAAGGATATTGAATACATAATATGTATGACTGCCTGTGTTTATTATCTTATTGGCAAAACTTCAATAATTTGTTGCAAACATTATGCATTGACAAATTCTGTCTCAAATGACTTTATTCTCTTCAACTCTTTAATACCAAATATTGTGAAATAAGATCAATATTATCTTCTCTTGACTATAATAACTGTTTTAAGAAAGACCATTGCAAAAACAAGGAACTCAAATGTCTCTCCACAATTTGAGGAATTAATTTCATTATTCGAGAGTTTTTCCTTAGTGTTTACAAAATTCAACAGTTGCTGGACATGTGAATTTATGTATTGTATTAATATTTAGACTTCACTTAGTATTAACATGTCCAAAATAGATTATATATGTCTGTATGGCATGCATATTGTGTACAGTGTAAATAGTTAATACGTTATTATAGGCTATTTGAAATACTTGCAAATATGCATTGAATTGTAATGCATTTAATGAAAACTAAAGAAAAATATTAAATCAAAAGTCTCAATATATTTATAAACTGTTATTTGAAAGGCAATTTTGATAATGCTTAAATGCAAGTAGCAGCAGTATACCCAGAAATTGCATATTTAACTGCAATAGTTTTTGTTACTCTAATTGTCTAAATGCCTTTTTTGGTTTCTTGTTTTTTAAGCTACCCTGCTTGCTGATATCTAATTGCTAAAATTTATTACATAGTCATTTAAATGGAACACATTCTCTAACTCCCTGTGCTACACCTCTTTCATTAAGTCAAGTTTACACTGGTATGATTCAAACCTTTCTGTGAATACTGGATCATAACTAACTTGAAAATATCTGTATTCTATAAGTTCCTGGTTGGCCTATATTCCTCACTGCACCCCCACTGCCTGTTTGACTTGTAAGGTGCAGGTTCTCTTATAACTGTAAATGCCATATGTATTGTATCAGGACAGCACAGTACTGAGCTGCCTGTTTGTCCTCAGAGGAGTGGTTAGAGACAGT
Source organism: Protopterus annectens (assembly GCF_019279795.1). Classification (NCBI taxonomy): domain Eukaryota; kingdom Metazoa; phylum Chordata; order Ceratodontiformes; family Protopteridae; genus Protopterus; species Protopterus annectens. Next base: position 1,558,155,598 of record NC_056733.1, read on the forward strand.
AACTGGTAATTCATTGGCCATTTTGGGTCATTTCCTGTTTTTTCCAGCCCCCTGCTATAAAGCATGCTTTGGCGCACTTTTCTGGCATTAGAGAACTTGGCATAGCTCCTCGTGGTCCCCTGCAGAGTTCCTAAGGCAGCAGAGAGCAGAAAAAGTGACTTTCCTGATTCTAAGTATTTTTTAAGCATTTTTATTGCTTTTTTCAACCTTTTGTGCATTTCAACCACTGTTTCTGCATATATTATTGTGATATTACCTGTTTTCTCTGTTTTTCTGAGCTTAATTTGTTGACTGCACTTCTTAGCTTAAGTTTTGCTTATAAGTTAACCTACAGGCTAATACACTCAAGTGTACTAGCCTTTGATAGCATTTAGTCGAAAAACCAAGCATTTACTGTATTTTCTGTCTGTGTGTGTAAAAAAACTTGAAAAAAAAAAAATACTTCTGCTTTCCTAACTTTCCTAGCTAGTTGTTCCAATGATCAGATTTTGCTGATCCCTGGGCTTTGTATTTGGTTCCTGTGTTCCTTCATTTTCTTGTGTGGCCAGAGGGAAGTTTCTTTACTCACCAGTGAGAGTGGGGAGTACTGAGCTGCCTGTTTGTCCTCAGAGGAGTGGTTAGAGACAGTAACTGGTAATTCATTGGCCATTTTGGGTAATTTCCTGTTTTTTCCAGCCCCCTGCTATAAAGCACGCTTTGGTGCGCTTTAGCGCGGAGTTGCTACAGGAGCACACAAGAGCAGCGGCAGTTAATCAAGGTTAAACTATTTGGGCTACCTAAAGTCCACTCTTCAAATTTTCCCTTAAAACAGCCTTCCTTGAACTGTACTGCTGATCTAACCAGCGTATTCTATATCTAAAAAGCTCAGCTCTACTTGATTCCTAAGTAGACTATTCTCTATCTGTAAAGCCTAGCACTTGCTCCTAAAGTATTTTTTTACTTGATATAGCACTTTTATTATACATAGTACCCCACCAGCCAAAAACCCTTTTCGATCACCCACATCCCCCGAAGTCTTTTAAAGTCCTTGTCTATTCCTTCTAGCATGTCGAGGGATCAGTTGCTAGTGTCCTCTCCTGCTCAGCTGGTGAATCTGGGAATATTGAGGCAATGTTACAATTGTCTCTTGTACACGGACAACCCTCTCCTTCTCCCACAAAACACAAATATATGTGAGAGATGCAACTATATAGCCAGAATGGAGGCTGAGCTCTCTCAACATAGGACTGGTAAGACCAGACAGGAGGAGAAGGTAACCACACACACCACAAACCCAGTCTCACATAGTACTATCACAACTTCAAATCATACACATAAATACGCAAAGACATATTCGGAGGCTCTGATCAAAAACTTACCAAAACAGCAGAGGCCACCAAAGCAGACACCCAAACAACTGCCACCTCAGGACACAACACATGCAACACATAGACCACATAGTCAGAGTGCCAAACAGTCACAGCCCTTAAGGCCAAACACAATGCCAGACACACTCGTCATTGGTGACTTTATAGTCAGACACACTGATGTCCTGCTCACCAGATTGAACAAGGAAAAGGTCACAGTAAGCTGCCTGTCGGGCGCTAGAATCTGCCACATAACGCAAGCACTCAGGTCTCTCAACAGCAGCTACAAGTACGACTCTGTCATTGTCCACGCTGGTGTGAACGACCTGAGACGTACCTCCTTGGACTACATGAAAAGAGACATAGAGGAGCTCTCTGATTATGTAGCCCAGGCAGGTATGACCCTGACCTTGAGCAGTATCCTACCTTCACCACGAATGATGCCACAATACAGAGACAAGATGATCAGCTTTAATAATTGGCTTAAACTCTGGTGTCATTCAAAGGGGATCCAATGTCTGTCTGCCTGGGATGACATGCTGGACAAGCCATGCTGCTTCGCAAGGGATGGCTTGCACCTGTCACCCCTGGGCTTCCGGATATTGGCAAAGGCTCTTGCCACCCCCATAGTGCCTTTTTTAGGCAAGGCTCAAATTCTAAACCTACCACCCTAGAATAAAAAAAAGGAAAAAAAACTAAGGGTAATGCTGCTCAATGCCAGAAGTCTCAACCTCAAGATGCACGCACTTGAGGCCCTTCTCAGTATGGAGAACATCGATGTCTGTGCTGTGACTGAAACCTGGTTCAAGGCTCCCGAGAGCACCCCGGCACTATCAGGCTTTACCTCATATCATGCGTTCCGGCCCCAAAATCCAGACAACACCAAGAAAGGAGGGGGGGTGTCTATATTCATCAAGAACACCCACACCTCAAGGTTGGTGGCAACGCATGATGCATCGGAGACCATCCAGGTGCAATTAACCATAGGCAAGACTGCTCTGCAATTTGTAGCATGTTACAGGCCACCCTCTCAATCTCAGGAACCTCACATAGCTTTCCTGAAAACACTGGAGGGGATAAATGTATCTCCAAACACCATCATACTAGGTGATTTCAACTACCTGAATATAGACTGGGATCACTACTCAAGCCCCAACACTCTAGCTCAAAGGTTCCTAGAGTTCATAAACTCAAATGCCATGGAACAACTAGTCACCATCCCCACAAGAGGAGATAACATACTAGATCTCATCATCACGAACATGGGGTCACAATGTTCAACACTGGAAGTATACCCCTCACTGGTGAGATCAGACCATAAACTAATCTCACTGGAAGTCCACATCCCGCCCCCCACCTGAGATAAAAAAGACCACAGTGAAGAACTTCTCAAAAGTGACTTCACACTTCTAAAGGCTAGTGTGGTTTCTTTTAAGGCCCCCGAGACTGCGGAAACCATTACTCAAGCCACTGAATCACTTACAAATGCCTTCTACCAACACCTACAGGACTGCATGGATCAGGCAATCCCAAACAAAACAAAGACTCTTTGTACCAAAGGCAAGCGTCCAGTCTGGTGGACCCCAGCCATAAACAAGCTCTACAACAAAAGGAGGAAGCTACTACAAGATAGAGCAAAATCCTTAAAAGGGAAAACACCCTTGATCATTATAAGTAAAAAACTAAGATCTCTCATAAAATCATCCAAGGCAAATTTTGAGAGAAAAGTCGCTAAGGACTCAAAGGACAATCATAAGGCCTTCTTTAGCTATGTTAGAAACCTGGGAGGAAACTCCCAGATATGCTCAGAATTAGTTCAAAATGATGTAAAAATTACTGAACCTACAGACATAGCCAACATACTGGCTGACAGGTTCAGTGCAAACTTCTCCCCCCCCCAAAAGGTGAGATATCTATACCAGAGAATTATAGCCCCCCAAACATCTCTAACGCTCAGGTGAGAACTGCTCTCTCCAAGGCAAAAAACACAGCATCCATGGAACCAGATGGTGTCCCCGGATGTGTGCTCCACGAACTCAATGAGGAATTAAACCCGCAGTTAGGGCAGCTGTTTAATCTTAGCCTCACCTCAGGATACGTGCCTAAGGAGTGGCGTACAGCAACTGTGGTCCCACTTCACAAAGGCGTTGCCTCCACCGACCCGGGAAATTACCGTCCCATCAGCTTCACAAGCTTGATCTGCAAAGCTATGGAGAGGATCATAATGGAACTCATAAATAAAGACATAGGAGACTTGCAGACTTTGGATCCGACCCAGTTTGGCTTTGTCAAGGGCAGATCATGCCTTTTAAACCTGTTTGACTTTTTCGAAACAGTCACCAAGGCCATTGATGAGGGAAAAGCAGTCCACACAGCCTACCTCAACCTGGCAAAGGCTTTTGACACAATACCCCACTCAGGTATCATTGAAAAACTCATCAGCTTAAATGTAAACCCATACGTCACAAGATGGGTTGCAAACTGGCTAAGTGACAGAACCCACAGGGTCAGAGTTGCTGGCGCCATGTCAGACTCAAAGCCTGTCACAAGTGGTGTCCCACAGGGCTCAGTCCTGGGCCCTCTCCTGTTCGGCATCTACTTTTCAGAAGTACAAGCAAACACAGGAGGATTATGGCTGACAAAATTTGCAGATGACTGCAAACTGGGCGCCATAGTTGAGAACACATCTGACACAGATATCCTTCAGAAAGGTCTTATAGAAATGGATAACTGGTGCCAGAACCATGGCCTAAAGTTAAACGCCAAAAAAGGCATAGTCATACCCTTCAGAAAAAACAAGGTTACCCCTAGCTACCATATAGGCGGCAACCCACTAAGCACAGAAGAGGTTATCAGGGATCTGGGTACCCAGGTTGACAGTAACCTTTCGTTTGACACTCACGTTGCCAAAGTAGTTAGGAAGACCTTCTACATTGCCCACCTGATCATGAAGGGATTCACATCTAGATCAAGGGAAGTCATCGTCCCCCTGTACTCATCACTCATCAGACCAATGATTGAGTACAATGCCCCATTCGGAATGTATCTGACATGACACCTGCAGCAACTGGAAAGGCCCCAAAAGTTCCTCACCAAAAGGATAAAGGGTCTCAAAAATATGTCCTATGCTGCCCGACTGAAGGAACTTCAGCTCTATTCAGTCACTTACCGTCTGCTCAGAGGTGACCTGTGCCTGACATACAAGGCCATGTCCAACCCAGAATTGATGAACATGCTTCACCTCAAAAAATCTAGATCTCTCAGAACTACAAGGGCAGGAGATTTAAACCTTGACACAGTTATTAATAGAACGTGCTGGAGGGACAGATTCATCACCCAGAGACTCCCTATGCTGTGGAACTAAATCCCGGTACATGTGAGGCAGAGCACCTCGCTGGCTTTGTTCAAGAGAAATCTTGACCAATGGATGGGAGATCACAGATATACCCCAGGGATTATCTCAGTGTCACTGCTTGACAGAGGCACAGCAAAATAATGGGCATAGTATCCTCCAAACTAAAGGGGTGGCAAAAGCCACAAAACTCTGGGCTAGGCTTATAAATGCCCTTGGGCAGATAGCCTAGTATGAACCTATGAACCTATGAACCTAAATGTAGGTTAAAACTTTTGCAATTAGTAATTTTCTCAAGCTTCTTTAAAACACATACTGTACTTACCACCTTCTCCACAACAGTGCTGGCTGCTTTTGGTTCTGAACATACCTAAATAAAGTTATTCATACTAGTCAAATTAGTATCCCTCACTTCATTTATACTCAATATTCTCCTCCTCTTTGTGCTGCGGTAGCATTGTCGCCTCACAGTAAGACATCCTGTTTGATTCTCAGCTAGAGCGTCTTCTGTGTGGAGACATGCGTGAATGGGCGTACCTTCATTGAAGGTTGTGCATCAGAGCTGGCAACTCGGCATGTAAAAATCTACTGCCAATCATTAGCGGACTGGAGTTCTGCTGTGGCGACCCCTAACTGGGAAAAGCCGAAAGACACAACAACATTCTCCTCCCCTTTTTGCTTATATCACAAGCCAGTTGTAAAGGTATACCAGTCAATACCACTAACATTCAAATACTGCACAACATAATAACTAACAATTACTCCAAATACAAATCATACTCTCATTATGCAACACAACTAACTTAATACAACTCAGCTTCCAAAGTTCACATCACAAATAATGAATATGTTACCACTGAAACACTTCAACTGCAGATCATATTGCTGCTTAGTTTTATATAGAGCAGGCATAATATTAGATAACACACTGACATACACACACACACACACACACGCACACACACACACACACACACACACACACATTAGCACAGTCAACTCATCATTTATAACCTCCATTTCCTAGCACATTCAGCATCACCTCAAGCTCTTTATCCCTCAGCAAGTTCTCAACAATGCCACAAGTCACTCATCTATCACCCGACAGGACCAAAACAATGCAGCCCTTCCCTCTTTCTATCTCAATGCTAGCTTCTCACTACACAATACTTCAATAAATCTTTTCAAAAGACTATGCAAATTCACAACCACCTTATCCATTCTATTCATCAAAAGCTGTATTGAAACCAAAAATGATGATTGTCATTTAACAGAAACTTAAAAAAAAAAGAGAGAGAGAGAAAATCCTTTATACATCTATGACAAAAATAATGCCTCTATAGAAACATTTCCTCTTTTAAGTACCTTTGTATGTGGCTTGAACCCTATCCGCCCTTAGCATATCCATCATCTACACATCAGACCTTTTCCTCTTTCCTGTTTTGGTCCAAAATAGCTCACCTTTCTTAATAAAACCACAAGAACAGCAATAGACAAAAACATTCTACTCTCCCAACTTGAATACTTCATCCATCTTATAGCCTCTGCATCAAAAACAAAGGCTAGACACACATTCAAATTATAACCAATACAATTTATAGATGTTTTGCCAAGTCCTATTAAAAATCAATACATGGCAAAACATTGAACAAATGTCTCCTTGGTCAACAAAGGGCTGTTCTCTTAGTATTCTAACTATGCAAACTCATAGCCATCCAAATGTTCTGTCATCTAGCAGCTAAACTAATTAGACAACCTTCCTCCTATAAGCTTAGAAACCACAACCATACTGTCCCAAGGATTCCTATTAAACGATCAAAGATGCATTCTTTCAAATGTGTCTTGATCGAACTTGAAAGCACAAAAAGGCAAAATAGTGAAATGGCTTATAAGTGAATTCTTTCCCGGGGAAAGAAATCGCTTGGCCGCTTCCATTATTTTACCATTTTCGTGACTGTAGTGCGATCTCGGAGTTGGTGTACTTAAGTAGGGGGGTGTAGGGGCAAAGCCCTCCACTTTATGTAATGTTTTAATTTATTTTTTTTTTTGTGTGGAGCAGGGGAGAAAATTGCTGTTCTATGCGTTCGAGATTGTAAGCTTTCACTTACATGGATTCGATAAATCATCTTTCACTTTTTTAAGCATTCAATGATTTAAAATAGACCCCCTGTCCCAACAGTACAAAAAGTAAACTTCATTCTACAGATTATTGCTTCTTAATACTAGGTCCAAAACTCTGGGAAAATATTCCCAAACAAATAAAAGGCAAGTCATCTTACCCTAAATTTAGGACTCAACTAAAGGCTCACCTCGTCACCCAGATATCATCATTGTCTCTCATTCAACCATATTAACTAACTTAAGCTACATCGCTCTGTCTTTTTCCTGTTCAAGCTCTCTCACTGTATCTCATATGGCACATTCTAGTGCACCAATCTACATTTCTCACTCACATAATGTGTTGTTCAGCATAACTTCCCATTTAATTACTCACTAACTCTAACATGCCTCTCAACTGTCCACAGTTTCACAGCCTGTGCAGATTTTTGCCTCATATTTTGGTCTGTTTATCATAAAGGTTTTGTTTTTTTCTAGAAAATCATTAAGGGCTGAGGTCAGCGAATGACAGCCATTTGCATTTCAGACTTCATATTTTTAAGAAAATGCATGCCAATGCAAAACATATTATTCTAGCAACTTTCTAAGTTTATAAAAGCAATATTTGGAATCTCATCCTTTTTTGGGGCCTTTGTCTCCCAATTATTTTTGCCTTTGTCCGGAGTTTTTTGTGCTAAGAGATTGAGATGTATGCTGGCTAACATCCTTTATTCCTCTCAGTAAATCTATAATTTCCACTTAGACAATACTCTGCTATAACTATCACGCAGATACTCCAATTTGTAAATGCGATTTGCCTTGATTTGTTGTGAATAATGTATATTAAAATTGCATGAAGTCTTTATATTTTTGTTTGGTTATAATGGTGTATTGCAGATGTGAGTTTTCATTTTACTCTTGCTATCCTGCCCTTTCTATTTTTCTTATCCCACTGTTTAGCTGCTCTCTCACCCAGCTATTTATCTGCAGAATACACCCACCATTATCCTTTTATTATAGGTTCATAGGCAAGTGCTAGGCTAGCTGCTCTTGCAGGCAATATTAAGCCTAGCTAATTTTCCTTCTAGAGTGAGAATCAAATTTTGTACCTTGTGTGTGTGTGTAAACACTTTAACCATTTTGCCACCCCCAACTAAATTTTAAGATACACATGCAGATTTATAAGTACTGGGTCAGTTGTCTTTGTGGGGCAATTTAAGCCTAGCCTGTTTCCTTCAAAGATAAGAATCAAGCCCTGCACCTTGTGTTTATGAGGTAATCACCTTAACCATTATGCCAGTGTCTAACATCTTTATGCCAATTCCTAACCCCTCCGCCATACTTTTCACCATCCAGCCTAAATGCTTAAATTACCACAGTCCCAGTTCCCTGCACCAATCCCATCAAGTGTGACTCCTTTCACTGTCCTTAGTCTTCTCCTCAGCAATTCTCCCTTGCATCATACAATTACACATTCATACCATCCATCATACTATTACACCTTCATGTACATACATGTCAACATGGCCATCATATACTTGCTAATACTCTTCTCATTAAGTTTTCTGGTACATGTAGCATCATATCACTCACAACTCTAGACTTTCAGCCCCAACAGTTTGCACATACTGAATACCTCCCATAACTTCTCCAACATGAATTTCCTAGTAACCCCACATCTGTGCCAATCTTCTTTAATTCACTTTTTCAAATGCAACTACATAAGATAGTATCCCAGCACTGAACTATTGATTTCAAAAGCAAAGCTTAAAAAAAAATGTTCACCATATCATCTATGCATCACTCTAACGTTAAGTGGTGATATACACCCAAATCCAGGCCCTAATCACCTTAGCACTGATACTTATTCTACACCCTCTGATATTTCTTCCTCATCACAACTACAACCGCATTTTACCCCTGGCTATCACCTCTTCCACATCTACCTGAAGAGTGTCTATAATAAACACCTTGAATGTCATGTCTGGGTAATACAATATTCCTCAGATATACTGGAACTTACTGAAATCTGTCTCTGCAAAGAAACTAAAGATATAGAAATTCTCCCTCCTGGATACAGCACCATCAGATTAGATCATGTAAACTAAAAAGCAGGTGGAGTTGCCATTTTCAATATAAATAGCCACCACCATTTTCTCTACCCACACCCAATTCCAACATTTTCTAACTCAGAAAACCTTATAACACTACATAAAATAAACAAACCCCAAAACTTAGCAATTATATATATATATATATATATATATATATATATATATATATATATATATATATATATATATATATATATCCCACCAGGTAACAAGATAGCCACCCTTGCAGTAATGCTATCCTTGTCCTTATCCAAAATCCCATATGAAGCTATGATACTAGGCAATCTAAACATAGATTGGAAAATAATAACCTCAGACAATCCTGCTAAAACTATACAGCTGTATACTTTTACCCAACTAGTTACCTAGATAACTAGATATAATAAAGCTGCAGGCAGTCAATTTACCTTAGACTGGATTCTAGCATCTTCCTCAGACCAAACCTCTGACTCTGGTACCTTAACTAAAATCATTAGAGATCATCAATCAATTTATGCTGTCTGAACTTCAAAGACTATCCCTAAAACACCTCTTTGGACAGGTAAGAAAAATAACTTCTGTCAAAAGATGTTATTTAATACTTTGCAAGTATATATTGTGAATCTCTTAGGGCTCTTCCAATAGATGATGTGGTAACAATACTTTCATAATAATACTTGAGTCAATAGCCCCAACTAGAAATTAGGTAGCCAAATCCAAACCAGCCATATTATGTTTGACAACAGAAAGTTTCTATAAAATGATACAGATAGACAAATCTTGGAAGGCCTGGACAAAAAAAAAAAAAACTGCCACCTTCCAAAACTTTAAACAACCTAGAAACCAACCTTAGAACTTAAATAAAATAAAATAAAATAAACATAAACTACAACTCTACACTCAAAAACTTAAACATTAACCATCCTAAATCATTCTGGAACTCCATTAACAAATTATTGCAACTACAGCAATCCACATAGCTGGCCCCAAACTTACAAACACAAAACAGCTGTATAGTATAGCCAACCAATTTAATACCAATTTCACTTAAATAGTTAAAACTATAATAAAAAACACACCACACCAAGCCAAACCTTCACCACAATGCACAGATTTGCCTAACCTCTTCTCTTTCTAACCAGTCCTACAACAATTTTCTAGTACTGAAACCTACCACAGCTGCACCTGACAACTTTCCAAGTGAGTACCTTAAAATAGCAGGTAATGCCACAGCCTATCCCACTTCCATTCAAAATTGGTTCATCTCTGAAAAATGTTGTCCCATCCAATTGGAAAAACATGTTTTATACTACTCCTTCACAAAAGACGCACCTCAACAGATCTCTCTAATTATAGACCAATAGCCATTCTATTACCCATATCTAAGGTACTAGATGTATACATACTCAGCTTCTCAACTACTTTTCAGAAAATCAACTACTTCCCTCTACCCCGCATGGCTTTAGTCCACATCACAACACCATCACTGTTCTGCTTCATTTCACTTCTCTAAAAACACAAGAAAAATAAGGTAATATAATCTCTTTTTCTTATATTTATCTAAAGTCTTTGATACTATGTCCCAAGAAAACCTCTTACACCAACTCCCAGATACAGGATTACCCAATAGTTCTCTACATTGGTTCCATAATGGCATGTCCAACATGGCACAGGCAGTCAGTCGGAAGCATGATATCTTTTCTTTCTTCTCAGTAGAAATAGGAGTCCACAAGGTTCTATATTTGGCCCACTGCTCTTTATCCATTTTATTAATGATTCATACTGCCAACAAATTAGCCACAAAAGTGCAGTATGCTGACAATACTACCATGATCTGCTCAACAAAAACACTAACAGAACTTCAACCCATAACCCAACATTCAGTCTCAGCTGCCCTACTGAATAAAACAGAATAAATATTATTTATTTCCATACCTCTGTCAAATGAAAATATATCTATTGCATTCATCTCTACTAATAGTGTTAAGATCAAACAAGTTTACCAGGTTAAACTACTAGGTGTCATCACTGGTAACCTAATGAAATTTGATCAATACCTTCACCAAGCCATAAAGAATACACTCTAGAAGCAACATTTTCATACAGAGTAAAATCATTCCTCACCGATGGAGCTGAAAAACTATAGCATCTGCTTAATCACTCCCTTATACACTATGTTTCCCCTATGTCAGTAACCTGAAATCCACATCGCTGGCAAAGCCAGAACAATGTTGTAACAAAACCACCAGATTTGCTGGAAAACAAACTACCAGTCATTCCACTGTCTAGCACTCAGGGAGCTTAATTGACTAAAACTTCCCCACTACCTATCTTAATCACAGCATGCTAATGTACAGAAAATATTGAACAAGTCAAACAACTGCCCAACCAAAAAAAATAATCCAAACTCTATTCCCATGAAAGGCAAGTAAGATCAAAAAACATAATAAAATCTTACAAATCTGTAGGGGTCTCATTATTATTAAAATGTCAAAAATGTCGAACTCCATCCTTCTAGACATAAAGCAGACTAAACTGGAAATTCCTTCAAAAAAGAGAAAAAAATTAAATGTCACATGCAAGAATGAAATATCTGCTCCTGCATCTCAACAGGCCAACTTCAGTAATACCAATATATTTCATCTCATCTCTAGAACAAATCCTGACACTTACTACTTTCCTCGTTTCTGATTTCTAACTACAATAATTTTCTCCTACACTCACTCAACTATATTTTTCTTACTATTACTGTCTTCCTAATGTAATTTTTATCTCCTCTTAAAAGTGCATTTTTTCACAAAATATGATTTTTACTACATTAAGAACATATGCTGAAAGCAATATATTCACATAAAGATAATATATTGCTGCTCATAAACAGTTTCTCTGTATAAATACCTGCTTTTTATATGTATGTGATGTATATGTTAGATGTAGAATCTTGTAATCTATATAAAGCCTGACTTGTTTAAGCTTAGTCTCATTTATGCATAATGTTTTACAGTATATAGCTCTCCAATTTTGTCTAAACTTTTATGGTTGCTTTAATAATCATACCTCAGCCTCCACTGAAAAGAGTTCATGCTAAATCCAGTCAGATTGGTTCCTATTACCTGATGAAACATTTAGGCTAGCGAATACATAAACATCGATCTGGTAATAGTGAAAGCAAAAGAACATGAATGGCCGATTTAACGCAGGGAAACAATTTTCTTGGCTGTTATGCAGATTTTGCCCTTTTCCCCACTGTAGAGTGATCTCAGAGTTGGTATATTTAGTTAGGGTGAGTGTGGGGGGCACAGCCCCTAACATTGGGGAGTGTGGGGGGGTGAAGCTCCCCACTTCCTTTTTGTTAAAACTTACTTACTTAAAACACTCAGCAGCATTATCATTCCTTAATATTTTCTTCACAAAACTTCAATATCCCATCAACAAATAGCAATTTCATGAACAATGTCACTGGTGCTGGCAATTCTTTTGAAAGTAGTAATTGCAAATTTAAATGTTAAGTAAAATAATTATGACATGACTGCTGTGTAGCTTATGTCGTATGAACACAAATAATGCATGTTGAAAATGTGCTGTGAAAATGATTATTTGTTCATAGTTTAATATCGACAAAAAATGGATCTTCATTATTTTGTTGAGACTTTTATGTTGAAAATACATTAAGCTTCACAATTCATTATCATTTTTGTACCACATTTTCAATATTTCTCTTAGAATCTGCTGCATGAATTATACAGTTGACTAAAGTATTAATGAAGGCATCAGTTTTAAATGTATTATTTTTTCCTTCATTTTAAAATTGCCTTTTTTAATGTCTAGCCTGTTGTAGCTGGTGCCTTTCTAGTACTTTCTTCATCATCGCATTTTCTTTGCAACAGACAGGTTCTAATTACCATTCTCCTTACCGCAACTTATAGGAAATACAGTTTAGTCATTCCTACTTGTCATGTTCCAACTACAACTCCTACTTTACATTTTACAATCTTTGCATAAATTCTATCCATTCATTTCAGCAACTCCATAACAGACAATATCCTTGTATTGCCCTAGCAGCATAACTCCTGTTTCCCTGGTCACTTTTCTGAAATATTAAATCATCTTCATGCTTAATTAATATTATATTATCTTTCAAGATAACAGTCTAAATTCCTACTTATCAGCTCAGCCTATTTGCTATTACCACAAATATCATTCATGTGCCTTTATAAGTTATTTTAACTTCTGATGTTATTGTGGAATGTCCCATTTATTTTGCATTTGACACATCCGAAAACTGACTGTAAAGATAAGGCAATATTTTCAATGGAGATACATAAACAGAGGGGAAAAAAAGGAATGCAAAATATTAATGTTACATGATAAGGCATATACAGATACATTAAACAGAAGTTCAGGGATGCAGCTGGGTACAATGATATGGCATGATAAAAAGGAAATAAAAATAAGTAAATAAAAATATAAAATAGTAAACATGCTTTCATTGCAACTAGATAGACAAGTAAAGGATCTAAATATTTGTTTTTCTAAAGAAAAAAAAAATCTAATTTAAAGGAATACATTCTATAGGCAGTGAAGACTCTCACTTTCATTGGTAACATGCATGGATATAAATTATTTATAATACCAGTAAAGTGACAAGAAGTGCAAAGAGTGAAAACAAACAGAATGGTTGTTGACAGAGTCAAACATAAACAGTTTTTAGTTACGTGAAATAGAGACTAGGAGGTATAACCAGATCATGAGGAGGTCAACCCATATGAATGAAAGTATGGGAGATTTTAGGAATTATAAAGAGACTGTTTTTTTATGTATTGTAACCAGGAATAAGAAATAATTTGCACAGGTCCTGCACACTCCTAGTCTCAGAATGCAGCCCTTTTGCCACAGCTGTACATAATTCATGAATTAAAATCATGACAGAGCAGAGCGATTCTGAACACATTAAGAAGTCACAGAGACCTTATTATTTAATGTGCCATACATTGAGCTTGATAATGGTTAACAGAGGTGCTAAGTAGTATAATAGACTGGTCCCCACCTCCTGCTGCCAAACCAATATTCCATTACATTATTGCCTCCTGCAATTGTAGAAAACATTAAAAATAAAGATCAAATCGGTCAGTGTAAATACTATTTTCTATTTTATTTTTACAATAATCACAGATTTGTATTTCATTTAAATCTTTTATTTTATATTTTACAGCACAAACACTAATAGACATTTGCTAAAAAAACAGTCTCATATTGAAAACAGACTTATCATGAGCAACAGTAAACTTATCTATGCCTAAAGCTTGCATTTATTGAAAGTATATCTGGTAACCCATTAGACTACTAGAAATGTGATGAGATTCATAACCCAATAGCAAATAATGAAGCATTAATTATTGGCAATGTGAAGGGTACAGGAATTTGAAAGACAGATATGTAATGTTAATAGTTTGGGGCAGCCCAGTGGATGCAAGTGTCCCCTTTTAGGGGAAGCCCTTGAGTATTGTCTGGTGAAGTGACTTAGCCAGAGTCATATAGTAGACAAATAAAGGCTGGAAGACTCAAACCATGCACTACCGAAACAGCACCTTAACAGCTCATAGCCATACTAATCTTAACTAAGTGCCAGAGAGACTGTTTTATCCTAACATAGTGCATTTCACACACCAGTGTACTTGCAAAACACAAGTTAAATTAAAGATGTATTAAAGCCCCATTTGCTCGAATGTAGTGTCTGGTTATGTGACTTTCTCAAAGTAACACAGTAGGTAAATGAAGGAGGAAAGATTAAAGCACTGCACTCTTGCCATAGGAAACATCTCATTAACAAGTAGAGCTTTAGTCCACTGCTCCCGATTCAAGTATGACAGTTTTTAACTAAATGCAAAATTCCTTTACAATCCAATCTTGTAAGAAGACTGTATCACAGTAGTATATAACACTGATTACAATATGGCTGCTGAAGATCAGACAGGTCTGATTATCATGCCAAATAATGCAGACTATATGACCTGATAGATGTCAAGCCCTTCACAGCTGCTGGTGGCAAAAAGAAGGTTCTACAAAAGTATATTAGCAAAATGCAAAATGTTTAAACTATATCACATAATCCAAAACTATTAATGAATTAATTGATTCTTTAGTGCAATGAATAAAGAAAGACATTTAAAAATAATAAAAATACTGCAGCAGCCTTTGTGTGACAATCTGCATGTCATGCGAGAATCAGAGAAATTGCTACATACAACATACTGTTTTTTTTTTTTTTGCCGGATGGGTTTTTTGCTTGCAGGACACCTACATCTCAATTTTGACATCTCTAAGTCTTCTCTGACAAGAATAGCTATCCCCTCTGACATCACATACTACAGGTTAGACCTACCTGAGTGTTTAATAATGCCATATTGATGCAGCACATGCCTCCATAGTCAACAGATCCAGATCGTGGACAAATGGGGCCCTATAAAGGGTAATGAATCAGGCTCTTGCTAGCCATATCAGTATCTCATTACATGGCTGTCTGTATCCAGTTACTTTAATTACTGTTTTGTTTTTACTTTTACAATTATCTCAGAAATGTGGGCATACAGCTGAGCCATGTATGGAAATAAAGTACAAAAGGAAAGTTGGTGGTGGAATGCAGAAGTTCAGGAAAGTGACAAAAGAAAGAAACAAGGAGTGCAGGAAAATGTAAGAAATAGAAAACATTGGCCAGGCTAGGAAGGAATACTGGTTGGCTAGCAAAGAGGCAAATGCAGGTGTTGCAGTAGCAAAGTACAAGGCATCAGATGCACTCTACCTGCATCTGGAAAGGGACACACTAGATAGCACAAAGGAACTATGTCAGGTTGCAAGGCAAAGACAGAAAGATAAAGAAGACTGTCAGACACCCTTCAAAAAGGATTCCAGCAACAATCATCTCTCCTGTCCACATGATGTCAAAGGCAGATGGATGGAGTACTTCCAACAGCTTTTGAATGAAGAAAGACCCAAAGAAGATGTACTGCCCCAGACAAAGCCTATAGTGAAAGAAGAGAAGGAGCCCACCATAAGTCTGGGAAAGCAACGGGCTCAGATGAGGTTACAGTGGATTTGATAAAGATGGGTGAGATAGGGAAGTAGGTTGGATAGAACAGGTCAACAAAAATGACTGCATGCAGACAATGAGTCATTATAGGCAGACTGAGCAAAATCGTCAGAAAAGGATAAGGAAATGGAATGCAAAACTAAATGCACATGGAATGAAACTCTGTGCAAATAAGACAGTTATAATGGCAGCAAATGGGGGAAATCTTAATAAGATGAGATTTGAGATGGAAAGGAAAAGAGTGGAACAAGTTAATTGCATCAAGTACCTGGGAAGAGTTATTGAGGATAAAGAGATTCTGAATGAGGAGGTCCAAGCTAGATTCAGAGGGGCTGCAGCCAACTGACAGTGAGAGTTGAGAGTAGTGTATGACAGAAGGATGCTAATGAATCTGAAAAGTAAGGTATAGAGAACAGCAGTGTGCCCATGACTTCTGTATGGTATGTAAACCTGGGCAGTAAAAGCAGGGTAGTTGGGGAAGCTAGAGTTGATAGATATGAAGTGCCTAAGATAGGGTTGTAGGGTACACTCTCCAAGACTGATAAATAACTGATGATATAAGAGAAGAAGGCAAGATAACTCTAATTGCAGAAAAGGTTAAAGAGAATGTATTATGGTGTTTGGGCATATGCAATAAAGCAGAAGCCAATCTGGTAAAGAAAATTTAGGACAAACAAGAAGAAGGCAAGATGAAATTAAGGCATCCAGCAAGGAGGTGGAGCAATTGTGTGAGAGAAGACCTAACAGGCATGAGAGTTGAAGAAAGTTGGAAGTTATCACTGAACAGTGAGAGATGGTGACAGTTGTCATGACATCCTGACTCCATATACAGAATGGGAAAAATGGGGTGGGTGATCATGATGATGATGACTTAGATTTCATTTAAAATCTTTATTCTAAAGCTTACAGAAAAAAACCCTGACAGCCATTTTCTAAAATAAATAAAACATATACACTCTCACATAGAAATCAGATTTAATCTGAAAAACAGTATACTTCTCTTCTCCTAAAACTCAGATTTAATGAAAATGCATCTGGCAGCCCGTTATACTACAAGAAACATACTGGGATTCAGTCTCAAATAGAACATAGTGAAGTGCTAATTAGAGGATTTGTGAAGGGTGCAGGAATCCAAAATGAAAATAAATAATACATTTTATAACAGACTCAGATATCCCCATGTGGACAAGTATCCCTTTTCAGGAGCAGCCCAGGAGGACTTTCTGGTGAAGTACTGTAACTTGGTTAGAGTCACAAAGGAGACAAATGAAAGGTAAAGGAATCAATCCTTGTACTACGGATAACCTTACTTATCTGCATTACATGTAAGAGAAACCGATGCAGCCCAAACACAGGGCATTTCACATCTGTGTGCCAGCAAAAACAAAATAAATTAAAAATGTACTCATAGTTAAAAAAGGCTTCATGATAACCAATTTATTCATAACAGACCGTCAACTTTCAAAAGAAAAGGGGAAACCAAGGCACACATCCAAAGAACATGTATCACGTGATGACACTCCTATTTACAGCAATCAAATTCCTTCCTGTACGCTATAACTGTCTGGCAGTACAGGGGACCACTGAGGAGCCTAGCCCCAGATTTCCAGTTTCCTCAAAGTTAGATCTGTTTATTTAATAGACTTTCTCAATTATAGGACATAAATATGAGGCAAAAGCAAAGATGTTTTGCAGATTTGGAAGCAGACTGGCAGTTGGTGAGGAGCATTACGTCTGCTGCTAATGTGCTTAAGGTAAAATTTGTCTCTTTTAAATATATCTAATCAAACTAGAGTATTTTTTATACACACACAAACCTGTATTGCTGGCATGGTGTTGTAGAGAGACACGTTCCACCACTGTACAGCTATCGAGCTGATGCATCAAACCCTCCAAAATAATGGAATTAAAAAAATAAATAAATAAAAGACAGAGATGGGCTGATGTTTGACTGAAAAGAAACAATACTGTTAGTTTTGCATAAGAACTCTACCACAGCAAAAATACTGATTTGATCTTTAAGAATCCTTGCTCTATGGCTGAAAGTCTGAGCCAATGAGAGAGGCGCTTTGCTGAGAAGCAGTTCAGTGCAGCAATGAGGAGAGTTGTTAGGTTTTTAAACAGTAGTAGTTGCATTTCTAAGCAGCCAGATGAGAATTCGATTTTTCTAGCGAGGAAAGGCCAGGTAGGTTTCCTTAGCATTTTATAGCTGGGTAGTTATTTTTTTTTAAATATTTTATGGCTGGGCTGCCGCCTACCCACCAGCTCTGGGCCCTAGGCAGCAGTCTAGGTCCCCTTGTGCTGGATCCTGTCCTGGTCATAACAGCAAATAATATAAGCAAGTACTGCAGAGCAAAAAGTTAAGAATCAGTATGATTTGCCATTAATCTTTGCTTTTGATTCAAGAAGGTTATATTAATGCAGTGCTGGGATCAGTTACATGTTGCAATATGCTGCAAGTCATTTGGCCATGTCAGTATTGTGGATTATCTTTCCCTTCTCCAATGCTTCTTTTCTCTGCAGGGAAGGCTGATACACAGCTTTGTGCTTTTACTTCTTATCTTCCATCTTGATGCCTGTCTGGTGATGTTGATCTGGCTACTTCAAGTTTATTGACTATGCAGCTCTGATTATGAAGAACATACATATTGTTAGGATAAATCTAATGAAACTTGCTAATCTAAAAATGTGATTCCGCAGAGCAAGTGTCCTGCAAAAATAAAACTGATGTACAGGATTCTATATTACCATGGGGGGTAGAATTCCATTATTTTAATTTTTAATGAGGTAAATTAAATATACGTAAGTACATCTTTTCAAGAATGATCCACAAGCACTGACTAGCTGAATGACCAACTCAGACTCTTAAACCTGACAGATTAAGACTTACTACATCAATATCAGAAGTATGCAATAACGCTCATATGCAGCTTATAGCAGTAACATTCTATGTTAACTTAAACTGACAATTTGATATTATTTTATTTGATCACTAATGACAGTGGCTGGTGTGGCTACCTTACAGCTCTTGTTTTGCAGATAGGGTCTTGGTTGGGGTGAATTCTGTGAAGGATCTACATGTTCTCCTTTTGTCAACATGGGTTTTGCCTGGACTATGGTTTCATCCAAAGCTGCAATGATATGCCATTGGCAAACTAAACCTCCAAATTACCCATAGGTATTTGCATCATGTGTACATGACTATGAGGTCCTCATGCAAAGGGATGTTGAACTGCTCAGGGATGATTTACTCCTTTAGGCTCATGTTTTGCTCTGAAAAGTTCTGACTGGCCTAATGCCATGTATTGGCGTAAGTAGATTATCCAAGAACAATGACTTCTCCTGCAGTGCATCCTGTTGTTACTGTTTTCTCTAGATTGCACAATTGAATAGGAAGGTGATCGGAATCGTTTGTGGTTAATATGAGTGTGTATTGAGGAGAGGAGCTGTCATGTAGAATTGTCACTTTCAGAAGATCCATTGTGAACACTTCCACTTAGGAGTCATACTTGCACTGGGAAGGACCTCCCCTGTTAATTTATAGGGGTGTAGTTGGCATAAAGTTTATGGACTTTACCTCACAGATACAAGATTCAGGGTTTAATTCTGACCTCTGGTATGTAATGGTCTGCAGACTGGTGGCCTAGTATTTACCTATGAACTTAATAAATAAATGAAAACACTTTATAATTTTGGTACAAGTACGGGCTTGCATTTTAAACTTTTCATAAATTCTAACTTTTCAGAAGAAGATAAAGACTTGACTTTTAGAATGTGCATAGAATAAATTTTGCAGAATCTATATGGACTTGGAGTATATTAAGTAATCTTTTACTTTTATTTTTTATTTTATTATTTTGTGTTTTTGTAGGGTTTGTTCAACATGGTTTAGTCAAAAAAAACTTTTAAGAGGTGGCCCAAGAAGAAAAGCTACATTATATTACAAATATTTTTAAACAAACATTCAGTAATACACATGAACAGACATAAAATAATATACATTAAAAATTGCACATACATTTGCTAATTAGATTGCATGCATATTAAAGTATTGGCAGCTATTACAGTATAAAAGATACTTATGCATTTGTAGATGTTGAATATTAGGTATTTGGAGAGGTGTATTAGAGGACCTGTCAGATTGACAATAGGTCATGTGACTAGTGGTTAGAATTTTAAAGAAATGAAGGTGAGGGTAGGAACTAGGTAGGGCAGATAACTTTAACATTGTGGTTAAGAGATGGGGTATAAAACAGGTTCAAACACAATTATACATAAGGCTATCATAAAGATTATATTAGAAGTATAGAAGTGGAGGTGAGCAGTGTCACAAAATATACAGCTGAGAAATGCTTATAAAACTGTTCAGGTATAGGTGAAGATGAGCTGTAGGGTATATGATTCTGAGTGAAGAAAAAGGGTTTGATCATAGGATCATATGAGTTTACTAGGGTAATGGCCCTGGGGGCCTTACAAGACTAGCTAAGTTCCAACCCTTTTCCCTAGTGTGGCAGTGTCTCAAGCAGAGATAAATCAATGCCTACTGCCCTATCTAGGAGTGACACAGGTGAGACCCAGGTTGAATTTATTGTTTCCTATCCAATCATCCAAATTACTCATAAATAGGATCAGTGAAGGGCTCTGCTACACCTGAATTGGAAGTTTGTTCCATTGGAGAGGTAACTTTTGGGAAATAGATCTGTCTCTCCAGCAAGTCTTGTTGATGTCACATACTAGGCTAAGGTCCCTAGAGCGAGTGCATTGAGTAGCATTTGACTTATGGATGTGCAGCATTTCCATTAAAGCAGGATCTGAGATTGCTTTAAACAGAAGGCACAGATTTCCTCTGAATAGTCTGTATGACACAGACGATAGTGACGTGACTTCAGTCTGTCAGCATATGACATGTGATGAAGGTCTTGAATTTTCTTTGTAGAAAACTTTGAGGTCTCTCCAATTGCTGCAGGTGCCTGTTAAGGTCCATACCAAAGGGAGCATTGTACTCTATTATTGGCCTGATGAGGAAAGAGTGCACGGGAGTTATGACCTCTTTTTTTCTGGAAGCAATGCCCTTGCTTATGAGATGGGCAATGTAGAATGCCCTTCTTACTACTGTAGAGACACGGTGGTCAAAGGAGAAGTTGCTATCAACCTGTGTGCCCAAATCTCTCACCACAGATTGAGAGCTTAAGTGGATGTTGCCCTTGCTATAGTGGATGATGATGATGATGATGCATTTTTTTTGCATTTAGTTTGAGCCCATGATTTTGGCCCCAATCATTGGATCATTTGTCTGTGTAAGACTTTCTTGTAGGATGTCAACATCACTTGGGGACTCTATGACCATTCCTAATTTGCAGTCATCTGCAAACTTTGCCAGCCATAGACTCTTTGTTTTTTTTTTTCTGTACATCCAAAAAGTAGATTCCCAATAATAGGGGACACCACTGGTTATGGGTCTGGTGATGCAGGTTGAGTCCCCTATTTTGACTGTGTGTGTGTTCTATCAGTAAGCCATTTTGCAACCCACCTGACAATATATGGGTTAATCCTTAGCTGAGTGAGTTTATCAATGATACAAGAATGGGGAATAGTATCAAAGGCCTTAGCTAAGTCTAAGTAGGACATATCCACAGATTTGCCTTTACCATCTTGAAGAAGTCCACCAAGTTCAGTAGGCACAATCTTCCTTTAATGAAGCCAGACTGGATCTGACCAGGCATGTGGCATTTCCTATATTTTTGTTAATAAGGTCCATGATGATTCTCTCCATGGCCTTGCAGATAAGTCTGGTCAGGCTTATGGCTCTATAGTTTCTGCAGTCAGTTGATGCACTACCTTTATGTAAAGGGATGGTGGTAGCTGTTTTCCTTTCCACAGGAACTTAACCAGTGATAAGGCTGTGGTTGAAAGTAGTTCCCAGCAGTGCAGGTAATTCTTGTTTTAATCCATTAGGAATGCAGCCAGGAATGTTATCAGGTCCCACAGATGCTGTATTTTTGGCTTTGGAAAGGGTGTTTAAGACCTGCTTCTTAGAGGAGCACAGGTGGAGCACAGGTGGTAGGGATGCTTTGGGGTATATGTGGCCTGGTCATGGGAGAGAACTTCTCACTGAACCTATCCACTAGCAGGTTGGCTATTTCCATGAATTCAGTATATGTTGTGCCATTAACAACAAGCTCTGTGCAAATCTGGGTTTTTTTCTTTAACTTTATGGATGCAACTAAAGAATGTCATATGGTTACCCTTTGCTAGGAAAGCTAATTTGTATTAGTAATTAGCTTTAGATTGCTTTACAAGGTGTCTTATTTGCTTATTTAAGCAGAGGAGGAAGTGCATCCCATTATGAGACTGTTCCTTCCTGATCTTAGACAGCAGTTTCTTTCTCCTGTGTATAACCTGTTTATGGTGGATGTCCACCAGGCTGGTTTGTTCTTTTTTAAAGATCTTACTTTGAACCTGATTGGTACGACTGAGTCAACGCAATTGTATAGATGTTTATACAAAGCATTAGTGTATATCCCAATATAGGTGTCTTTACCATCAGTGGAGGCAGGAGCTATAAAGCTATTAATGCTGTCTTGTAATACGTTGTAATTATTTATTTATTTTTCTTATTTATTTATTTTATATTTGTTGACTGGGATAGTCTGACTGGATATATGTCCATTTTTTGCAGAGGCCAAGGGTGAAAAGCTCCAAGATAATAATACACGTTGAACATTTAGTAAATGCTAGTTTCAAGCAGATTACAGTCATAAGCAATACCATCATTTAGCACATATAGTACTTACTTATTATAAAACACTTTACAAAACATAACTTTATTTTCAAAGTTATATATACAAAACATTACATTCAGGTTTAAGACATATTGAGCATCAGTTATACAACTGACCCTTCCTGAAATGGTGTGGTAGAAAAAAGTTAGAAGTAGTTCAAGGTAAGGCACCTAAGTAATAGAGAGGTCACTAGTTAAGGTTAGTGCAAGGACATAACCAATGAGTTTTGAAGTATTTCTTGAGTTTGTTTTTGAATTGAGTAAGTGAGTCTGTTCCATGTTTTTCCAACAGAGTTGACGAACAGAGAGTCCCCAGTTGAGTAGTTGGATTTGTATGTTTGAACTAGGAGTCTAGTGGATGATTGCAGTGGCCAGGTGCTGGTGTATTGGCTGATAATATTTTTTAGTGCAGTTGTATTTTCTGGTTGGTAAAGGACTTTATGTGCCACTATTAGCTGGTTGAACTGCAGTAGGCTTGGCAGTTCAAGCCATCCTAGGCGATTTAGGTTGTGACAGTGGTGTGTCTGGTAGGCTGTGCCAGTAGCAAATCTGGCAATATGGTTATAGCAGGATGATAGTTTATTAAGATCTGTTTTGTTTAAGTTGGAGAATAGAGGTGAGGCGTAGAGAAGAGTTGATAGTAGATGGGAATGGGCAATTGCAGTTCTAGCAAGTGGGGTAAGAAAAGGTTTGATTCTGTAAAGAGAGCCAAGTTTTTTAATAATGGTTTTAATAATTTGATTGATATGCACATCAAACTTCAGGTTGTTATCAACTATGATACCCAGTAGTTTAATTTGGGCTTCTGAAGATATGACAGTGCCATTGTTAGCGGTTATGTTGAAGGATGGCGGGGGGTCCTGTGTGTGAGAGAGAAGAGGAGCAGCTTAGTTTTGTTGGGGTTTAGGATTAGGTATTGATTGGAGAGCCATTTTTCCACTGTACTGAAGGTATTTTGGGTTAATGTGAACAAAGTAGGTGGTGAGGTATCAGAACAAATCAAGGTGGAGTCATCCATATATTAAATGCAGGTAGCATCTGGGATGACTGAATGAAGATTGTTGCTAAAGATGGAGAAAAAAAGAGGTCCTAGTATCGAGCCCCTGGGGACTCCTAATGTGATGGGTAGGCAAAATGATAGCTTGTCCTGCCATAGGACTGCCTGTTGCCTGCCCTGCAGGTAGGATTGAAACCATTGGAGTGCATGGTTGTTTAAGGAGAAGGCCTTCAAGGTATTTATAAGCATTTTGTGGTCTACCATGTCAAAAGCCTTGGATAGATCTAGAAAGAGTGCTGAGGATAGTTTGTTATTATTGGGTTGTGGTTAATGACATTAGAGAAAGAGAGGAGGGCAGAAGTAGTACTGTGGTGTGGCTTAAAGCCATGCTGAAAGTTGGACAGCAGCTTGTTTTGTGTGAGGTAGTGCATGAGCTGTATGTGTACACATTTTTCCATAATTTTAGCTAGAGGTGACAGAATAACTATGGGTCTAAAGTTTGACAGTTCAGTGGAACTGCCTCCTATATGGAGAGGCATGACATGGGAGATTTTCCAGTATAGTGGGTACAGTAGCTTCAGATATAGCTCTGTAGATCAAAATTGAGATGGGGTATGCTATGGTGTCAGCAGCCTTTTGCAGATTGTATGCTGGGAGGAGGTTGGCAGCCAGGGTGGTGGGTCTTAGTTTCTTAAGTAGGGCATGAATAAGTTGAGGAAGAACATGTTGGAAGGTAAAGTATTTTAGGTACTGGGTGTGGCTGCATTAGAATTAGAGCCATTGGGAGAGAGTTGGCTGGCTAGAGACTGGATAGTCTCTGTGAAGAAGCTGTTGAAGTTTGGCTTTGGAGAAGCTTTTTTTAGTCTAGTTTCTGCTGTGGGTGGGTCAGATGCAATTGTTATTTCTAACGAGACTGATTTCTAGTCAGATCTCACCAGGGCAGGCCACACACTTGGGTGGTACAATGGTCACCCAAGTTAGTGACCACCAGACCCAGAGTGTTGTCAACCAACTGGTCCAGGACATTGGAGTTTACAAAGTTCAAGAACCTTTGGGAGAGTGCATTAGTACTGGTATAGTTTGCCCAATCTATGGATGGATAATTAAAGTCTCCCATGACCAGGGTGTTTGGTTATATCTTGAGTGACTCAAGTAGATCCAGATAAGCAGTTTGTGTATCCTGGTTCATGGATGGGATCCTATAGCTAACATTACCTTAGAGAGGGGTCTTGCCTATAGTCAATTCTACCTGGAGTAGTTCAACATAATCACTCTGTTCAACCAGTCTGAAGGTGTATTTATCTTTGGTGAATATTGATACTCCACCTCCTTTAGTTCTCCCACTCTCATTTAGTGGTCTAAACATGTGGAAGGCATTATACCCTGGGATGGCTGGGGTGTTTTCTGTGGCCTTAAACCAAGTCTATGTGACTGCACAAGATGTCAGCATCTTCTAAGGTGAGGAAAGCTTCCTAAGAGTGTAGTTTCAGATTTAGACTCCTAGCATTTAGCAGCATAACCTTGAGATTGTTTTTTGAGGATAATCTTATGTCAAGAATTTTGTTCTTGTGACTTTGCCTAAAAAAGGCACTATGGGGGAGGCAAGACCCTTAGTCAGTAACCAAAATCCCAGGGGTGACAGGTGAAGACAATCTCTGGCAAAGCATCAAGGTCTATTGACCATATCATCCCAGGATGACATGTATAGAATCCCTTTAGAATGACACTAGAAACTAAGCCAGTTGTTGAAGATAATCATTTACTGTCTGTATTGTGGCATCATCCTAGGTGATGGTAGTATGCCGCTTAAGGCTGGAAACATACTTGCCTGGGACACATAATCAGAGAGCTCAGTCACACCTCTCTTCATATAGTCCAGTGAGGTATGTCTCAAGTTGTTCACACCAACATGGATTATGAAAGAGTTATAAATCATCTAGTAGTACAAGTGACTATCTGTATTCAAATAGTGAATAGTTAAATAGTTAGCATGATGATATGGCAAGCTAAAGATAACATAGGCAATTATCTGGAGATGTATAGGAGCAGATTCATTCATTTGGCAGGTGAAGGTTTAGTTGTGTTTTAAATAAGTTTGAATTCTAAATGCATTTCAGTAGCAGTGGGGTGTGGTTCCAAAGTTTAGCTACATACAATATTTGAATATAGATAGTCACTTGCACTATTAGATGATTCCACTATAATGACTAGAGATTTATTTCTGGAGCTTAAAATTCTATTAGGAGAGCAGAGTTGTATTAAGTTTATAAGGGCTGGGCAACTGGCTGGTTTGTAGAGAAGTCTATATGTTGTAGCTACCTGTGAAAGAGCTAGGTGATGTGATATTTCTAACCACAGTGGTGTCTTTTATTGTTAGTTTTTTGCAACATTACTCAAGTCTGTACAGTCAAGCAGAGATCACCTCTTAGTAGATGATATGAGACAGAGAATAGCTGGAGTTTTTTGAGTCTGTCTATGTATGATGTGTTTTAAGGCCTAGGATCCTCTTCGTGAGGTACTTTTGTGGCCTTTCCAGCTGTTGCATGTGTCTAGTGAGGTACGTGCAAAATGGGGCATTATACGCAATGACTGGCCTAATGAGATAAGAGTAGAGAGAGATGATGACCTCTTTCTTCCTGGATGCAACACCCTTGGTAATGAGATGTGCCACATCGAAGGATTTTCTGACCACAGTGGCAAAGTGATGGTTGAAGGAGAGGTTGCTGTAACCTGTGTCCCCAGATCTCTTATAACACCTTCAGTGTTCAGTGGGCTCCCATCAATGTAGTAATCTGTGGGAACTGAGTTTTTTCCAAAGGTGACGATGACACATTTTTTGGCATTAACCTTAAGGCCATGGTTTTGACACCAGTCATTGGTCTCAGTGAGGCCTTTCTGTAGGATGTCTACATCACATGGGGAATTAATAATGGCTCCCAGCTTGCAGTCTTCTGTGAACTTGGTCAGCCAGAGTCCCTTTGTGTTGGCCTGGACTTCTGAGAAGTAGATGCCAAACAACAGAGGACCCAGGACTGATCCCTGTGGGACTCCACTCATGACTGGTCAGCTGTCTGACTTGGAGTCCACTACTTTCACACTGCGGGTTCTATCTGTGATCCAATTTGCAATCCACCTAGTGATATAGGGGTTGGTGCCTAATTTGGTGAGTTTATCAATAATTTAATCCATATGCGATACATGCTAGTCAAATTTCAACTTGTCATCTATAATGGTGTTGTGTTCAGAGATGATTGTGAATAGTGTTAATCAATAAGAAGGATTATTGCATTACATCTTCTAGCTTATAGAGAGATTTGGCAGAACAGATTAGGATGGAGTCATCAGCATATTGAACTACAGTAGCATAGAGATCATTGACACATATGTTGAAAAGTATGGGGCCTAGTATGGATCCTTGTGGGACATCAGTACTTACTGGTAAGAAGATGGAGAATTATTTCTCCATTTCATTGCTTGTGCTCTGACAGGCAGCTATGGAACCATTGCAATCAAGATTTGGTGAGCCTTAAGGTTGAGAGATTATGTAAGAATTACTGGTGGGTGACAGTATCAAATATCTTGATACGTTTAGGTGACTGGGTGTTAGCAGTATTAACAAAATTCCACAAAACAGTTGTTGTGCACTAATGAGGATAGAAGCCATATTGGGCTGATGACAGAAGCTGTTATTTATTAGATAGTTGATAAGTTGCTTATGAATGCACCTTTCCAGGAGATAAAACAACAATAGGCCTATAGTTTAAAAGATCTTTATGGATTCTGCACCTGTGTAAAGGAATAATGATTTTTTTCCATAGCTAGGAGACATTATGTTCAGATATGGATCAGTTTATCAGAATAGAAACTTGATATGCAGTAGCCTGAACTGCCATTTTAAGATATTCACTAGGTAGATTGCCAGGAGCAGTTGTAGTACACATTAATTTTTGGAAGTATTTTTATGGTATCTGTAGGAACTGGTTAGAAGGAGAAATGTAGACAGAGGTTATGTGAATCAGAAGGGACATCAAACACTTTTGCCTGGTTGGTTAATGACTGTACTATCTGAATTCAGTGAGTACTGAATTGGTTGGCTATGGTATAATTTTGTTTGTGTGTGTTTGATACAGCTTGCCCTGGATTTAACAGTTTCTTGATTGAGCTGAGAACAGTTTGGGATTATTAGTGTGTACATTTTGATTGGCTGAGTAGTAGGTTTTATTATCTTTCTTGATATGTTGTTTTGTTAGGGTTCTTAGTTGTCCACATGTTAGTGAATTAGGTGCAGTTTCATTTTTTGTCTACACCTTCTAGGCTTTGTCTGTTTGTTTCCTGAGTTGCTTAGTTGCTAAGGATGGTCATGATACATGGTTTGCTTTGACTCATTTTAATCTGAGAGTAGCTTGTGTGTTTAGAACACCTAGGAAGATTTTGTTAAACTCACAGGCAGTATCATCTATGGGCAGAGTCTTTAGTGACTCCCAGTTAAGGAGATATAGTGTATTCATAAAAGTGACTTCATGAAAAGTAGTAATCTTTCTTAACAGGTTGTAATCTTTCTTAACAGGTTGTAATGATGTGCTTTGTACTTATGGAGTAGATTGGTAACTGATCCCTTAGGCTATCTGACAGAGTTACATGGATGATGTTTAATCTGGAGAGGTTGTTATGATGCAATGGAGGTTGATTGCTTGGCTGTAGCTTTGTTATATCTAGTCAGTGTGGTTATAAGTTGGGTGAACTTGTACGGGTATTACGGATTCATAACCGATTTTTGAAGATGTCCAGCAGAGAATATCTTCCATAGTTTTAGCGTTGTCACCTGGGGGTATGTAGATAGATAGATAGATAGATAGATAGATAGATAGATAGATAGATAGACAGATAAATAGATAGATGGATGGATGTATATGTAGTGAGAGAGAAAAAGCTAGATTTCTTGACTTTGTAAATTCCAGCAAAGCTAGAGCTTCCAATAAGCAACCTTCCAAACCTCTTGTATCAGAGACACATGGGATATATACAAATGATCCTTATGAACATCAGGTGTTTCAGCTAATTGGCAATTCTGAATGCCCATGACTTGTTTCATCATTTTAATGGACAATTTCAGGTCAATAAAGCCAAACCCCACTAGCTATGGATATGCATATTTGGCCTTGTTATGACCTCATCAACACAGCATGAGCAGTGTCTCTGACTAAGCATTAGAAACACAGGGCTGTTATACCGAGCAGATGTCCATTATCATTAGGGTCACTGCAAAAATCCCAAACAACAAACTAAAACAATGAGTGAGACACCAATCAGTAAAAGCAAAATGAAAACTCCAGCAAAGCTTTAACTTCCAATAAGCGACCTCCCAAACCTCTTGTATCAGAGGCACATGGGATATATGCAAATGGTCCTTGTGAACATCAGCTGATGAGAGATATGAATGAATGTGAATATGAATATGAGATAGTTCTGCACCCCCCTCCCCCAGTGTGATGTCCTTACTGGTAACATCAGATAATAAATTTGTCTCCCTTGAAATGAAGGTAAAACTAGTCCCCCCACCTGACCCTGAATATTTTAAGAAATTCTCTAAGGTAAATTATCCCTTATTAAGGGATGACTTAGCTAGTTTCCATGCTCCTCCAATACAGAAAACACAGAAACCTATGCAGAGGCATACATAAAAGTCCTAAATGACCATATAAACAACTGCACAGAAATATCAGTACCAGACCAAAGTAAGCCCAGGTCAAACCACAAAAACAAAGTAGACTCCTGATATTAATAGGTTGTACAACAAAAGAAAAAAAGAAAATCCTGTTGAGAAGAAAGAGGGAATGTGCACAAGAGAGCAAGACATTTCACATTAGCCTAAGTAAGTGAATCAGGTTAATAGTCAAGTCTCCCAAAGCAGATGTTAAGGTAAAAATAGCCTCCAAAACTAAGGATAAATATAAGACATGTTCAGTTATGTTCGCAATCTTAATGTATGTAATTTGTTGCAGATGGTATCACCTATACACAGCAAGAAGATACAGCAAATATGCTTTCTGACAAATTCATCTCAAATTTCACCTCCCCATCACTCCCAATTCTGCCCCAGGAAATGCCCTCAACCACTCTACCTCCAATTATAACCAAATAACAGGTTGCCACTGTGCTCTCTAAAACACTGCTTCAATGGGGCCTGACAGTATACCAGCTTGCCGCTTAAACAGCTTAAATCAGGACTTTTTAGGCCCATTAAGGTTTCTATTTTTTCAGATAGAGTGGAGGACAGCAGCAATCATCCTTCTGCATAAAGGGGGACCATCTACTGATCTAGGAAATAACAGACCCATAAGTTTGGTTAATCTTACATGTAAGGCCATGGAAAAAATAATCATGGACCTGATAAATAATGACATAGGAAACGTCCAAACGTAAGACCCAACCCAATTCACCTTTGTCAAGGCAGGTTTTGCCTACTGAATCTGGTGCATTTCTTTTAAGAAAGTCACTAAGGCCATGGGTAAGGGTAAAACAGTACATGCAACTTCTATTGAACTTGCCAAGGCATTTGACACAATTCTTTACGCAACTGCGGTGGTGGTGCTGCGGTAGCATTGTCGCCTCACAGTAAGACGTTGTCCTGTTCGATTCTCAGCTAGAGCATCTTCTGTGTGGAGACATGCATGAATGGGCGTACCTTCATTGAAGGTTGTGCGTCAGGGCTGGCAACTCGGCACGTAAAAATCTTCTGCCAATCATTAGCGGATCGGAGTTCCGCTGTGGCGACCCCTAACCAGGAAAAGCCAAAAGATACATCTTTACTCGGGTATTGTAAATAAACTCAGAAACCTGGGCATGGATCCTTACATCACCAGATGGATAGCCAAGTGGCTCACAAACAAGACACGTGGTTAAAGTGGGTGAATCCAGATCCAGCAAGAGTCCAGTTACTAGTGGTGTGCCACATGGCACAGTGCTGAGAGCACTCCTGTTTGGAATATACTTCTCTAAAGTCAAGGCTAATGTGGAAGGCCTCTTGATGAAAAAGTTTGCTGATGACTGCAAGCTGGGGGAAATCACTGAATCCTCCAACAATGTGGATATCCTCCCAATCTAGAGAATGTAAACTTAGTCAGAGACTCAAGCAAAATATGCTAGAAAGACAGATAGGTGTCTCAGAGATGTCCCCTTCTTTATAACAGGCTTCCTATTCATATTAAGCAAAGCCCTTCCCTGGCCCTCTTCAAATGCAGTGTGGATCACTGGATGAGTAATCACAAATACACACCTGGGATAGTGCCTATGTCCTTTATGGACAGCAGCAGTCTGTAAGATACTCAATGCATAAGCACAAATGCTATCCTCTTGCTCCAGGGGCCATATATTGGGTGAAATTGAGTTATATTCGCTAGGTTTGTAAGGACTCTTAATCTGTTAGATTAGTAATCTCCTATGAACCTATAATGCATACCCATGATTGCAATTGTCTTGAGAGTGTTTGTTTTTTACATGGTTAGTAGGGTTTCTAAGTTAGAGTAAGCTGCTAGGGTGCAAGGGGAAAAAGGGAAACATCTTCATAGGTTCATAGATAGGTACTAGGCTATCGGCCCTAAGGCCTATACAAGCCTAGCCAAAAAGGTACCCTGGCTTTCGCCACCCAAGAAAATTATTTTCCTGTGCTGCTATCGAGCAGAGCTACAGAGGTGATCCCCGGGGTGCATTTCCTATTTCCCATCCAATCATCAAGATTTTTCTTGAAGAGTGCTAATGAGGAGCTTTGTTTGATATAGATAGGTAGTTTGTTCCAGAGTATGGGAAGTCTCTGGGACAGGAATCTATCCCTCCAGCATGTTTGGTTTATTGTGCTGACAAGGTTTAGGTCCCTAGAGCTTGTAGCTCAGAAGAATTGGGATTTCTTTAAGTGGAGCATGTCCAACAGCTCTGGGTTTGACATGTATGCTAGGCAGAGATTACCTCTGAGTAGGCGATATGCGATGGAGTAAAGCTGGAGTTTTTCGAGATGGTCTGCGTAGGGCATCTGTTTGACAGTACATCTAGTGAATTTTTTTGTAGAAAATAGTGATACCACCAGCTTTTTTTGTTGCCTCTGTCTAGTCTGATAATGTTATAGCCCTGTGGGGAAATTTCTTCATATTTTTGTTTTCTAGCAAAGCCAGGTTTATTTGACAACTGAGATGTCTGGGATTTGCAGTGCTAGCCATGCAGACACTTCAAGTAGCTTGTTATAAATACTTTATAAGTTTGTATGGTATATATGAAGACCAGAGTGGGACTATGGATGAGGTGTTAGTGATAACGGAGTTGATCGGGATATGCTGTCTGGTGTCTGTATGTGCTGCGCTGGGCCTGGGTTTGGGTGGATGTCATCACTTAGTTTTATGGTTATGGAAGCATGATAATACAAGTAGAGGCACTTTTGCTTGATATTATGTCTAATATAACACTTTGGGAGTAAATGGCTGATGCAAACTAGAAGCAGATTACTATAACCAACATCAAAAGTTCTAAACTTCTGTTTATTATTTGTGTAGGTCCTATGTATTTATAGACAATATCTGAAGGTATGTTGTGCACTTGGGGACTTTAAGCTTAAAAACAAAGAAAAAAATAATTAAACCTTGCAGTGTGAACACTGTGTCAAGATAGTGGTCACTGTTGATGTGACATTCTAACCCCATGTACAAAAATGGAAAAAAGTGGGTTATGGATGCTGGACTTATGAGAACATGAACCACCAGGTTAGTGTCAAATGGCGCACTAGACATATTGTGAACAATATATGTGTGAGTTTAGTTGAGGGGTAAAATACAGGGTAAAGAAGGTGGTAATTCCTGTGTGTCAGGTACACACAAGAGAACAGTAAGAGTACAGCATTGCTTTTGGGAGGACTTACAGAAAAGTAGACTTTCTATCAGGAAGACAAAAATAACAGTGAGGGAATGGAGAGAAAACTTGCATGAAAAGAATCAGAGAATCTGCCATTTTTTCACCTGATAGAAGGTGAGACAGACATGTGATAGTTGTAATGTAGAAAGAGTGTTGTGGTAATGTTTGATCCTTTTCTAATTTATTTTCCAAGAGCAGAGACACAATAATCATCAAGAAAATAAAAATACAGACCCGACAAGCAGTGTGTTTCACTTAAAAATTCTTCTATGATTTGACATAGATGCGTGAATCACTCTCATCTTGGATCACTAACATGTTTTACTCCCCACTGGACCTGCTCAATTTCTCTTCTACCTTCACAAAATGTACCTACTTTCTCAATTAGAGACAATTCCAGTCATCTCCTGCTTTAGCAAAAAAAAGAAAATATATACACACTGAGGTATACTGTGTTTAAATGAGCAAATAACAAAAAAAAAAATCGAAAAAATAAATGCAGAAACAATCCAAGTATTTAATGAGCAAAACAATCAAATACAGCAAAGCTTCTGGGTTATCTCCTTTTTCAGTTCTAGCAATCAATTAATTAAAACACACACAATTTATATAAAATAATTAAAAACCACATGACACAGCCATCCAGTCACAAAATATAAATTAAAATACATGTTGTGAAGAACTGTTACTATTGCAACTGCATTTGTTTTTTTAGCTAAAACAGGTCTTAAACTAACTGCATTATTTAAGCCTAGAGAGTTATCAGCTTCAAGCCTGAAAATCCAAATATATTCTTGGTTCTCCAGAATATTATTGATGTCTCTGCCTGTAATACTTTCATATATGACACTAATAGCCCTAAATTTAAATGCATGTGTAATATCATTATCCACAATATGTTTTGCCAATGCATTCAGCATCACATTTCTCCTTATGTCTGATTTATGCTCAGTAATGTGATCTTTAAGCTTATGAGCACATTTACCAACATAAAAAGATAAGCATTTGAGACATGTTGCAAGATAGATAACATATGGGGTATTGCATGTGGCATAGCAACAAAATTTATACATTTCCCTGTCAAGGGATGAGAAAAAGAAGTAGATGTTATAATATCCTTACAGCAGCTGCAATTGTGTCAACGAAATTTGCAGTGTTTATTAATTATTCCTGATGTCCTACATTCCTTATAGCATAACATTCTCTTTAGATTTTTTCCTGGTTCTATAAGCAAAACAGGGTTTGGTACCTATGAATGATTTTAACTCAGGCTTAGTCATTAAAATCCCCTATTTTTTCTGTATCACCTGCTTAACATCCCTCATTTGCCTATCAAAGGCGGTAGCATATCTAACCCGATCATTCTTTATTGCTGAGTCACCATTCACTTGTATAGTAGTATTTCCTGTTGCATTAAAAAATGGACCAGTTGTCGCCTTTCTATCATTAATTACCTTATTCATAATACCATACAGCATCGTCCTACTAAATCCTTTCTCACAAAATTCAGTAAGTATCTTTTCCATTTGTTCCCTACATACACTTTCATCAGTATTAAGTTTGCTAATCCTAGTAAACTGCCCTTTAACAATTCCTCTAAAAACATGTGGAGCATGCATGCTAGTTCGATGAGTGTATCTATTAGCATGCACTTTTTTTTATGGGCGTTAGTATTTAGTACTCCCAAGTTCTTCTGAATATGTGTATCTAAGAACGTAATCTGCTTATTGGAATAATTTAATTTAAAATTCAAAAATTCTGTGGTCTCATTCAAATAATCTACTTAGGTTTTAAGGATTTCCTCTTCCCCCTTCCAAATTATAAAACAGTCATCCACAAACCGCTTATATAATAAAACATTTGCACTTAAAGGGTTCCTATCACTGAGTACATACTCATTTTCCCACTGATTAAGGAATAGGTTGGCATACGTGTTTGCCATGGGAGTACCCATGGCCACGCCAGCTACTTGAAGGGCTGTCCATGAAAAATAAAAAATTCTTCGTAAGTATGATTTCAATCAGCTGACATATATTCTCAATCTGTCTGCCATGCATATCAGTGTTGGTACATAAAAAAATCATGAATGGCATCTACCCCTTACATTTTCAACATCGTTATTATTATACCAATGAAATATTTAGTTAAAAAGTCATCAGGATCCTTAATATAACTTAAACAATAGATGAGGTATTTGCTAAGACAATTCTGTATGTAGTAAGACAGGGGTTTAGTGATCTAGCCCCTTCCAGAGACGATAGATCTCATAGGAGGGCAGTTCACAGATTTATGTATTTTAGGTAATCCATATATCAAGGGGACAACAGGACGTGGAACAGTAAAAAAGTTAAACAATCCTGATGAAATATCACCCATTAACTGCATATCATAAATCATCATATTCACTTCTACTATGCATTTTTTGGATGTAAGCGTGATCAACCTGCTTAAAGGTAAAAGTATTCGACAAAAATTCACACACATTCTGAACCTAATCATCTCAATTTAAAATAATAATTGCCCCTCGCTTATCTGCTTCCTTAAGGATTATGTTACAGTTAGACTGCAAGGATCACAATGCTAAATATTACTGGTAGATGAGATTATACAGCTTGCATTTGTCTTTTCTTTCATATAATTGTCTCACTTCACATTCACACAAATCATGGAAGCAGTATAACAGGGCAGCTGTTAGGTATGAATGTACTAGACCTTCTACAGAAATCCCTGCTATTAGTAATTTGTGAATCCTTAAAAATAAATTTAAATTTAAGTTTCTAACAAATAGCTTTAAATCAGTCAGTACATCAATGATCATATCAGTACCATTTGGAATAAACTGCAAGCCCTTACTTAAAAGTTCAAAGTTGTTGTAGTTCAAACATAGTCCGAGAGCTTAACAATATCCCTCATACTTTTTTTGAGAATTTTTGCTGGTGCTTCTTGTTTTGGACTTGTGGACTGTCATTTTTCCTTTTCAAAGAACTGGCTCCTGAGCATTGTTTTGACCTCCCTCTCAATTTTGCCCTGGGTTTTATGGCCACTTTCTCTGGTAATTTCTGCATTATAGACTTCAAAGTCCTGTAAAAACTTCGACATTCTGGAGGCCCATATTTACCTGTGAGCTGGAAGCACTAGACAACCCCTCTGCAGAAGCAGACTGCTCATTTCCATTGGACAAATTCAGTAAAGGGAATTGTTTATTGGTCAGGCCCTCAAAAGCAAGAACCATTGAAGAATTTAACACAGTGTCACGAGCAGCCAAAACTGTTCCATCCTTATCAGTCAATGATTCAATATGCAACTGTTGATTGGTTACAGATAGTTCCTCATTCGTAAAAGTATCCAGCTCATTCATCGCACCCCTTGAGTAGCTGGGTTTAACATTAGATTTGTTATTCCTATCATATCTTGGCCACGAGAAATTATGAGGCCAATGCTGTCTTTTGCATGTACCTCTAGACACCTATAACAATTGGAGAGACCACAAAGGCTTCTCACCAAGAAATTACAGGGTACACAAAACATGTCTAATGCAGGAAGACTGAAAGCCCTGCCATTGTTTTCTGTTTCCTACAGGTTGCTAAGGGGAGACTTGTCCCTGGCTTACAGGGCAGTCTCTGACCTGGCCCTGATGGAAATGTTACACATTTGTAAATTAAACTGCATGAGGGTCACTCGCTCCAGGGATCTTAACCTATCCTATGACAAGCTGCCAATTCACATGAAAGAGAGCTCCTCTCTGACCATCTTCAAATGCAACCTAGATCATTGGATGGGTGACGGCAAATTCACTCCTGAGGTGCTGCCCATGTCTCTCCTGGAAAGATACCTACCTCTGCAAACTTCACTCACCTAACCACCAACAATTGGGGCAACTCGGGATACATATGGCTAGGCTTGTAAGGCTCTAGGGCCATTAGCCTAGTAAACTTCAATGAACCTATGAACTATGACCAAGTTTAAAATCATTGACATCCCTCATAAGTTTAAGTTTTTTAATAAATTCCAATTTTGTATCAAGGGCCACTAATCTGTCTTAAGATATGTTGGTAGACACATCATAGTCCTGAATTCAGGCATAGAAGCTAGTTCATTCTCAATTCTATTTACAGATCAATAGTTGCATATTGAATCATCGACCAATAAGGATGAAACAGTTTTGGCAGCTCGTGACCCTGTGTTAAATAGTGCTTCCAGCTCACAGGTAAATCTGGGCCTCCAGAATGGCAATGTTTTTTTCAGGACTGCAAAGTCTATAATATCGAAATTACCAGAGAAAGTGGCCATAAAACCAAGGGCAAAGTCAAGAGGGAGGTCGCAACAATGCTCAGGATACAATTCTTTGAAGAAGAAAAAATGACAGTCCCCAGGTCCAGAGCAAGAAGCAAAAGCAGAAATGATCAAGAAAGGTATACGCGATATTGTTATCCTCTTGGACTATGTTTTAACTTCAGAAAACTTTGAACTTTGAAGTAAGGGCTTGCAGTTTATTCCAAATGGTACTGATACGATCATTGATGCCCTGGCTTATTTACAGCTATTTGTTAGAAACTTGAATTTAAAGTTTATTTTTAAAGATTCACAAATTACTAGTAGCAGGGATTTCTGTAGAAGGTCTAGTGCATTTATACCTAACAGCTGCCCTGTTATTACTACATTTCATGATTTGTGTGAATGTGAATTGAGACATTTATATGAAAGAAAAGAGAAATGCAAGCTGTATAATCGCACCTACTAGCAATATTTAGAGTTGTGATCCTTGCAGTCTAATCGTGACATAATCCTTAAAGAAGCAGATAAGGGAAGGGCAATTGTTATTTTAAATCGAGATGATTATGTCCACTATATGTATACATTTTTATAGGATACTGGGACCTTTAAGCAGGTTGATTATGCTTACATCCAAAAACGCATCGTAGAAGTGAATATGATGATTTATGAGATGCATTTAATGGGTGATATTTCTTTAGAATTGTTTAACTTTTTTACTGTTCTGTATCCTGTTGTCCCCTTGATATATGGATTACCTAAAATACATAAATTTGTGAACCTCCCTCCTATGAGACCTATCGTCTCTGGAAGGGGATGGATCACTGAGCCCCTGCCTTACTACATACAGAATTATCTTAACAAACGTCTCATCTGTTGTCAGTTGTATTAGAGGTAGTGACAGCAATAATATTCTAGAGAACAAAGAATATAGTTGGATTTGTCCCTTTTAACTTGTTTAATGTAACAGTTTTTCTCTATGTATGTATGGAGCTTTTCTCCCAGGGCCTCCGCTGAAAATGGACAAGTATCCAGTCAGACTATCCCGGTCAACAAATGCAAAATAAATAATTAAATAAAATAAATTTTGAGCCTATAGCTGATAACTCTCCAGGTTTGAATAATGCAGTTAGCTTGAAACCTGTTTTAGCTGAAAAGCAAATGCAGTTGCAATTGTAACAGTTGTTCATAACATGTATTTTCATTTGTATTTTGTGATTGGATGGCTGACTCATGTGTTTTTTAACTATTTTATAAATTGTGTGTGTGTTTTAATTAATTGATTGTTAACACTGAAAAAGGGGATAGCCCAAAAGCTTTGCTGTATTCAGTTGTTTTGCTCATTAAATACTTGGAGTGTTCCTGCATTTATTTTTTTGATCTTCTGCTTTAGGCAAGAATCCTGTAACCAGTTGGTTCCTGCCTGAGAATACTTATAAACCTATTTCCCCCTCTGTTAAGAGATGGACGGTAAGGAGCAAGCCAACTTTCAAGTCCTTTAGAATGGCCTTCATTCATCACCCTATCCCCTGTATTTTTATTTAGACCCACATGTGGAACATGCATTGGGCAGCAGTGCTAGGCTGTCTCTATCTTACATAAGAAACATAACCCAATGGACAGTATTTGGCCATAAAATAAGAGGCAATACATGCAGCTTTCCTGGTCTCTACTATGAAACTGTCATTTACATAAGTACTCCAAACATGTACCCATCTTGAAACTTCCCTTCCCCATGAGATATACAAGTGGGATACTCCCTCATCATTTCTTTCTTCCACTGCCAGCTAGATCAGAAGCCCAGGACAGTATTCCAACTTGGGCCTCATGGATTGTAATCAAACCACTGTCCTGCTACACCAACTGGAATAATGAATTGTTAACACTGACTTGTACAAAGAACAAAAACCTAAGCTAGCCATTTAGTACTACAGATAATATGTGTTAATGATTTCATATTCATCATGAATACTGAAGATAGTCCTTGAGCTGGTGCAGGGATTACAAGAGATAAGATACATTATTTCAAAATGGAAGTAACCTTCTGAATAGTCAAGAGACAGGAAAGTGTAGTATTTCAAATTCTGCATATGGTGCTTAATACTTCACAGAATGTATAAGGAGGGAACTTTTAGGGAAAGAATGATACAGCTCAAATTATTGGTATGTGTTATGGCTAAGCATCAGCTTAGAATAAGAAGAAATGCAAAGAAATTAAGCTCTGTTTTAACAATATGTATAGGCTAGATATTTCTGTTATGTACAGCTTGGAAATATGTTGTTAAATATGGTAGAAAAATGAGGAATTAATACTTAATGTGAAAATGTCTGCCTTAAATGCTGTTGTTAAAATATTTGCTACATGTACAATGGCAAAAATGTTACACTTCAAAAAAGAAAAGTTCTGCACTGCACTAAAAACAAAAGTTCAGTTTCTAATCAAGGCATCTTATTTTGATCCAAATAAAGAAATATACCTTGTGTTTATGTAGGATTGGATCAGATAGGAAAAAGTTTGAATCAAAACACCACTATAAACCATCATAATACACAAGTACATGGAATATGTGGCAAAATATCTCAAACACAATGATCATGCCCATTAATTCTGACACAAAAGCACTCTTACTGTTCCTCATATAGCCCACACCACACATGAGCATTACTACTCCAACACAAAGTACTGAAGAAATGAAAGAAGGATTTTTATGGGGGGACTTCATCTACACATCCATTTATGTAATGTGTTTCTCCCCTCAGAGATTTTGGACAGTGCAGTGGTGCAGCTGTAAAGTTGTCGCCTCACAACAAAAGGCTCTCTGGTGTGTTTCTTGGCTGAGGTGCCTTCTGTGTGGAGTATGTGTGTCCTCCCTGCATTTGTGTGGGTTTCCTGTCGGTACTCCAGTTTCCTCCTATGTTACAAAAACAAACATCTGGAGTGTTTCTCCTTGGACCTCTGCTGAAAATTGTCTTTGTTCCAAGTTGTACTTTCCTGGTTAACAAATGCTAAATAAAAATAAATTAATGTAAGACTATTGACTCTAAGTTCATAAAAACAAGAAGAAAAAAGTGACAAAACAGAAATCTCTTCTCGCACCTAGACTGCACAATTCAATTTTTGTAAACAATGCCGCCAAATTGAACCTTCAGTTCTAAAACTTAAAATTATCAGCAAACCTTCCACAGCATAATACCTTTTCCTCAAAAATCCTAGAACAAAATCAGAACCACTAAGCGACAGATCATACAAATCACCCTAAGAGCAACAGAAGAAATTAGATTTTTTGAACTCAATGTTATATAACCTGACAACAGTATATCGATGTAAATAACACTTTCCTCATAAAGATTGCTATTTGCTACTAAAAAAAGAAAAATATATAGTAATCAACTTCTAAAGTTATGAGCAGATTTTTAATTCAAAGCTATATTCATTTCAGATTGTAGCATAACGTTACATTCCAGAAAGTGTTAAACTGAAGATCCAAACCATCCCTAAGAACAGAAAAATATTAATTAAGAATATAGCCGAAATATGCTGTTGTGCTGTGAAAATGGAAAGTAACTATAATAATTTTATGTCCATTAATTAAGCTGCAGCTGGCCATCTAGCAATCAGGCAAAATGAAGTGGAGAGGATTAATTAATTTTATTAAAGTAAATGTGGGTCCATAGTTCTCACAGTAGAAAAGATGCTGAAATAACAGACATCAACTTTTCTTGGCAAGCCAAGCAAATATATCAAACAGATT
The DNA here is from genome assembly GCF_019279795.1 of Protopterus annectens. Classification (NCBI taxonomy): domain Eukaryota; kingdom Metazoa; phylum Chordata; order Ceratodontiformes; family Protopteridae; genus Protopterus; species Protopterus annectens. Next base: position 1,558,196,270 of record NC_056733.1, read on the forward strand.
CATAGCTTAAAATCAGTATACACTGCAAAATGATTACATTTGTTAAAAAAGATTACTGACGTACAACAAGAATATATGTCTACTGAAGACAGAGTATTCTGTAAATAAAATTAGTTGTACATAAACCTTTACAAGCTAGACTTCTCCAGATCACTAGTGAGAATCATTAAGTAATTGTGAAGACAGAGGATCTAGTAAGTTAAAAAGGTTTGTTTTCTGAATACTGGCAAGTGTATAAAAACTATACTTAGCTGAGTCACACGTCAAGCCTTTCTGTAGATTAAGATGTAAGTAACCATAGAAATTTCAGCAAATGCCAGCAAAGAAATAGTCAAACATGACTGCAGTCTTGTATGGCCCTTTCACCATGGTGAATATTTACTAGCTGAAAGTGATGACTACAGCAAGTGTCCATTTTATGACCATATGCATCTATACTTACTATACCATCATTCCAGTATACTGATGCTTTAGGAAACAATAAATGACTACCACTAAGAGAATTATATTGCTGAGAATTGCCCCACTGCTTGACTTTCTCTCAACTAATGACTGCCTACAAACTTATCTACACACCAGAAAAAATGACCAGGACCCAAAATATAATTAGTTTCTACTACAAAAACACAGAGCTGAGATCAGCAGACAAATCCTTCTTCCAAGTCACCACATCCTATAATACTGCTGGGGAATCTTTTGCTCCAACTACATATCCAAAATCTAGAACAATAGCACTCACTCAGTCAATGTAGAGAATAGCCTAATTATTATCAAAGCTCAACCCAAACAACACCTTAATGATACCCAGCTGTGGCTATTTGCTCTAAACACACACCTTAATGATTCCCAGCTGTGCTGTTTGCTCTAAACACACACCTTAATGATTCCCAGCTGTGCAATTTGCTCTACATGCACACCTTAATGATAACCGGCTGTGCTGTTTACTCTAACCATAGCTAAGTCCTAATCACTTACCAACTCTTAACCAATAACAATGCCTTCTGAAATTCCAAGTCATTTCCTGTCTCTATACCATCACTTTCCAGTTATCTCATACCACTCTTTCACCTACATCCTTGTCTCCCTACTCCATACCACCCCACTATATACTTTTTATCTCGCTCTCACCCCACCATTTAATCTCCTCAACTCGATACTCACACACATTCTTAACACATAATCAAATATCCCTTGCCTTAAACAAAACCCAACGACTATTGAATTAATTTCCACTCACTGCATACACTATGCATCATAGCATACCCTCCCTGCCCCACTGTTATTTCTATCCCTGTTTATTAACCTTACTTTTTCCACACTTAACACTATCCTCTATTTCAAAACCTAATTTCCTCACTAAGCAACATTTTACACCTTCAGCCTCTTGCTATAATTCTCTTCTCTTGTCTCCCCATGTCTCCACCCACATCTGCTCTCTATACTCTTACTTCATACCAACTCACAGCAACCTTACTGAACTTTAATACTCCATCTTAAGTCTGCCTAAAATATTTATATATATCTCTGATTACTTTTATACCAGACTCAAACTTCCACAACTATGTCAGCCTTGAGATCTACTTTCAAATCATGAAGTCTCACATTGCTGAAGACCGCAATACCGAGACTAAAACTCCAAAACATGAATTTCCTGAAACTTCAAAAGACTGACTCCCACAAGATAGACTCCCAAAATATTTAAACACTAAATGCACACCTATATGTACTATCCTCCACCAAAAAACACACACCAACTAACACAAGCAAATCACAGTTGTCTTCTCTATGTTTAAGCAGGGGGACAAGCCCCCTCTGCACCCCCATTTGAGGAGCTGCACCCCCAACTTCACCCTGCTAATTAAATACATCCACTCTGAGATCATACTACAACAATAACAATGGTAAATATACCATTCTTCTCCTCCACCGACTTCAAGTAACAGCACCAGTACTGGTTAGTTACATTCCCTTTTCTAAATAATATACATACTGTACTATAAGCCAAGCTTCCTTAACATTTTGACACTTCCTGTTCCATACACCTCTACAATATTTCCCTGGAGCTTCTCACATAACAGCAGCCATCTTTTTTTTAATTCTGTACAATGTGAAATGTCTTAAGGGAACAATATCCTATTAAAAGCTAAGCAGCACTACTGTAATAGCCGATTCAACATTTTGACATTTGGTATTATGGATTTTCAGTGTTATAATGTTTCGGCACAATGGTGTCTGTAGTTTCATTTTTGGGAATCCTAACCTTGCACCTTACTAAACTAAAATGTATTTCTCTGAAACTAAGTAATCTATACCAGTAATGTCTACATTTGTCAACTGTGAATATTATGAATATGAATCTTGTATTGAGTTTTATTGTAAAAAGGAAATGTAATTATTGTGTAATAATTCCTTGTTAACTTGATGTGAAGCTTTTCTCCCTGGGCCTCCACTGAAAATGGGATCTAACCCAGTCAGACTTTCCCAGTCAACAAAAATAAACAAATACATTCAGTATAGGAGGCTATTTACAGATTTTGAGAAATATCTGAGATTCAATCAACATATTGGGTAAAATCAGGATATATATTAGCTAGGCTTGCAAGGGCCATTACGCTGTTAGCTTAGTAATCTCCTATGAACTTATGAATCACAAAAAGTGACACTTTTGTGGACATGCAGTAATTAACCTGTTGAAGCTGTATGCAGATAACAATCTTAGCAGTAGAACATTCCCAAGTAATGCATACCCCTGGACACTATATATGTAAATTACTTTCAGAATCTATTATCCAAATTCCAAAACAATGAAAACACATTAAAATACATGCTGCTAATAGCAAAACACTGCACAAGCATATGGATATCACTGAAGAAACCAGATAACAGAAACATTGCCAAAAATATGACTGCTGAACATATCCAACGACAATAGCTAAGACAACAGCAAATGCAAAAGAAGAAGAAAAATATTATCAGAAACAATACAATATTTACAAATCAAATCCATCTGACACACTAATGATAAAGAAACAATACTGGAAACACTAAACAAAACTTTTGTAGAAAATGTCTGGAAATTTGATGGTCTGCACAATGTAAAGTATAAAGCAACACTGGTTTTGGTTACTTGCAATGTCTGGGTGATTCAAATATAGTGGCCAGGATTCAAGACATTTTTCACTTTGTGCTAACTGCATGTGCATTATGAGCAGTGATGAACATGCTGTTTGGTATTCATTAAACAGTTTTGCACATTGCAACAGGCTACAAACAATGGTAAGCATCAGAATATGCTAATGAAGGAATACGTAAGTGAATTATATACTAATGAACCAATTCAACATAGTGGAGTGATTCATGAATATATAAAACCTAGCATACACATCATGCTGTCTTTGGTCTTCAATTCCAATGGAGTCATGAACATACTTAGAAAATGTTAGGTGTTGTTGCTGCTATCATTAATCAGTCAGTGCAATAGGTTGTGATACAAGGTATATAACCTTGGATAAAGTTGCAATAGATGTAATTGCAAGTAAAAATTTCAGTAAGGTAAATTTAAAGATCCATATATGAATAAAGACCAAAACAAAGTTATATCTATTCCATTTGGAGATATTCAGGAAACCTCAATGCCAGATGTGCCTTGAAAGATAAAATAGAGATATGGAAATAGATAGAGATATGATAAGCATTAAAGAGAAAATTACACATCAAAGCAAATATGTATAACAGGAAAAATCAATATATACATGCATACACACACACACACACACACACATATATATATATATATATATATATATATATATATATATATATATATATATATATATATATATATATATATATATATATATATATATATATGGTTCCCCTTTAGAGTCTCGAATTGCTGAAAACTCTAAATTCATAAGCTCGAGCCCAGAATCTCGAGTTTTCAGCAACTCAAAATTCTAAAGCAGACATAGAAGACATTCAAAAATGTCTTTACAATGTTTTTGCAGGGGAGCAAGTGCCCCTGCACCCCCACATGGGAGGCTGTGCCCCCACACCCCCCTACTTAAATATACCAACTCTGAGATTGCACTACAATGGGATTGAGGGAAATCTCCCATTCCATGCTGTATACAGAAGCGCACAATGGAAGAATTTCCATTCCTCCGCTATAGTGCAGTCATGGAGCTGGTATATTTAAGCAGGGAGACTGCAAGGGGACTCGGCCCCCTGCATACATGTAAGTAAACTTCCTTTTTTTTTTGCCTGTCTCCCCTTCACAATTCCGAGATACTGAAACTTGAGATTCTGGGCTTGGGCTTATGAATTTCGAGCTTTCAGTAACTCAAGCTTGTGAAGGGGAACCATATATATATATATATATATATATATATATATATATATATATATATATATATATATATATATATATATATATATATATATATGTGTGTGTGTATATATATATATATATATATATATATATATATATATATATATATATATACTGGATACGGAGACAAGCTCGAATAGCATATGTCCGAATCACAAAACATCGAACACACATACACGAAAGAGCTTAACAGCTTAACATTGACAAGCACTTCCTTGTATGTGTGCCTGTTTCGTAGATCGGACTACAGTGCAGGAAAGGGAAAATTCCCTTTTCCCCACTGTAGTGTGATCTTGGAGTGAGAATAATAAAGTAGAGGGGGTGTGGGGGTTGCAGGGGGTGAAGCCCCCCCTGTAGAAACGTAGATTTATTTTTGAACTACACATACACCAAAGCACTTTTCGATGTTAAGCTCTTTCATGTATGTGTGTTTGATGTTTTATGATTCGGACATATGCTAGTTGAGCATGTGTCCTAGACCCATATATATATATATATATATATATATATATACATATATATATATATATATATATATATATATATATATATATATATATATATATATATATATATATATATAAAATACACACAATTATATGTGTATATATCAATGGCATAGTTGGAGCATCAGAAGGAGACACCTAGGCACCCTTTTGTTGTCTTTCACATTTGCCCCCTCATCCCTTATGGCACTAGACAACTCCTCTAAGCTGCCTGGATCTATTAGTGGTGGTGTGATAGCACGATTATCCTGAGTAGCTCTCCATTACTTGCAACAGCCTGAACTCTCTTTTTTATATTTATCATATCACTTGCAAGAAATATATTACTGTACTGAATATACAGCAGCATTAACAATAAAACAAGTATATTAAATGGCACTTTTAAAATAATCTAACACTGTATAATATTCGGATGTCTGTTAACAACCCAAAAAGACATGTGGGCAGAAAATATCTTTTATATGTAATACAAGTCAATAATCATTGTAATAGTAACTGTAAAATTTCATTACAAAAAGAGCATTGCAAAGTACAATCAACACTCAGTTATGTAATAAAAATCAAACACCTGAAAAATGAACCACCCTGCCCCAAACCAACAACCACAAAAGGCAAAAAAAACCCCTTCTAATGGAATAGGAGTTGTTTATGTCAGGCATATACAACAACCTTACCACACAACATTTTTGAAATATTACCTTAAAACTGATACTTCTCCTAAGTTAAAAATGTGTTCACAATGTCAGAGAAATGTTTCCATAAACCCATGTGACATAAGGCAAGGCTCATTACAATAGGAAGTGTTATGCATTCTATTCCAACACAAATGGGCAAAGTGTAGACATCAATTTCAATATTCTAGGAAAATATAATAAAGTCATAATTGTAAGTCGTATTTGTAAACAACGTAATATACCTTGACAGGAGTTTTAATGAAGTTCTCCAAAAAGAATAGAATTGCTGCACTTTAACTCAAACATCAGTATCTTAAGTAGGTGAATCCAAGTAGTCTCCCCTACTACAACACCAGTTCCTTAGCCCCACGTTGTTCTTTTATAGTGTAGATTAAACCCTCTTAACACTGTGATGCTTGAAATGAGGTGTTAGCTCATAACCATTGATGAATCAATCTGCTTGAAGTGCTGGTCAGGTAAACATGGTATAAGAACCTATACCTGTGTACAAGCCCTAGAATACAAGACTGGTTATTGATAAGTAGGGCTAGCTAAAGGCTTGTAAGTAAGAATCATAATAAGTTGTGCAAGTGTTTAACACTCCTTCCACTTTAGTGTACACTTATTAAGGGTGTGTCAGGGAAAATAGGCTTATAAAAAGTTTGTGATTACATTAGCTGAATTATAAGATAACCTGTATATCATCCTTATGAGTGTATGGGCCAGATTCATGAAGGCTTGCATGGAGTCTAAGACTAGAGTAAGACTCCATGCAGCCAACATGTCTGTCGAGCGATCCAGGAACAGCCAGCAGGGGCGTGCAAGAGAGCTCCTAAAACAACTCTTACATGGACAGGGTTAGGTTATGCAAATTACCTCATTTGCTGCTGAAAACTATGCAAATGAGGTAAATTTGAGATCCAGGAAACACTAACCTGTCTGAGTAGGAGTAGTGTTATTTGCAGAAATGTACTCAGTTGTTAACTGAGTACCGTTCTGCAAATAGCAAAATGGAGCCATGACAGCTCCAAATAAAGGATGCATCCAGTTGAGGAAGCATGCCAATGGCCAAATATACGGCCATTGGCATTTTTTTCTCTTGCAAAATAAAAAAAAAATATTTTTTTTACCCCGATCTCTGATGTTTAAGCATAGCGCAGCGCCACGCAAACGTGATGCTCTCTAAAAACCAGAAAACCAAAACATAAAAGCCACAAATAGGGATTTTATTCAAAATATTAATCTGCCATGCAAGTGAATGGCAGGCTGAAGACAACATGGCTACTGAGTAGAGGTTGCTAAGGGGGGGAAGCTCAGTCTGAGAGATGTAACCAAGCATTAGTAGGCAATCCTATGCAAATAAGGATAAGGATAGTGAATCCCAATATTTCCTGCTATGTGAACCATGTCCCTAGAGTGTAAGAGTAGGAAACGGGGAGTAACAGAGTAGGAGATGGGTGACATCATGAGGAGGTATGTATCAAAAAGACTGTAAGCTTATTGGAGCAGAGTGGAATGTGGTTGCTGTGAGTTACTCAGGACTAAAAGAGGTGTGTCTACAGTTGTCTAAACTGAAATCAAGAAAGTGAAGGTGTATGCTGTGGCTATCACTAAAGTTTCTTGCAAAGCTGCTGACACTGTGTGCACATGTATGCGCGTGTGTAAACCCGTCTAAGGCTGTGTGCGTGGGTGTGCACCTGTCTAAGCCTGTGTTAGGCCGTCTAAGCTAGTATACATGAATGTGCACCAGCCTAAGCCCGTGTAAGCCTGTGTGTGCGCCTGTGCACTTTTTTGCACTTGTTTGTGTGGTGCTGCCCCCTGTGAAAACAGAAATGGGAAAAGGAAGGAAAGGAGGTAGCATAAAGTTAACCAAGGAGAACTAGCAGAGCTGCCAGGTGAAATCAATCAGAATCATCCAATTACACAGGCAGTCCAGTAGCCCAGCCCAGCACCTAAAACTCTGCAAACAACATTCCCCCATGTTTTTCTCAGAAACATTGCAACACTGCAGTCAACAAAGAGAAGTGAAAACTTAAAAATCTTAAACTGAGATATAAAAATGTTAGGGGCTGCCATTGCTGTTATAAGGCAACATGTGCAAGATGCTGAGGGTGGTGCCATTGCGAATGCTGCTGAGCAACCCACAGTGAGGAGTCGGAGAAGAGTGTACAGACCCTGGGTAACCTACCAGGGGCTTCAGGAGCTGGAGATAGTGGAGCGCTATAGAGTAGACAGAGAGCTCCTGCAGCAAATTGTTCAGCTGTGCAGGCCACGCCTCACACACAGAACCAACAGAGGGAACCCATCCTAGTGGAAACCAAGATATGTGTTGGCCTAAGAATACTAGCAATAGGTACCTTCCAGAGACCAACTGGTGATATGATGGGGATTTCACAGGCATCAGCATCAAGGGTACTGCACCAGTTCCTGAATGCCATGTCAGCACATGTCGGTGATCATGTATATTTCCCCAATTTCTGTGAGGTATTGGCCAGCAATATGCGTCTCTTCCAGAAAATAGCTGAATACTCTGAGGTAGTGGGTGCAATTGATTGAACGCACATACACATCAAAGCACCAGCTGATGAGTGGGGTAGGGCCTACATCAACCGCAAGGGCTTCCACTCCATCAACTGCCAGGTAGTGTGTGATGCCCAGGGCATAATACTGAATGTGTGTGCTGGCTGCCCTGGAAGCTACCACGATTCCCATATCTGGCATCTGTCACAGCTGTACCAGACATTTGCAAATGGGGACATCCCTGACGGTCACCTAGTGGGGGATGCTGGATACGCCCTGGAGCCATGGATGATGACACCCATCAGAAATGCACACACACCTGAACAAAAACTCTATAATGAGGCACACGCACAAACATGAAATGTAATCGAGTGTGTGTTTGGGATGCTCAAGTCATGGTTCCGGTGCCTGGACACATCTGGTGGAGCCTTGCATTACTCACCAACTACATGTACCCAAATTGTTATTGTATGTGCCATGCTACACAATATGATCCTGCGAAAACAGCTGCAGCAGGAACAGAATGGGGCAGGGCCAAACAGCCCCCCACCATTGCCAAGGCCTGCACAGGCACAGCCTGACTTGGAGGAGGTACAACCTGAGCCTGCCCCAGTAGGCAGAAGGAGGCGTGCCCAGTATGCCTTGTCCTTGGCAAAGGGGCAACATATAGCACATACACTGGCTCAGTAGGAACCTTGGAAATGATACCTCTCACTGTCTTGCACATAAAATAAAAGGGATGCATAACTTGACACTACCTGTTTCCAAACATGTATATGGAGTGTAGTATGTGCATCTGACATAGGCAGCCCTGCAGCACCACTTGAGGCATGATTGCCATGTTTTAAGCAATATAATGCAGTGCTAAGCAGCTTTTACCAATATCTAGTATATGTAAACAAAATTGCTTATGCAATGTTGGCCAAGGTCGGCCAAAGTTGAGCAAAGTCAGTTAAACATGCTCATATCTGCTTTACTGTTCCTTAAGCAGTCTGGTCTGGCCAGCATGAAAATAAAAAGCAGTGACAGGGCTTGAATCCAGGATACTGTGCACTATAGTCACAGTACTGAACCACTAAGCCATGATAGCATTACAGTGGTACAGACACAGCAGGACAATTGTACACTAATGCAAACACAAAGCAATGCTGTATCATGCCCCTAATGAGGCAAATGGGTAACCTCACCCACATGCCTATGCAGACAGAGAACATCAGGCCAGGCGTTGTGATGTGGGTTGTGTAGGCTATGAAGTCACAAGCTAATATATGTGGCAATGGACGCTAAGACCTGTAGTACACTAGTATGCCTCAAGCCAGTACAATAGGCAACAGTACAGACTGTAATGGTCTCCTGTACATAGCTGTGCAGACACAGCAAATGTGTATAAGTGACAGGTGAAACCCACATCCTATGTACACCCAGAGTAACAATCCGGTGTACCCATGGGTAGAAATGTACAAATAATAGCTGTTCCCCCTGTATGTAGAAATGTTGATAGGTCTATGCAAAGTGTCTCATGGAAGCCCTGCAGGCACAGCATGATCCCTGTTGATCTATGACACAAAGGTGAGCCCTGCTGTAAAAATACACCTTGATTTACCATACACATATAGTATAAATGTGTATACTGTGCATGCTCACACACTCCAACAAATGTAGTGGATTTCATTCAGCATCACACTGAAAGGTCATAATGGGCATGCTCACACACACAGGCTAAATATGGATGTGATTATAAGGGATCTATGACAAATGTGTATAGTCATCTCTACTTCCAGAAACACATTCACAAAGTGGTCTGAAAATCCTGCTATGTGTACACACAAACTGCCAAGGTCTGTGCATGTAGGTCAAAGGAGGTTGCCACTACTCAGCAGTCATCAGACCTGTCAGAGACTACCACAACACACTTGCGAGGAATCTGACTAGGCACATTCAGCAACTAGAAAGACCAATGAAGAACCTTAACAAGAGGATTACTGGCCTCAAATAGTTGCCCCATGCAACAAGAATGAATGTAACCCAAGCTGTACTCAGTTGCATACTGTCTACGCAGGAGATCTCTGCCCAACAGACAGGTCCATGTCATGGTTACACTCAGATCTGTTCTGAGTTACAGCTCAGTGGCACTAAATGTACAGAGCCAACTGATATTGGCAACATCCTGGCAGATAGGATCAGTGTTAACTTTACTCCCATCTCACCCATGAAAGAGCACATGTCTATAATGGAAGACTGCAAAGTTGCTGTCATCACGGCTGCACAGGTAAAAAACACTCTTTGAAGCCAGTATCACAGCAGCCATGGGACTAGATAACTTCCCAGTCTGTGTAGTATCTACTTCCCTGAAGTAAACATTAACATGGAAGTTCTGTGGCTACTGAAGTTTCCAGAGGACTGCAAACTAGGAGCCATCATTGTAAACACTAAAGATGTGGACATCCTACAAAAGGGCCTCACTGAGACAGATGGCTGTTGTCCAAGCCATGGGCTGTAGCTCAATGCCAAAAGGTGCATTATCATCACCTTTTTTAAAATCTCTGTAGCCAAGAACTACAACATAGGTGGTAGTATACCTCACACATTAAGTGTGACAAGAGACCCTGGGTCACAGGTGGACAGTGGATACAACTGTGATAAGCACATTCCCACAGTAGTCAGGAAACCCTCTTATGTGGCACACCTCATCACAAAATGTGTCTCATGCAGAATAAAAGAGGACATTGTTCCCCTCTACTCACCACTCACTAGAACTATAAAAGAGTACAACGCCACTGTTGCTATGCACCTCACAAGACAACTACAACAACTGGAAAGCCAGCAGCAATACCTCACAAAGAGCATTAATGGCCTGTAATACATGCCATACCAGACCATCACAAAATGATCCATCCGTACTCCCTTGCATATCGCCTACTCAGAGGTGTTCACTTCGTAACATACAAAGCTATGTCAAACATGCAGCTGTTGGATATGATCCATGTAAAACACTCACAATCACCCTGACCTTTGGACCCAAGACCACGAGTGAAATGCAAATTGAAGTGGTGTAGCCATTTACCTTATGGATATCCACACCTCCAGGTTACTGCCACAGCATGACGCCTTGGAGACCATGCAAGTGCAACTAACATTGGGCAAAGCTGCCCATCAGATTGTAGCCTGATACAGATCATGTACCTTGTCTCAGGAACCTCACTCAGTATTCTGGAGAACAATGGAAAATATAAAGGTCCTATCAAACACCATTATATGAGGAGATTACAACTACCCAAACATTGAGTGGATGAATTACTCGTATACAACGTCCTTTGCCCAATGTGTCCTAGAGTTAAGAAACTCTAACACCCTGGAACAGCTGGTCAGCACGCCCACTAGAGGAGACAACATACTGGACATGATCATCACCAACATGGGGTACCAGTGTTCCACAACAGAGATAACCCCCTTGCTGGTAATTAATATCAGATCATTAAGTAATCATACTGGACATCCACATCCTGCCCCCCACCCAGTCAGTGAAACCACTGGAGGACATTTTCAAAAGCAAACTGCACACTTCCCAAGACCAAAGTGGAAGGTTCCAAAGCCCTCTTGCTATAGGATAATGGTATACAATGTGCAAAATCATTTACAAGTGCATCCTATGAGCATCTACAGGGATGCATGGATCAAGACATCACAAATAAAACCAAGATGCACTCCTCAAAAAATAAGAAAACAATCTGATGGTCATTGCCCATAAATAAGCTAGACAACAGAAGGTGGAAACTAACACCTGATAGAGCCAACTTCACTAAAGGAAAGGCATCACTGATCATTATTAGGATGAAACAATGATCGCTCATAAAATAATCCAAGCACAGATTCTAAAGACAAATTGCCAAGGAATGTAAGAATAACAACCACAAAGCCTTCAGTAGCTATATCAGACATGTAGGTGTCAACTTCCAAATATGCTGTCAGCTACTGAAAAAAGTAATGACATACACCAAACCAACTTTCATTGCCCACACCCAGGGGGGCAAGTTCAGTGTAAACTCCCCCCCCGTCACCCCCAAAAGGGCCTATGTCTATCACAGAAGGATGCAGAGACACAGACGTCATGGACATGCAGGTAAAGACAGCCCTCACCAAAGCTAAGAACATAGCATCAATGTGACTGTAAGTTGTCCCAGGCTGCGTCTTACACTAGGCCCACAAGGAACTATACCCTCACCTACATTCACTGTCCAGACTCAAGTGTATCACAGGCTATGTACCCAAAGAATGGCATACACTAACTGTCATCCAGCCCCACAAAGGGTGTGCCAAAACAGAACCTGGAAACCATTGCCCAACATGTGTACTCAGCCTGGTCTACAGAGCTATTGAGCAAATCATCATGGAACCCATACACTGAGACATTGGAGATCTCCAGACACTGGACTCTACACAACTTTGCCTTGTTAAAGGCAGAGCCTGGCTCCCAAACCTAGTTGACTTATTTAAAACAGTTACCATGAACATAGATGGAGATGAAAGTAGTCCACACAGCCCACCTGGACCTCACTAAGGGCTTACCACACCATTCCCCACTCCATCATCTTGGACAAGTGTACCAGCTTGAACATGAACAGCTATGTCACAGGATGGGTGGCCAAGTGGCTCACAGATCAAACACACATGTTCATAGTTCCGGGTGCCATGTCTAACTCTAAGTAAGTCACAAATGGCATCACACAGGTTTTGGTCCTGGGATCCAACCTATTCAGTCGATACTGCTCAGAGGTACAGGCAAGCACGGCAGGTGTAAGGCTGAACAGATTTGCAGATGACTGGAAACTGTGGCCCATAATTGACTGTACAGCTGACACAGACATCCTCCAGAAGTGTCTTACAGAGACAGATACCTGGTGTCAAAACAATGCCCTCAAGCTGAATGGCAAAGAATGCATAGTCATCCCCTTTGGTTAATACAAAGTGCACACAAATTACCACATAGGTGGTAATCCAGCATGTACGGAGAAAGTAATTATGGCCCTGGGGACACAGGTAGATAGTAAACTCACCTTTGATGATCATTTGGCCAAAGTGACATTCCTTCAATGTAGGCCATCTAATGTCATCTAATGTCACCTAATGTAACACACTTCGTATAGTCTGATGATGTCACCATCCTACAAATATACCTGTGGAAACGAAAACTCCCCGTAATATGTATAGTGTGTCGTGTTAAGGTGTACTTTTCTAGTATCATGAAGTAGTTAGGTAGGGGTTTGAATCCTGCACCGGGCAAGTGTGTGCATTTGTGTGTGTTCCCTTTGGGAAAGAGCAACCTTTTAGGAGAGTAGTGAAACACCTCAAAAGTGGTAATCTAACCTTTGTCAACTCTGATGATGTCAGCATCCTACAAATATACCTGTGGAAAAGTAAACTCCCAGTAATCTGTATAGCGCATTGTGTTAATGCGTACTTCTCTAGTATCATGAAGTAGTTAGTTAGGGGTTTGAATGCTGCAATGGGCAACAGTGTGTGTGTGTGTGTGTGTGTGTGTGTGTGTGTGTGTGTGTGTGTGTGTTCCCTTGGGAAGAAACAGCCTTTGAGGAGAGTAATGAAACACCTCAAAAGTGGTAATCTAACCTTTGACAAGTCTTATGATGTCAGCATCCTACAAATATACCTGTGTAAAAGAAAACTCCCAGTAATCTGTATAACACATCATGTTAATGCATACTCCTCTGGTATCATGAAGTAGTTAGGTAGGGGTTTGAATCCTGCACTTGGTGAGTGTGTGTGACACTGTTGGTCAATGTGTTTTGTGTTTTGCTTTTATCACTGTATGTCATATCAGTATGCATTGCACATGTGAGCTAGCTGTGTGTCAAATACATATCTGTACATGTTATCTCAATGATTGCATGTGTGGGAACCCTGCTTTCTCCAAGAACACAGCTGTCATCCTTGCCAGACTGTGCTGCTGCTTCCCAGACCTTAGGTGACATCTGTATGCTTGTGACAAGGCCAGCCACTGCAGTGATCCCTGGCCTAGGACATCTGTGTCACACAAAGTCATTATGATTCTTACTGGAATATGTGATTGAGGGTCTATGACCGAGGTATATGTCAGACCTGTTCAAACGCAGCAAAGTCTGTCCATGATGACTATTCATTGGTGTAGAACAAACTATGGATATGCATGCAGACCCCTTATTGCTTATATGATCCACCAAGGGATTCCAAAATAACTTTGGAAATGTGATTAACAAAGGAGAGATGACATAACACTTGGTTGCATGTACACATCGGTACCTGTTCATCATGCTGGCGGCTACTACCTATGTGGTACTGTGGGGATATTATGTTCCTTAAAGGTGGATAACTATGCTTAGTTTGGCTTATAGCTTTACAGCATGGGTTTGACAACAGGCATCTGTCTGTATGATACCCTTGTGGAGGATGTGTGTATCATCTGGATATTATTGCATTATAGGCCACAGTATGCATTACCAGATGTGGACGGACATATCCCTACTGTGATTGCTTGTACCTAAGAGAGCTATATGCCAAACAGGAGTGGTCTCAGTAATGGGTGCAGGTGAATACCAGTGGTTACTGGCATTGTATAGTACCTGAAGGATCCAAATGTTGATGTGTGTCCTACATCTGTGTGTCAGTTGTCAAGACATCATCTAACGATTGGTTATGGTCAGGCTGTTGAAGTGATGTATACCACCAGAATGCAAAACAATGACAGATAGTAACATTATCACCCACAGCACAGTGTCAAACCATGTCATACACACATGTGTAGTCAGGTTCCGGAATGTGTGTAATACAATGCATACTGGCCACCAATAGAAACTATGGAGTGTTACTGTGTAATACAGAGCATGTCACCCTGGCCATGTGTCCACTATGCGCATACATGCAGACAGTGCACCTCCACCATGTTCACAACTATACACCTGCAAATCTGTGCTACACACATCCCACACATACTGTCCACTCTCTAACACATGCTGCCAATACTGCATGCATCAGCCAAGTGGCAAGTGGCCGGACAATACACAATTGGAACCAACACTGGTGTAAACAACACTACAATGACAATCATAGCTTTAAAGTATCATGCCTGCTCAGCTACACCTTCAAACATATCATTACACTCTACAGCTGACAACATGCTATCATTGCTATACTGCTATATAGACACCCTGTACACCAGCACAATGGTAGCCTGTTCCTACATCGATGTCACAGATGAGAGGAGGTGGCACAGGTTTCATCATATGCACAGGGTGTGTTGTTGGTTCACCAGAGGCCTACAGTGAGCCATCCAATTGACATGTATGTGTGTGTGTGTGTGTGTGTGTGTGTGTGTGTGTGTGTGTGTGTGTGTGTGTGTGTGTGAGGGGCAAGAATACTGGAATGGGCCAATGTTGTTGTAATGTGCATGGGTATGTGTTAGCCCTAGGTGTCTGGTGTATGTGTGTGTGTCTGCATACACACAGTTCCACCATGTGGCTGCTTTATATGGATATTTGTGGGGCAGCCACAGACTGTACCTGTGAGGCTTTCCAGATCACCATCTCTGGCCATGGATACAGTACCTGTGCCTGGCAGGGGTGCTACTGACACTATCAAGTACTAAGCCAGACTGGGTACTATCCCCAGAGGTGGATGGATGTACACTGGACATAGGTCCCTGCTGGGACTGCCCAGAGCCATGTGCACGTGGTCTAACAGGACATTCTATGGACAGCCCACCCCCAACATTGCTGGGGCTGGTACTGGCACTATGGGAGCGGCTGTTGCTTGAGGGACGTCTGCGGCGACTGCCAGCTGCTGATGTTGCTGGCATACATCCACGTCGACATCTTAACCATCCCTGACACATGGACATGACATTGCGGAGGATATCTAATGTATCTCCCCAACGTCTATCAGTGACCTCAGTGTAATGACGGATGGCACCTGCTAGGTCACAGATACTGTCAATGACGGTGGTGTTATTCTGTCTGGTGTACCATTCCATATGTGCCTGTGCCTCCATAACAGCCTGGAACATGCGTGACATTATCAGACCTGTGGCACATCTGCCATTGGCATGATGAGCAGCAGTGCTCCTACGAGAACCCCTAGACATCTGCCTATGTGGTACCCTTCCAGACATCTGGGTATGGCTGTTGTGTTGGGATGCATGTGCCATGGATACCACACTGTCCTGGCCAATGCCAACTGTACGCTGTCCCTCAACTATGGGCATTGGTGATGGATGTATTGGCAGTATGACTGTATGCATGGATGGGGTGGACAGCTGTGTACTGTCGATTGGTGGCCCAATGACAGACCCTGGCAAACACACCTGTGCATCAACACACCTATCTTCATTATCACTATGTGGCTCAGTGATATCAGTTTGCCTGCTGCAGTGAACCAGCCCTAACACAGCACCTGTGGGAAGGAGACAAGAAACACACTTTACGACCTGTACATGATGTCGGCACACATGCACACATGAACACATGCACACATGAACACATGAACACATGCACACATGAACACATGCACACATGCACACAAATACACTCCTCACTGCAGCAGATACCCACACACACCACCAGCAATCCAAAACATACTTAATAGTGGTTGAAGGTGGGTTACAGTATCAAAAGGCAAATAGTCATATCACACGTGAGCATGCAGAAAGTTTGTTGCTCAAGACCATGCAGTGTGAGTGTAGACAGCCTGTGTTAATAACAGTGTACATGGCTTTGATGCATGTGTGTTGTTGTTCAGTGATTGGCCTCACCCTGGAATGCAATGTGTACATGGACACAACATTGCTGTGCAAGTATTAAAAGGTCTGAAATGTCCTGTGCACCATCACTCACAGATATACATACCATGGCTGGATGTGTATCTGTGCATCACATAGATATCCATTTCTGATTACAGTGTCTGTGTCTGTAGCAGATAATTGTGGACACAGGTTTAGCACATGTATGCTATGTATACACACAGGATGAGTGGTGCATGTATACGTGATGGAATACCATTGCTCAACATGACCATTGTACAGTGGGTATGGTGAGTGTAGGACATATGGTGGACATGCCAGTGCCAGCCATGACATGGCATGCTACAACATGACTGCAACATTAAACATCACACATACCCAAGGTATGTCATGTGACCTATGCACTCAATAGCATTACAAGACATATATGTGTCACTTTGTACAAATGGTGATTGCTATGCATATTGTGTATAGGTGCATATGTTTGCACATACACAACATTGAGGTGCATAGCAATGACTACTATATGTAGTACTGTGGTCACTGTAACTGGATGGGGTTTAGTACCATGAGCCATCATCATCATGCATCATGGGGTTACCCAAGGCTACTAATGTGTGCCAGACTGCCACCTAGCATGCTGTACCTGAACAACAGTACTGTGGCTATAGTCACAATTACACAGCCACTTGTTACATGGGTTTGTAAGGTGCCCAATAGGGAGCACTGACTAACATGAATGTGCTATGTGTTGAAGAGTGTCACACAACCCAATGATAGGCCTCTTCCCCTCAGGTATATTATGTGTGCTGTGTGGATGACATGTAGGATACTGAAGTGTGACCTTACAGTGGGTGTTTGGATACGCTATGTGTAGCATGTTAAGGTGTACTGCGTATGACAAAGTTGTGTATGTTGTGTACATGTGTATCAACTATGCCTATCCAATGTCCAGTACGGTGTTGCCACAACTGTGTGTGATGCTCTGTGTATTGCATGTGATTGAGGCAGCTACTGTCATTACTGAGATGTACATAGTCTCACAGCAAACATGCACAGCATGCATTATGTGTAGGTGTGTCACATGTACATGGCCTACATCTCACCTATGATATGCACATTTCATTAGCAATATTAAAATTATAACACACTCACCAGCATTGACCAGCTGCCTTGCTGTCACACCAGAGGGACCTGCAAGAATATGAGACAGTTTGTCAGTGGCCACAACTGTGTCATTGCTACTGTGAGTTTGCTAAACTACAGTAGTACAACAGTCGACAGTCACAGGCGTACAGATTATATTCCAAATATCAGTATTGCACAACACTATGCAGAATAACTGCTAAACACACAGTACACATCTCACATATGCATAATCTACCAATACAAGTAACAGTAGTCTACAGATAGGTCATGTTACCTGCATGCTCCATGTCAACATACTGGGTGGCTCCAGCCTCCATGATGACACATGTAAGTTGCTGTTCCTGTTGTTGGCCAGGAGCCACCATGCTTAGGAGCAGCTCCTCCACTCTGGTGAGGGGGGATGAATGGCTACCCCACCACCTAAGGCAAGCTGTTGTCGACAGATATCAGACGCAAGCCGCCGGACATGTCTAATTAAATCACTACAGTGATGGCATACCTGCTCATATGTCCAGTTATGCATGCCTATGTCATTTACCTGACGAACAAGATCTTGCCACAGTGCAGTCCACTCATGCTGGTCCTGGTTGGTTCTAGAGAACAGCAGGGTGTAGTGCTGCACCAGATTGCTGTGTATTGTGGCTTCCTCTGCAGCTGTATAACACAGAATTCTTTGGTGGGGCATGCCCCTGGAAGACAATTAAACAAGATGTGTGAGCAAGTCATGTGGCACACTTAACAAACTAAAGTACAGATATCAATTAACTGCCATATTTAGCATCCGATTGGTTGTCAGAGGATGCACATGTTCAATACCACATATTAGTGCTCAGGCCACAACTTGCTGACAGTGCCTGACACGCTCTATATATCACACCATGTTCTGCACAGCAGCAAAGAGAAGCCAGTATGTAAGACTATACACTAGTACATGGCACACTGTATGTGACACAATGCACCACCTAGCCACAGGAGGTATATATCAAGCTAATGCATAAAGAAAGATCTCATCCATTGCAATGAATGTAAAGTACAGTTACAGTATTACCAGTATACCACAGTAGTCGTTGATGCCAAACCCCTACCTAACATATGTGCACAGTTGTTAATATAGGTGGCATACTGCTGTACTAGACTATACATGTTGCTAGATACATACGTATACCCTGTAACACAGATATGATTGAGGGCATGGTACAGGCATGATTGCACACACATCAGACATACATACAACACACAAATGTATGCCAACCCAGATGAGCTTTACCTGTGTACCATACAGTACTGTGTGTCACTACTTATAAAACCTTATGCCTGAGGTATGTAATCTGTGAGGACTACAGGGAACACACAAAACAGTGTTTCCAAGCAATGTGAACATACACCATACTGTACTGTTTAGGCCTACAGCTTCAGGTAGTACTACAGTTCATATGGGAGTTGGATTCACCAGCAGTACCCCTCACTAAGCATACATGTATTGTTTTACCCTACAATGGGAAACCACAGTCGACAACAAGGGACTAAGTCACACCGTATGCCATACTACTTTTTCTGCCTAGCAATAGCATACACATCTTTTGCTGGGATCACAGCTAGGACACAAACTACCATGACAGAAACAATTTCACACTAAGCTATCACACCTATTCCGACCTTGCACACATTCACCAACACATTCACCATCACACTCAGTCAACCTCACATAGCAATTATTGCACTAAGTACATGTGTGTGTGCATCATGTCATAGGTAGGTAATATGCTATTGGCCCTAGGGCCTACAGCAGCCTAGCCATATGCTACCATGGCCTTTGAAACACATGTAATTTAATTTCACTTGCCCCTGTCAACCAGAGCCACAGAGGTGATTCACGGGGTGTAGTTCCTATCTCCCAACCAATCATCAGGAGTATTTATGACAACTGGTAATGAGAAGCTTTGTTTGCTATTGATAGGTGGTTTGTTCCAGAGTATGGCATGTCTCTGAGATAAGACTCTATCCCTCCAGCATGTGCTGTTTAGTGAGCTGACAAGGTTTAGGGTCCTAGAGTGTGTATCTGGGAGGAATTGTAATATGTTTACGTGGAGGATGTCCAACAGCTATGGGTGTGACATAGCTCTGTACGTTAGGCAGAGGTCACCTCTGGGTAGGTGGTATGCAACACAGTGTAGCTGTGGTTTTGTGAGTCGGTCTGCATAGGGCATCTGTTTGAGGCTGGTATTACTCTTTGTGAGGTTTGGCTGTGGCCTTTCCAGTTGCTGTAGTTGTCATGTGAGGTACATACCACATGGGGCATTGTAATCTATAATGGGTTTTAAGTGTGATGAGTAGAGGAGAACACTGACCTATATTTCCCTAGATGACAGACCTTTTGTGATGATGTGTACCATGTAGACAGAGTACATGACTAGTGTGGCACTGTGATTATCAATGAGGAGGCTACTGTCCACCTGTGTCCCATGTTTCCTTATCACACCTTCAGTGTTAGGTAGACTACCACCTATGTGGTAGTTAATGGGTACAGTGTTTTGGCAGGAAGGGATGGCACTGCAGTGTCAACACTAGGCTTCAGTCCATACCTTGGTTGCAGTAAGTATGCCCCATGTCTCTTTCTCTCTCTCTAGATATATATATATATATATATATATATATATATATATATATATATATATATATATATATATATACACACACACACACATACATACACACATACATATAAACATCCATTGCTGTATATATAGATGTACATATAGGCACATATACAATCCACTTTTCATGGTGGGAATATCAATTATGCGACAGTTGTGAGATATATAGTTATGTAATAATACTGCACAGTGTTGCGCTGGCTGCATTGAAGGTGTCCTCAGCCCATGTAGCTTTAGCAAGCATCACTGGCTGCAACACTGCAAAACTGACAGAGCATACCCACAGCGTTTAACCACCACATGTCATATACCAGCACTGCATGCTGTTTTCTTTGCCACACACTACAACCTACATAGAAATATGCACATAACAACCTTCAACAATATATATATATATATATATATATATATATATATATATATATATATATATATATACATATACACCCTTCACAAACAGTTGCAGTATGTCCCTTGCCCTATGCACATGTACTGATACATATAGATACGTACTGCTGCCACATATGGATGATTCACAGTATGTAGAGTACTCTTCAAAAACATCTACTACATGCCAGAAAATACATATGTGTTACATACCTTTCCTTTGTATTTCTCTGTTCCGTCTGTTTTTTTTTTTATTTATTTTTTTTGGTTTGGGTTTTCTCTGTCTGTTGATGTTGCGCTTTCTTTTTCTGTGTCTCTCTGTTTCTGTCTCTTTGTCTGTGTCTGTGTCTCTGTCTCTGTCACTCTCTCACTCTTGCTCTCTCTCTGTTGCTGCAATGAGATTATTGCATGTGTGGACAGCAAGTACAGCCTGCTTTTCTAGGTATCTGCACATGTGCATGTGATGACCTCTGCACCAATTGATGCCCACCATTTACTAATTGCATGCAGCCTACTGTGTGGTAATTGCAGTACTCACCGTCATAGCATCCCACTGTTATAAAATGTTAATTTTGATAGGTGTAGCCCTTTCAGCTTTCCAAGTGGGGCACATGCTTGTTTGCTGTGGACACCGTTGTGTCCATCAGAAGGTTCGTATACTTCTTATATCTGAAGCTAGGGTTGTAGCCAGTGATTTGCATGTTGTATGAATGTTGCTGCTTCTAGTACACACTTGTCAGTGTAGAATTTTACTCACCCCTCCAAATGCTTACACAAGATACATAGGAGTATGTACTTTCTTTTCTAATTAGACAATTAACTGTCACACAAAAGTAGTTATTGCAATGTATTCTTCTGGCACATGAACTGTTTGTGAACTACTATACTGTAAATATTAATTAACTCACTTCTGAACAGTTTGTTGTTTATTTGTTTTGACATTAGCACAGGCTGCTCAAGACAACTGGGCAAAATTCAGTACTGAGTATGCCTACCTACATCCTTGGTAGAGCCTGAATACACAGGCATATTGTTCTTTTGGGTAGGGGTGCAGAAGTACAGAGAGCATTATATATTACTGTGTGATGTTTATCATGCTGAACATACAGGGTTGCTGTGTACCTGTTAGTCTATCAAGGCAAGTAGTCTGTCTGCGTAGCTCCCACCTGTGGACATATCCAGATGGTAGCCAGAGGTTAGCCTATTATTCTTTGTCTGTGCACCACACCGGTCTTTTCTGCACTGGAACAATGGCATTGTCACAGTTGGTTGCTACCAGTACATGGCTACATCCTTTGATATTTCTGTGTTGTACTCCTACATAAGGGTATGCTTGTGGGACTCCTTCCAAAGCTATTTGCAGAGTGTGTAACAGCAGAAAAGCTGAAATGCCTGTGTGTTTCTGCCTCTGCCAGACCTCTGATACACTTGGGTATATATTTGAACAGCCTCAGGGAAAGGTACATATAAGTGAGGTACACCTATAATATATTACAGACGTTAAGGTGAGACTGTGAGAGTATCAGAGCATATGTATTAATAAACCTTTTCTGACGTGCAAGCAGTGTGTGTACTCTTACATATTGACATTATTCATTAAGTGTAATTCCCCACTTTTCTGCCCAACATCAGTACTTTTCAGAGGGATTCTGAGGGACACAGCTAACATTTGTTTATGAATCAGGGACATCCCTGAAAAGCAGTCAAAGTTGGGAAATATGTCCTCTGCCCTATTTAAATATGCCAGTTTTTATCTTGCTCTGATACTGTGTGGGGTTTGTAAAGTGCTACTGTAACATTATTTCCTGCTAGAATGGCTGGTTCTCTTTTCACAGTCATGTCATGCAATTTCACAAGAACTGCTGGTAAAGATCCACAGAAAAAGATTTGTGTTATGGCATTCCTATTTTCCCTTTACATTCACTCATTGTAATGTATGATATATTTATTACAGCACCAACTTGTTGTATATCTGCTGTGGCTTAGTGGTACTTCATACAGTGTTGTGTGTCCAAGGTCTGGGGTTTGAGACTGACAGAGGTGTTTTATTTTGCTGCTCAGCAGAACAAGGGCCCTGCCATGCAGAGTGACTAAGGCACTTTTAAGCGGGTTTGCATGGGCTTGCGCGAAGCTTAGCAATACTTAGCTAAGAGCACACATGCGCACACTCGCTCAAACCCACAAACTACTGCTTAAGGTTCATAGGTTCATACTAGGCTATCTGCCCTGGGGCATTTATAAGCCTAGCCCGATTGTGTTTGGCTTACGCCACCCCTAGATTTGAGTATACTGTGCCCTTTTTAAAGTTTAGTTTACTGTGCCTTTGTCTAATACTGACACTGAAGTAATCCCCGGGACAAACCTACAATCCCCCATCCACTCATCAAGATTCTTCTTGAAGAGGGTCAGTGAGGTGCTCTGCCTAACATAAATTGGAATTTTATTCCAGAGTGAAGGGAGCCTCTGGGTTATGAATCTGTCCCTCCAGCATGTTCTATTTATTTCTGTGCTGAGGTTCAAGTCCCTCGAGCACGTGGCTCTAAGGGATTTAGATTTACTAAGGTGGTGCATGTCCATTAATTCTGGGTTGGACATAGCTTTATATGTCAGGCATAGATCGCCTCGAAGTAGGCTGTATGCAACTGAGTAGAGCTGGAGTTTTTTTAACCAAGCAGCATATGGCATCTGTTTGAGTCCCTTGATCCTCCTGGTGAGGTACTTTTGGGGTCTTTCTAATTGCTGCAGGTGTCGGGTAAGGTACATCACAAAGGGGGCATTTTATTCTATGATGGGCCTGATGAGGGATGAATAAAGGGGCAAGATTACCTCTCTTGATCTAGATGTGAATCCTTTCATGATGAGGTGGGCTATGTAGAAGGTCTTTCTGACCACTTTGGCAATGTGGTTGTCAAAGGAGAGATTGCTATCAACTTGGGTCCCCAGATCCCTAATTACTTTCTCTGTACTTAATGGGTTACCACCTATGTGTTAATTTGTGGGCACATTGTTTTTGCCAAAGGGTATGACTATACACTTTTTGGCATTTAGCTTTAGACCATGGCTCTGGCACCAGTTATCCGTCTCTGCGAGACCTTTTTAAAGGATGTTTGTGTCAGCTGGAGAGTCAATTATGGTGCCCAGTTTGCAGTCATCTGCGAACTTGGTGAGCCATAGTCCTCCCACGTTGGTCTGTACCTCAGAAATGTAAATACCAAACAAGAGAGGTCCCAGGACAGAACCTTGTGGGATGCCACTTGTGACCGTTTTCGAGTCTGACATGGCTCCAGCAACTCTGACTCTGTGGGTTTTGTCTTTGAGCCAGTTTGCGACCCATCTTGTGACATAGGAGTTTATATTTAGGTTGGATAGCTTATCTATGATGCCCAAGTAGAGTATTGTGTCAAATGCCTTTGTGAGGTCCAGATAGGCTGTATGGACTACCTTCCCTTCATCTATGGCCTTGGTGACTGTTTTGAAGAAGTCGTCCAAGTTCAAAAGGCAGGATCTGCTCTTGACGAAGCCAAATTGGGTAGGATCTAGTGTCTGTAGGTCCCCAATGTCTTTGTTTATGAGTTCCATGATGATCCTCTCCATAGCCTTGCAGACTAGGCTAGTCAGGCTTATGGGGCGATAGTTTCCAGGGTCTGCAGAGGCGCCACCTTTGTGGAGTGGGACCACTGTTGCTGTACGCCATTCTTTGGGCACATATCCTGTAGTGAGGCTGAGATTGTACAGCAGTTTTACTTGAGGGATTAGTTCTTGGAGTTCATGTAGGATGCAACCCGGGATGTCATCTGGTCCCATGGAAGCAGAGTTTTTTGCTTTGGAGAGGGCGGCCTTCACCTGAGCATCAGAGATGTTTGGGAGGCTGCACTCTGCTGGGATAGATACTTGCTCTTTTGGGGGGGGGGGGTGGAGAAGTTTGCAGTGAACCTGTCTGCCAGGATATTGGCGATGTCTGTGGGTTCAGTGTATTTTTTGTAGTTTAGAATCAATTCAGAACAAGTCTGGGAGTTGCATCCCAGGTTCCTAACATAACTGAAAAAAGCCTTATGATTGTCTTTAGTATCCTGTGCAATTTTTTTCTCGAAGCTGGCCTTGGAGGATTTTATGAGGGATCTTAATTTTTTGCTAGCACTGATCAGAGATGCCTTCCCTTTTAGGGATTTTGCTCTATCATGTAGTAGCTTCCTCCTTCTGTTGTACAGTTTATTTATGGCTGGGGTCCACCAGACTGGACGCCTGCCTTTGGATGATTGGGTCTTGAAAGTGCTTACTCCCGCTAACCCCAGTGCTAATTTCTTTGAAAGAATAGAAAATGGGGAGATAGGAAAGTGGTGAAAAAGGGGACACAAAGAGGGAAAGACAGTAGGGAAACCAGCTCAGGATGTGCAGGACAGGTGTAGGGAAGGTCCATAGCTGCCCATTTCTTTACCAGCAACAGCTGTGCATATGTTAGACATTTTGAGTGAAATTTGAAACCTTCCACCCCTGAGAGAGGGATGAGGACAACAAAGTATGTTGTACTGTCAGTTATAATTATCAGTTTACATGTCCAGTGGACATATGTGTGAAATGGACAGCTATGTATGGAGCATAATTTTTTTGTGGGAACAGATTGCCCTTTTTTTTTTCAGGTGAGAGTGGAATGTGAGGTAGAGGAAGTAAGTATATTTGGGGAGGTAGTTTGGGGAGGTAAACAGGCAAGACAAACAAGATGCATACAGGGGCTGAATATGACACATGGGGTGGGTGAACACAATTGACAGGGAAGGATGTTTGGAAATAACAAGCCCATGAGCCCACAGATGGTAACAGTGGAACTGAGATCCCCACCCATGGGCAATCACCACTGCACCTTCACAGCCTGAATGGTGGCTGTGCTTGGGGCTGCATAGGAGGGGCAGGCTCATCCATGAGTCACTCCACTCTTGCCTCGAGCTGGCATAGGGGATCAGCGACTGAACGCTGGATCTCCCTACACACCACAGCCCGGACCCTTTGGAGGGTGACAGGTGGCCCTTCTCCGCCCACGCTTGCATGGGGAGGACAAGCCCCATCTCCTGCAGTGCTTCCACCTGAAGGTGGCACAGGACCAATGGAGGAGGTGAGCCCGGGCTGGGCACCAGACTTGCTGGTGCCAGGTGCAATCGCCAGCTGAGGAGGGACAGATGGGTCCGCTGGGACCAGCCTTCCCAAACGTTCTGTGTTTAGGTGTGTTTAATTACAACATAGACAACAGCATTCCAAATTAGTTGTAACAGCATGCAGTGATATTCTCATTAACCCAACACACCAGGGTTCCAACAGTTGAATAGCAAGCATAACACATGCATATATTGAATGACAGTGGACATTCCAACAGCATGCAGGGATGATTGGTGGCAAGAGGCCATCAAGATTGTGGTGTTTGAACAGGGCACATGCATCAAAGTAAATGCAGATATTTATAGAATAGGACATATGTCCCAGCAAATGTTTTGAGATTAGACATACCCATTGAGGTGTGGAATTGCATTGTTTATGCACATACAGTAGGTTGCAAAAAGATACCTCCATTAACATCTTACAAGTACTTATAGTTTACACTACATTCCTTTTGACTGCAGGTGTATATCCCCTACATGTATTATTACACTAGGCAACGTGCATTAGGTTGTGTAATGGGTTTGGCTAGTTCATTATATACCTGACCTATATCTGACATGCTAACTGTCCAAGATGCAGATGTTACTGCTACATAGCTATATATTTTATTTATATTTATATATCTACATATCTGGATGTGTTCATGTAACATTTTCAGTTATATTTTTACAGAACCCTACATTTCAAGTAGCACACTCACATTTCTGGGGAACACATTAACAAGCTACTCGTGTGCCAGATTTATAGGTTCATAGGTTCATAGGTTGATACTAGGCAATCTGCCCTAGGGCATTTATAAGCCTAGCCAGATTGTGTTTGGCTTTCGCCACCCTTTTAGATTAGTTGACTGTGCCTCTGTATAGTAGGTCACAGAAGATAGCCCTTTTAAGGTTAGTTTACTGTGCCTCTGTCTAGTAGGCACTCAAAAGAGATTCCAGGGGTAAACCTACAATCTCCCATCCACTCGTCAAAATTTCTCTTGAAGAGAGTCATTGAGGGGCTCTGCCTAACATGGATTGGGATTTTCTTCCAGAGTGATGGAGCCTCTGGGATATGAATCTGACCCTCCCGCATGTCCTATTTATTTCTGTGCTGAGGTTTAAGTCCCTGGAGCATGTAGCTCTAAGGGATTTGGATTTCCTGAGGTGGAGCATGTCCATTAATTCTGGTTTGGACATGGTTTTATACATCAGGCACAGATCGCCTCTGAATAGGTGGTAAGCAACTGAGTAGAGCTGGAGTTTCTTTAGCCTAACTGCGTGGGGCATCTGTTTGAGTCCCTTGATCCTCTTCATGAGGTACTTTTGGGGTCTTTCCAGTTGCTGCAGGTGTCGGGTAAGCTACATCCCAAATGGTGCATTGTATTCAATTATGGGCCTGATGAGTGATGAGTAGAGGGGCACAATGACCTCTCTTGATCTAGATGTGAACCCTTTCATGATAAGGTGGGCTATACAGAAGGTCTTCCTAACCACTTTGGCAACGTGATTGTCAAAGGAGAGATTGCTATCTACTTGGGTCCCCAAATCCCTAATTACTTCTTCTGTACTTAATGGATTACCACCTATGTAGTAATTTGTGGGCACTTTGCTTTTTCCAAAGGGGATGACTGTGCACTTTTTGGCATTTAGCTTTAGGCCATGGCTCTGGCACCAGTTATTCGTCTCTGTGAGACCCTTTTGGAGGATGCTTGTGTCAGTCGGCAAGTCAATTATGGCACCCAGTTTCCAGTCATCTGCGAACTTGGTCAGCCATAGTCCTCCTGTGTTAGCCTTGTACCTCAGAGAAATATATACCGAACAAGAGAGGTCCCAGGACTGAGCCTTGTGGGATGCCACTTGTAACTGTTTTAGAGTCTGACATGGCACCTGCAATTCTGACCATGTGGGTTCTATCCCTGAGCCAGTTTGCAAACCATCTTGTGACATAGGGGTTGATATTTAAGCTGGTGAACTTATTTATGATGCCTGAGTGGGGTATTGTGTCAAAGGCTTTTGCGAGGTCCAGGTAGGCTCTGTGGACTACCTTCCCTTCATCTATGACCTTGGTGACTATTTCAAAGAAGTTGACCAGGTTCAAGAGGCAAGATCTGCCCTTAACAAAGCCGAATTGGGTAGGATCCAGAGTTTGGAGGTTCCCAATGTCTTTGTTTATGAGTTCCATGATGATACGATCCATAACTTTGCAGACCATGCTAGTCAGGCTTATAGGGCGATAGTTTCCGGGGTCCGTTGTGGCACCAGCTGTTTGTGGAGTGGGACCACTGTTGCTGTACGCCATTCCTTGGGTTCATATTCTGTAGTAAGGCTGAGATTGAACAGTGACTTTATGTGAGGGTTCAGTTGTTTTTGGAGCTCGTGTAAGACACAGTCGGGGACACCGTCCAGTCCCATTGATGCTGTGTTTTTTGCTTTGGAGAGGGCAGCTCTCACCTGTGCATCTGTGATATCAGGGAGGCTTCACTCTGTTGGGATAGACATTTGCTCTTTTGGGGGGGGAGGGGGGAGAAGTTTGCACTGAACCTGTCTGCCAGGATGTTGGCAATGTCTGTGGGTTCAGTGTATTTTTTGTCATTTTGCACTAACTTTGAGCATATCTGGGAGTTGCCACCCAGGTTCCTGACATAACTAAAAAAGGCCTTGTGATTATCTTTAGCATCTTATGCAATTTTTCTTTTGAAGCTGGCCTTAGCTAATTTTATGGGGGATTGTAGTTTCTTGCTAGTACTGATCAGAGATGCCTTCCTTTTTTGGGATTTTGCTCTATCATGTAGTAGCTTCCTCCTTCTGTTGTATAGCTTATTTATGGCTGGGGTCCACCAGACAGGTCTCCTGCCTTTGGAGGAGTGAGTCTTGGTTTTTTTGGGATAGCACGATCCATGCATTCCTGTAGGTGTCCATAGAATGAGTTTGTAAAGGATTCTGCGGTTTGGGCCGTATTTTCCACTGGACCGGGGGCTTTGAAGGATTCCACCTCGGTTTTGAGAAGTGTGAAGTTTGCTTTTGAGAAGTTCTTCACTGTGGTTTCCTTTTCTGGGGGTGGGGATGGGATATGGATGTCCAGTGAGATTAATTTATGGTCAGATCTTACCAATGAGGGGTAAACCTCTGGTGTGGAACATAGACTCCCCATGTTGGTGAAGATCAGGTCCAATATGGTTTCCCCTCTTGTGGGAGTGGTGACAAGTTGTTCCATAGCATTTGAGTTTATAAATTCTAGGAACCGTTGGGCGAGGGTTTTGGGGCTTGAGTACTGCTCCCAGTTTATGTTTGGGTAGTTGAAGTCACCCAATATGATGGTGTTTGGAGAGACCTTCATATTCTCCAGTGTTCTCAGGAAAGCTGAGTGGGGTTCCTGAGTTTGGGAGGGTGGTCTGTAGCAGGCTACAAACTGAAAGGCAGTTTTGCCCACTGTTAGTTGCTCATGGATGGTCTCCGATGCTTCGTGCAGTGCCACTAACCTGGAGGTGTGGGTATCTTTGATGAATATGGATACTCCCCCTCCTTTTGTGGTTCGGTCTTAGTTTTGGGGCTGAAAAGCATGGTATGAGGTATAACCTGGTAGTGTTGGGGTGCTCTCATGAGCATTGAACCAGGTTTCTGTTACTACACAGATATCAATATTCTCCATACTGACGAGAGCCTCGAGTGCATGCATCTTGAGGTTTAGACTTCTGGCATTGATCAGCATTACCCTTAGTTTATTTTTCCTTGTGTTGTCTATGGAGGTGGGTTTGTCTTTTGAGCCTTGCCTAAAAAAGGCACTATGGGGGTGGCAAGAGCCTTAGCCAATATTCGAAAGCCCAGGGGTGACAGGTGCAAGCCGTCCCTAGCGAAGCAACATGGCTTGTTGAGCATGTCATCCCAGGTTTACAGACACTGGATCCCCTTTGAATGACACCAATACTTTAGCCAATTGTTAAAATTGATCATTTTATCTTTATACTTTGGCATCATTCTTGGTGAGGGTAAGATGCTACTCAACGTCAGGGTCATACCGGCCTGGGCTACATGATCAGAGAGCTCCTCTATGTCTCTTTTCATGTAGTCCAGGGAGGTACATCTCAGGTCATTTACACCAGCATGGACAATGATGGAGTCATATTTGTACTTGCTTTGGAGTGACCTGAGTGCTTGTGTTATGTGGCGGATCCTGGCACCCGACAGGCAGCTTACAGTGACCTTCTCCTTGTTCAGCCTGGCGAGTGGGACGTCAGTGTGCCTGACAATAGAGTCACCTATTACAAGTGTATTAGGTGTGTTGTTTAGCCTTAAGGGCTGTGACTGTGTGGCACACTAACTTTGGGAACTATGTGATACTTGGGTATTGTTGTGGGGTAGCGGTTGCCTGGATGTCTGTTTTGGAGGTCTCTGCTGCTTGTGCAGATTTTTATTTAGAGCCTCCGAGTATGCTTTTGTGTGTTTATGTGTTTGGTTTGCTGTTGCGATAGGTCTATGTGAGACTGGATTTGTGGTGTGTGTGTTTACCTTCTCCTCCTGACTGACTGCACCAGTACTGGGTTGAGAGAGCTCAGCCTCCATTTTGGCTATATAGTTGCATCTCTCACATATATTTGAGCTTGTTGGGAGGAGGAGAGGGTGACCTGTGTATATAAGGCAGTTGTAACATTGCCTCAAGATTCCCAGATTCACCAGCTGGACTGGAGAGTAAACCAAAAACTGACTTTTGGACATGCCAGAATAGTATAAGGAAATACTTTTTAACTGATCAAAAAGGACCAATAAGGAGCCAAGTACTTAAAGGGAGTATAAGAGGGTGTAGTGCTTTACTTTATTAGTGTTTACTTATAAGATTACTTATACGAGCAACTGCAGGGCTTTAGAATGAAAATAGAGTGCTTACTTTGAAATTTAGAACAGTTGTAAGGGAAAAAGTGAAAAGCAGACTTTGTGGAGCCAGGAATAGTTTAAACCCATTTAAGTGGCGCTGTCCGATGCTGCTCTATGTGCAAAATTGTGCAAAACTGTGCAAATGTAGGTTTTAAAGCAGGGAAACTGAGAGAGATAGGAATTGACCCAGAACAGCCAATAAGCTACTAGTTTCAGGGCTATGACCACTCCTCCAGGGACAGATAGGCTGCTCAAAGCTCCCCACTCTCACTGGTGAACAGAGAAGCTTACTCCTATCCAAGTAAGGATATGGGCAACACAGGAAACTATGCCACAGTCCAGAATTCAGCAAAACCTGAAATCTGGACTAATCTATTTCAGCAAAGGTGGGAAAAGAGATTTTTTTTTCAGGAAACAGCAGAAAAAAACACACAGAAAACACTGTAAATGCTATAAACAGGCCAGCGCACTTTAGTGTGTAGCCTACAACAGTTAAACAATACATACAACAGTTAAACAATACAAAAACGACTTAAATTGATATAAAACAAGTGGAAAAACTGTAAAAAGCAGAAGGCAAATGCAATTTAAACTTTTTAAAGCACAGATCAGTTAGAAATTCACTTTTTAGGTGGGAAAAGGCAGTCGGCGCAAAAAAAAAAAACAGAGAAAAAAACTTAAATCTGGAAAAGTCTCTATTGGGTCTCTCTGTTGCCTGTATCACTCTGCAGGACACCACAAGGAGCTGTGCAGAGTTGTATACTGGTGCAAAACCATGCAAATGCGGGTTTTCAAGTAGGGAAACTAAAAGAGATAGGAATTGACCCAAAATGGCCAATAAACTACTAGTTTCAGGGCTGAGACCACTCCTCCAGGGACAGATAGGCTGCTCAAAGCTCCCCACTCTCACTGGTGAACAGAGAAGCTTTCTTCTACCCAAGTAAGGATATGGGCAACACAGGAAACTATACCACAGTCCGGAATTCAGCAAAACCTGAAATCTGGACTAATCTAGTTCAGCAAAGGTGGGAAAAGAGAATTTTTTCAGAAAACAGCAGAAAAACACACATAAAACACTGTAAACACTATAAACAGGCTAGCACACTTTAGTGTGCAGCCTACAACAGTTATACAATACAAAAACAACTTAAATCAATATAAAACAAGTGCAAAAACTGTAAAAAGCAGAAGGCAAATGCAATTTGAACTTTTTAAAGCACAGATCAGTTAGAAATTCATTTTTTAGGTGGGAAAAGGCAGTCGGAGCAAAAAAAAAAAAAAACAGAGAAAAAATACTTAAATCTGGAAAAGTCTCTATTGGGTCTCTCTGTTGCCTGTATCACTCTGCAGGACACCACAAGGAGCTGTGCAGAGTTGTATACTGGTGCAAAATCATGCAAATGCGGGTTTTCAAGCAGGGAAACTGAAAGAGATAGGAATTGACCCAAAATGGCCAATAAACTACTAGTTTCAGGGCTGAGACCACTCCTCCAGGGACAGATAGGCTGCTCAAAGCTCCCCACTCTCACTGGTGAACAGAGAAGCTTTCTTCTACCCAGGTAAGGATATGGGCAACACAGGAAACTATACCACAGTCCGGAATTCAGCAAAACCTGAAATCTGGACTAATCTAGTTCAGCAAAGGTGGGAAAAGAGAATTTTTTCAGGAAACAGCAGAAAAACACACATAAAACACTGTAAACACTATAAACAGGCTAGCACGCTTTAGTGTGTAGCCTACAACAGTTATACAATACAAAAATGACTTAAATCGATATAAAACAAGTGCAAAAACTGTAAAAAGCAGAAGGCAAATGCAATTTAAACTTTTTAAAGCACAGATCAGTTAGAAATCCGCTTTCTAGGCAGGAAAAGGCAGTCAGAGCAAAAAAACAGAGAAAAAAATACTTAAATCTGGAAAAGTCTCTCTTGGGTCTTTCTGTTGCCTGTATCACTCTGCAGGACACCACGAGGAGCTGTGCGGAGTTGTATACAATAACAAACTTTTTAAATCACAGAGTCGCTAAAAAAACTGGTGTTTTAGGCGGAATTAGTTAAGAAAGCAAGAAAAGCAGAAAAGTGATACTTAATCACTCCAAAGTCACTCTTTTGTTTCTCTGCTGCTGTAGACTCTGCAGAACACCTGGAAGGCACTTGCTGAGCAGAACACAAGTGTAAAAACTGTGCAAACGAGGTTTTTATAGCAAGGAAGTGAAAGAGACAGAAATTAGCCCAAAATGGCCAATAAACTACTAACTTCTTGGCTGAAACCTCTCCTCCAGGGACAGATAGGCTGCTCAAAGCTCCCCTCTCTCACAGATGAACAGAGAAAATTCCTTCTATCCAAGTAAGGTAATGGCAACACAGTAACTTGTAACACAGCCCTGGATTCAGCAATAACCTGAAAACTGGACTATACTAGTTCAGAAAGGCGGTAAACAAGTATATAATTTTTTTTTCAGGAAATAGACCAGATACAATCAAAATTAGCCCAAAAAGGCCAACAAACTACTAACTTCTGGGCTGAAACCACTCCTCCAGTGACAGATAACCTGCTCAAAGCTCCCCTCTCTCACAGGTGAACAGAGAAACTTCCTTCTATCCAAGTAAGATATGGCAACACAGAAACTTGTAACACAGCCCTGGATCCAGCAATAACATGAAAACTGGACTATACTAGTTCAGAAAAGTGAGAAACAAGTATATATATTTTTTTCCAGAAAATAGAGCAGATACAATCAAAACAACACTTTACCCAATTAAGCAGTTAAAAAGCTTAAAACTGTGCCCTGTTCCAGCAGTCTTCAATCAGCAAGTTCTAACTGCACTGTCCTGCCACTAGGGTACAGAGAAACCTTCTCCAAAAAAGACGGCCTGTATCAGGGCACAAGTTATACAAACAAAGCTAGATCCAGCCGACCTGAATCTAGTCTATGCTACAGCAAACAAGGTGTACCGATTTCAGAAAGAAACAGTTCAAGTAAACATGCGCAATAAGCCTTTAACCAGAAATTCCCAGCTCAGAAGGGCAGAATCTAGCCTCTCCTCCCACAAGTGTGCAGATCATAAACCTTCTTAATGTAAAATAACTGGCCTGAAGCCCAAGTTCTTAACCCAGAACTAAAACACTTTTAGAATAACAGACACTGAGCCTTCAGTCAGCAGTTCTCAACTTAGAAGGATGTACGCTACCTGTCCTGCCACAACAGTGCAGACCACAAAGCTTCTTAATGTAAAACAACTGGTTTGAAGCCCAAGTGCTTACACCACTGTAATCAGGCTACTAACAAGCAGTAATAAAGGCAGCAGAATAAATTCAATTGAGTACTTTTAAGAAGAGGCAAAAGCAAAATAAGGTAATAAAGTAGGAAGAAACACAAATACAGTAAGGCAGATGAAGTGCAAATATTTTTTTTTTGAGACGAAGAAAACAGAGCAGATTAAGACACTATAGGAGAATGCCCTTCCCAACTGCTCTCTCTGTACAAGGCAGAGGAGATGAGACTGGTAGGAGTATCCAAAAGGTAAGGGCATTTTATGGCTTTATTATTGGGCTACAACACTTTTTTTCAGGCTCTCACTTATTTTATATAACAATACATGCAGAATAATTTACCTATGCATGCCAGCCATTAACCAACTGTTGAGGACTGTATATATGCTTCACAGCTACTGGAACTTCCTTCATCCACTTTATATGGGACTGCCCAACTGTGGGTTGACAGTGGTTAATACAACAGTACTATTTATGTAATGCAAGAATACAACAACATTTCAAAGTAAGTGACATGGACACACTCCAAGTATTATACCTTTATTAATTACATTACACACTTTTCTAGAGGCTCACTCATTTATTTGATATTACAGTGCATGCAGAAGACTTATTCAAGACGTATTATACCTTTATTAATAGGTTACAGCACTCTTTTTCAGGCTCGCTCACTTATTTTATATAGCAGTACATGCAGAGATATTATTCAGGCCTTATATTACCTTCATTAATGGGTTACAACACTCTTTTTCTGGCTCTCTGCCTTATTTTATATAACAGTACATGCAGAGAAATTATTCAGGGCATTTTATGGCTTTATTATTGGGCTACAACACTTTTTGTCAGGCTTTCTCACTTATTTTATATAACAATACATGCAGAATAATTACTAATCTGCCTCGCGGTGCAGCCCTAGCAGCCTATCTGCATAGGCTTGCTGATTCACAGCATGGAAACCTGCAGCTGTGAAGTAAATGAAGGAATATTGAAACATACCTATCCATTATATAGACTACAATAGCATGTCTTACATACTTCATTCCATGGCTACTTACTCAGTAGTGGGGAATCTTGCATGTCACAGGCCTCCTGTATCCATCGGTTCAGTAGGTCCTGCTTCCATCTCTTCAGGTCTGCATGGTGGTGACGGACCTGCTCACCAGTCCGGGGGACGCCTGTGGCACTGGTGAGATCATGAACTAACCGGTTCCAAGCCTCTGCTTTGTACTCCATCCCTTGAAACTGGCCCTGTAGGAGTCTTGACTCATGATGGTGGACAAGGAGTCAAACCATGTATTTTGACTCCTCGATGCCCCAGCATTGCGCTCGAAAGCGAGTACCCTCTCCAGCACCAGCCATTCTGACTGCAGATATGAGCTACAATCAGTTATGGCGAGTATTCCCGCCTATGGAGCTTAAATATGCCGTATTTCCCCGCACTTATTTGTGATTGGCCGTTTTTGAAAATTCTCGGCTAACAGCAAACCTGCTTAGCAATGGTTAATCTTCCATTTATAAGTATATGTATGTTAACAGTGCATGGTTATGCTAAGCTGTCATGGCTTAGTAGTTCAGTACTTTGATTATGGTGCACAGTGTCCCGGGTTCGAAACTTGTCATTGCTTTTTATTTTACTACTGTCCAGACAGGCTAGAGGGTGTGGCTGTGTTTAGGCAACTTTGCTTTACGTTGCTCCACCTTGCTCGATGGTGCGCTGGTTAGTGCAGTGCGCAGCTCTGCACAAACCTATTGCACCACGTAAAGCGCTGCTTAGCTATGGGAAATTATAGTGTGCTGGGTAAAGTGCTGCTTGGCTATGGGCAATTTTATTGCGCTAGGTAAAATGCTGCTTAGCCATGGGCAATTATATTGCGCTACGTAAAACGCTGCTTGGCCATGGGCAATTATATGTCAATATCCTTAATGCTGCTCACCTTCTTATCTTTATATATATATATATATATATATATATATATATATATATATATATATATATACATTTTGTTCACTAATACATAGGCCATTTCAATGCTTTTTACTAAAATGTCATTCATTTATGTGTCAGGAATTATTTTATATACTAATTTAAAACATAAAATAGACAGGGGAGTGGAGGGACTAGAACCGGGAATGCCTCCTCTTTGTGCGAATGTTCTACCACTACGCTATTGCTATTTGGCTTGATTGGCATAAACATTTCTTATTATGCTCTTCGATATCGAAATTGCTAACTGCAGCTAAGTAATGGGCACACCCGCGCAAACACATGCAAATACAGGCAGCTATATCCGGAATTATAAAAAAATAGTTTACATTTTACAATTACAAAGGGGTTTAGTATGTGGGGATGTGTACTGTTTGCTATGTGTACATTTCAGCGGACTCGCTTCTTGCATTTGTCATTGTCACTTTATATGGTTGCAGGGGCGTGGATATTTGGACTGCTCAGCAGTCCGACAATCCCCTTGCAGTCTTACACGCTCCATGTTAGCCTTCCAGTTGAGTCAGCGCCCTCATGCATATGCATGACGCGCTGACGTCATAGTCTTAAACAGCAGTCTCCGAGTAAGACTCGGTTAGTCTTACTCGAAGGATTACTGAATCCCCCCCTATGTTTAACAGGTAATTATGCCTCTGAATAAATAGTGCATGTAAGCAATATAAAATTCATGAACCTAAAACATATAAACAGATAAGTTCTAAGGAACTGCAAGTTATAATGCAATCATGTTACAAATGCATTAAAAGAGAGTAGAACTCACAATAGCAAGGGAAGAACACTCTTTTATTAAATACAATTGATTGTACTGTGGCAGGATTTACTAGCTTAACTTGTGCAAATATTCCATTTATCCAAACATCTACTGTGAAATGGCCAAGGATAAGTGTGAGAAAAAAATATGTTTGTCCCTTAATGAAAAGTGTTAGAATATCAAAGCTTGAGTATATATGCTGTACTTTGTCTTTCTCATAATATCTATATTGATGAGGCAAACCCTGTTAATCTTGTCAGTGCTTCAGGCTAATGCCATGGTTTTGTCATTCAAATATAGAGAAGGTGATGACTGTGTGAAAGTAGCTATCCATAATTTGTCTATGTTTTCATTGTATAACACCACAAAGTTGAAAAACCTCATGCAGAGACAATTGTTTTTGCTTCATTTTTTTCTTGACATTTGGCATTGTGCTTCAGTGATTGCAGTGGGCACAAGGAGTGAGACAGTTAACTTCTGAAGTTAGAAACTGAAAACATTTAATTAGGGATGCCAACAGTAGCTCAAAACCAGGGTTGTTGTCAGGTCTCATGGATGCTGTGTTCTTGGCTTTGGAGAGTGTGGTTTTTACCTGTGCAGCCGTGATTACAGAAACATTGCATTCTTCCAGTCTAGAGATTGGCCATTTAGGGGGTGAGAGAAGGGTAAATTTAGCACTGATCCTATCTGCCAGGATGTTGGCAATATCAGTTGATTCTGTATATTTAGGGTTATTGTGCTGTAACTCAGAGCAGATCTGAGTGTTGCCATTGAGATTCTTGACATAGCTATAGAATGCTTTGTGGTTGTCTTTAGAATCAGTGGTGATTTTGTTTTCATAACTAGCTTTGGAGGATTTTATGAGGGATCTCAGCTTCTTACTGAGCCTGACCAGGGAGTTCTTCCAGTCATGAGATTTTACTCTTTTTTGCAACAGTTTCTTTCATCTGTTGTAGAGTTTGTTTATGGCAGGGGACCACCAGATTAGCTTCCTTTTTTGGAGGACAGCATTTTGGTTCTGTTAGGGATAGCACGATCCATGCACTTGTGTAAGTGCTTATAAAGTGCAATTGTATAGGATTCAGCAGTAGTACCTCTATCGTCTGTCTGCATGGGTGTCGTGAAGTTTGCCACTTCTGTCTTAAGAAGCGTGAAGTTGGCTTTGGAGAATTTTTTTTATGGTGGTTTCCCTAATGGGATGGGATGTGGATGCCTAGGCTGATTAGCTTGTGGTCGGATCTGACCAATGAGGAATTGACCTCTGGTGTGGTAATGACCAGGTCTAGGATATTGCTGCCCCTGGTGGGGGTATGGATAAGTTGATCCAAGGTGTTGGAATTTATGAATTCCAGAAAATGTTGAGCAAAAGAGTTGGAACATGAGTAGTTTTCCCAGGTAGTGATGGGATAGTTGAAATTGCCCATTATTAGGGTGTTAAGTTGTACCCTAATATTTTCCAGTGTATCAAGAAATGAGGAGTGAGAATCATGGGGCATGATGGGGGATCGTAGCAAGTTACAATTTGGATTGTGGTCTTGCCCAGAGTTAGTTGCACTTGGATAATCTTGGATGCATTATGCTGAGCAACCAGCCTGGAGGTGTGGATATCCTTAATGAATATGGACATGCCTCCACCTTTAGTGTTTTGGTCCAGGTTAGGTGGCCAAAAGGTGTGGTATGAATTATAGCCTGGTAATGCAGGAGTGCTCTCTGGAGCCTTGAACCAGGTCTCTGTCACTGCACAGATGTCAATGTTCTCCATTTTAAGGAGCGCCTCTAGAGAGGCAGGGTGAATTTAACAATGAATCTGCGGTTATATATACAGTCATGTCATTCTGAACTGCAGTACATAACACAGCATATCTGAACAGTCACATATTCTTCTACTCACAACATGCAGGGTACTGCCACAAATGCTTGTTTCCCAAATTAATAATATTATTGGAATAATTTCAGAGGTGGGCATGATTCTTGTCAGTATTTCCCCATTTGTACAAGTGTGTATACATTGTCATTGCAACTTCATTACTGTTTCTTTCATACATAAAGAGCAATGAAATGGTTACAATTCCATAACCTGCATGTATGTTCTAACATACATTATGTGTATTATATATGACACTGGCAGTGTAGTTCCATACATCTGCACAATGGGTGTAGCTTGGCATGCTCAACATACTCCATTGAGTACATTTCTTTCAGAATGTGCCTAATAAAATGTCTAGTGGAAAAAGTACACAGTTTTTTATAACTTAATGAACTATTGTATTAATGTACATTAATATACAAATCATGCTTTCCTAACACAATTTTACCTCTTAAATGGGGTTGTTATGGTTACAACTGGTAAAAGCTGAAAACACATCCCTTTCTAAGGTTCATAGGGAAGCAGTTTGAGATGTCAGTAATTTTTTTAAATGACAGGTGGGGTGGTCAGGCAACAGCATACAGTGTGGTTCAAATTATAAATTTATGGATACACAGAATGTGCACTATCTACAGTACATGAAATATCCCTTGAAGTATCTGCTTTCCTTAACAACTGCTTATGTAACCTCTCCACTTTTAACATAATTTACATGTATCACATTGATTCAGTTTTTGCTGTGTCCATCTGAAATTCTTTTGTCAACATTTTCCTTCTAATATAAATGTGCTCATGAGTGGACACAATTACTTTGACAGTTATCAATAATTATTATTAGTTCTATTTGTACAGTACTGTATATATAACTGCAGATTCATTGTTAAATTCACCCTGCCTCTTAATTATGAAGTTCAAGCTCTCTTTGGCTTGTGTAGTATCGTCTGCACATGGTCACTTACTGAGGTTAAGCTTATTTGCAACCTTTTGTTTATACTGTATGCTGAAGCGTATATGTACCTCAACATGGTTGAGATGGGCAAATGGACATTAACTGGCCAGTGGGTTATTAATCCAGGACTGCTGGGCTTTATGGCAGCACACATTGGCTAATAGGGGCACATACACCCCTCCGATCAATAGATGAGTCCCTGGCATAGGTTGGAGTAGACTGGGTCCCCAACCCAGTTTATAACCTACAAATACCCATGTCTATTTTTAGTAACATTATTCAACATAACCAAATCACCTAGTGACACATTTTATACCACTGAGTGACTAGGGCTGCCATGGTGCAAGGTCTGTTATCTATGTTCTCCTATCTTGAGTGTACTGCACACCATGATGAATGCCCAAAGTCTTTGGTATATATAATTACTCCCCCCCTCAAAAAAAATGGCACCATCTAGAGTCTATCCTGCTGCCCATAACTCCATTCTTGGGTGATTTTGAGATGGAAGCACTCAGCATGTTTTTTGGAAAGAAAACACATAATTCCATATAGGCATTGGTCAGAGGTCAGGATCAAATATTGTAACTTGCGCATGGAAGAATGAAGACCTTGACTATTATGTCAACTGGTCTTGACTCATTGTGAAATATATTACACCCATCTTGCTCTAAGGGGGCCATCTGAATCATGAAAGGAGTGGTACCATAACAAGAATGACTACCATGCTATCAGCTGCCATGTGGTGTGTGAACAATGACGGTGTACATGTTTGTGGATGGAGACTAATACGGATGTCATGTGTGCAATCATATTGCAAATGAGTAGTATCATACATTGTCCTTGGCCTCTACCATTCCCATGTACTGGTGACTTTATTCACTTATACCTTGAAACAATCTAAGCATCTTTACAGTGGCAGTATTGAAGCCATGAACTAAATCAGAGCATATATCCTGCATGGCATACAAGACATTGCATGTCCCTGGAGATAATTATTAAATATGTCTTTGCTTGGTAGCCCTGTGTACAGGTGTAACAGTAGGTACCTCTACCTCCAAAATAATTTATTCTTCATCAAGGCATTCAGACTGTGCACAAGACACAAGGTGAGCAATGGGGGTGCCCCCCTTGCTGTTATGCCATTCCCTCATTATGGTGAGTGTGTGTGAGCCCGTGTCACTTTCTACAGAGTTATCTACCTGCTGTAGTGTAGGGGATTGTGTCTGGACACTATGTTGTGGTTTGCCCCGGTCCTGTAACTGTGTCATGAGAATGAGAGTAATGGCATCATTGTTAATATCCATTCTAGTGTCCACATCAGCTTGCTGTGTTGCAGCAGAAAATGCAATTGTTTCTGCTGTTGACCCTGTTAAGAAGCATGTAATAATATGGTTTAATATGTCATGTGACAAGTGTATGTCTTTTTATTAAAGGTATGATGTCCACACTAATCATGCAATATCTGCAGAGTTGATGCTACAGCTGATGTTGATGGAGTACCTGATGAGGAAACATTTGTGAGTAATATGTTCACAGATACCATGGTAAGTGCAATTTGCATGACATTAAAAATGCCATCCAGACACTAACCTTCAACACTGACTATATCTGCAATCAGTTATGTGGCATATATTTTGTGGAGGAATTGAACAACAGCAAAACAAAGTGAAATCTTAGTCATTTATATGACAGTATTATTTGTTCCCTCTGCTGTAATGATTTTTTTTTATTTCATTTGAACTGTTGTCTATATTATACATTTATCACCTACGTTATATGCAAGACTCTGCAAAGTTAAATGTTGCTCTATAAATCTTTACTGGATGAGTGGGGGAAAATGAATAATTAATTCCTCAATTATTTGTTACTAAAGTTACCGTAAGGCAATGTGCACGTTCCTCCTGAATGTTTGCATTGCCAGACACCATTGTCTGTAGCAACAAACATTGTACATATAAAAGCCATGAACACATCACTGAATATAATACCTTGCACATACCATATGATTACTTTAGAAGTATAGAGTGTTTCTAGATTTAATACATTACTAATAATCCAGAGCCTAAATATGAAGATCCATCCATCCATCCTCAACCCCTTTTCACATTTTTTGCATATGGATTCGGAGTGCCACTTCAACAGTGACAATCATATAAAGCCAAGGTTTACATTACTGTGTGGCTATATCACTCTGAAATCCACTGATAACTGCCTATCCAGATAATTCACACTTTCCATTGACCTTCACATAAATGCCCAGTCCTGAAGCTGTAAAAATGAACTGTAAACAAATGGCAAAAACTTGGTCCAGTACAAGAAATACTCTCTATGAATCATATCAAAGAGCATATGTGTAAGTGCAGTTACTGGAATAGCTCAGTTTCTACTTCTGTGAACAAACTGCAAAGTGGTCATATGCATGCCGCACATATTGTATGCACCTCAACCTTATGGCAAGATATAGGTGTATATGGAAACAGACTGGGAAAGCACCTACTTTTCTGCACCCAGAGGGAGCCAACAAATGGCATAAGGGGCCAGACAGTGTGCTGTCACTCCCAAGTGGGTGTGGTTCACACTGTAGTAGACTCACTTTCATACAATTCTCTTCATTCCCATTTGAACCTGATAGGGAGAGGATACAGTCTTTCAAAGCCCAGGGTTGTACCCCTCACTGGTCAGAGAAGGAGACTAAAATTCTAATTCACCTACTGTAGCCATCATATCTGCAAAAGTTGGATGGTGTTCCAGCTTGTAGCACCTGGAAGAAAATAGATATTTGGTCAGACCAGTGAATCACCTATTTTTACTGATAGGAATCTTCTGCTCCGGAGATCAATGCCACCAAATGTACAATGACCTGCAGAGACTGAGGGGTGCCCAGCTAGTCCATTGGTCTTTAGCTGTGCAGACGAAGAGACCAAAGTTTAAAAGTAAGTATTTCTTTATTTTTGTATTAAATAATTATATAAAAGATCTATGTAAAAATAAAATTATACATATACTTGATATTTATTATTTCTCCAATGATAACTGTAATTATATTAAGTTGATTAAACGGGTTGTTTCATAGGCATAACTGCTGGAAAACTTTGGAAGGGTATCTGTATCACATATATTTCTGAACTGCTTGCTGCATATCTTTTCATTTCTATTGCAAATTAAACCATTTTGACTCTACTATGATTTACATTGCACTTCAATAACATTTAATGAAACTGCTGCACTCTGGTGATACATTTACTTATGCTAGATTGCCACTGCCAAAGCTCAGTTTGTCTGGAGAAAGTTTTAGTAAAAAAAGTATTTACTAATTGCTCTTATGTTACACTACCAGGGGCCAATCCAGCACCTTTCTGTAAGACATGTAAAATGGTTTTAGTAGTGTATTGCAGATATCTGGACATTTTCTTAACTTGTGTAGATATTATATTGAGAGGCACCACACACCTCATAGGAGAGGGGGGAGAGATAGGAAGTTGTTTACCTACCTATTGTTAATTTTGTCTGCATTACTGCAAATTGATTACAGCATCACTGAGATATTATTCTAATAGCAGCAATGCAAAATATACATATAAAAAAGTGAGTCTTAATGGCACTAATTCATTTCAGCATTACTTGAACACTTGAAAGTTGTTGGCAGGCACAGGAACACCTGCAAGACTTTTCTCCTCCTGAAGCTGTCTATCTGCTAAAATTATAGCA
The DNA here is from genome assembly GCF_019279795.1 of Protopterus annectens. Classification (NCBI taxonomy): domain Eukaryota; kingdom Metazoa; phylum Chordata; order Ceratodontiformes; family Protopteridae; genus Protopterus; species Protopterus annectens. The sequence goes on from NC_056733.1 coordinate 1,558,239,884, forward strand.
GCAAACAATTTACCAATGGGCAGGATTCACAAAGCCTCCGTGTAAAAGATACATGGCTTACATGGAGGCTGCAGTTAAACAGTGTGATGTCAGCATGTCATGCATATGCATGAGGGTATGCTGAATCACACCTAAGGCTAACACGGTCCATGGAAGACAGTAGGGGGCGTGTCTGTAGGCCGAGCCCTGCAAGCGGACACACCCCCAGAAGAGTAAAATTGCCCAAAGTAAACACCCACAAAAGAGGCCATGGAAATGTGAATAAACACAACACATGCCCCCACAGACTATGAACATAAAATATATAAATGAACATGTTATATATATTTTTTTTAAATCGTAAAGATGTTTGCCCGTGAGTGCGCTCGTTTGCACAGGCATGCCCGTAGCTTAGTCACAATTAGCAGTCAGTGGAAAAGGATATAAGAACTAAATATGCAAACTAAGCAAAAAAGCAATAGCATAGCGGTAGAGACGTCAGCTAAAGAGCAGGCATTCATGGTTCGAGCCCCCACAACATCAATTTTTATTTTTAGTAAAATAATCATGAAACAAGTCCCTGACAAATATGTACACATATAAAATCATAGTTTATATAAAATGTAATGAAATAGTCCATTTATTTTGAAGAAATATGAGATAACAAAACAATAAAAAATGCGAGATGTGCCTATAGCTGAGCTACAGTTTAACAAGGTGAGTGCATCTGCCCGTAGGTGAGCAGTGGTTTAACAGGTGTAAAATGAGTGCCCGTAGGTGAGCAGTAGTTTAACACGCTGGAACTGTGTGCCCCTAGCAGAGCTGAGCGTAATATGCATGCTAACAGCCAAATGAAGCGTAAACCAGTGCACCCCATTTGCGCGGAGCTGCACACCGCGCCAACAAGCTAACCGATGGGCAACGTTGAGCAAGCTGTATCAAAACTGCCTTTACACAGACACAGCACCTAGCCTGTCTAGACAGTCATAAAAAATAAAAAGCAGTGGCCTGTTTCGAACCCAGAATACTATGCACCATAGTCAAGGTACTGAACCACTAAGCCATGACAGCAGTACCTAGAAATGCAGTAATAGCAAATATATAGGAATGAATACAAAGTGGAGCATGACAAAGCAGGTTTTGTGAAGTTGATACAATTCCAAAATGGCCAATCACAGATATGTGCGGGGAAAACGGCATATATAAGCCCCATAGGCGGGAATACACAGCATAAACGCTTGTAGAACTAACTTGCAGCCAGAATGTCAGGAGTAGGTGAGGGTAGTTGCTTTCGAGCACAGAGGTGGGGCATTGAGGAGTCCAGATACATGGTCTGGCTCCTAGACCACAATCATGAGGCCCAACTCATGCAGGGCCAGGTCCTGTGGGGAGCATATAGGGCTGAGGCGTGGGACCGGTTGGCTCATGATCTCACCAGTGCCACAGGGATTCCAATGACTGGTGAGCAGGTTTGTCACCACCATGCGGACCTGAAGAGACACAAGCAGGACCAATTGAACCTTTGGATCCAGGAGGCCCGGCAAATGCCCAACGCCCCACTACTGAGTAAGTTACACTTAATTATGTATGTAAGAAATTAAACTAGCTGATATTATGGAGATGTGTATTCCAATATTACTTCATTTATATTACAGCTGCAGGTGTCCGTTCTGCGAACTGCAGAGCCTATGTCGATAGGCTGGTGTGGTTGCACCACCAGGCAGGTCAGTAATCCTCTCCCAGTAACTGTAAAGAAATATAAAAGTATGACAGTTAGCAAAAGAGTGCAGTGTAGTCACTAAGTAATAAAATGTGCATGTAACAGTGTAAGAGTGTTTGCAAGTATTGCTTGATTACAAAAGTGTGTTGCAGTCTGTAATCCAAACAGAAAAATGAAAATGTCTGAAATAAAGTCTGAAATAAAGATGCTCCACCTGTAATATAATAGTACACAACCTGCAGCAGGCTGAAAAGTACAGCTGCAGAAGATGAGAAAATCACATGTGTAAAATATACCCCTGTTGAAATACTGAAACATGACAGAAGTGAGACTGCTGGAAAGGATAGTAAAAACTACAGCTAAAACATGTCAATAAAGCCTAGAAGTAAGTACCATCCTGAATAGTAAAATGAAAACAAGTGAGAGAGTGTGAGAAAGAGTTATGAATCCACCAATAAAGTAGTAATAACCCGTGAATAAAGTATACTGCAGTCAGTACAGAATGAAATGAATGTGAGACGCAGAACCAAACAGCACAATCTGTTCAAAGTGTTGCTGCAGCTGGAATGTGTATCCCAAAATCTGGATATGTTGCTCTCAGTCTGCAATATGCAGATAGTATGATTGTCTGACATACCAAACATCCACAGGTGTCTATAGCTATATAAAGCAAATGTAGCAGGATGATGTAGCTGAACAAAGCCAGATATGAATGTGTATGAAGAACAATAAAATGTATATTGATGTAGCAGCAACAGTCCTATAACCAAATTGAAGTAGTTATCATATAGGAAACTGTAGTTAGAATAGTAGTGTGTATATATGTGCAGCTATTAGAAATGTACAGCATATGTATTGGTATTCGAAGGTGTTAATATTATTTCCTTCACCCCACCCTATAATCACATATAACCCATTCCACGTGAAAATGGTATGTGCAATCACAATTAACACCCCTGGACATTTGTCCTGTTGGGTCATAAATATTTGCATGTCCGTTGATGTATCTGCCTTGTTCATACATCCAAACCCGATGCCCTGTTGCCATCAATCAACCCTGCATGTTGTTGGACTGTGTATTGCTGTTCAAATTATGCATGTGTTACGCTCGCTGTTCAATGGTGCGAATATCTGGGTGTTTGGTAAATGGGAATATTAATGCATGCTGTTACAACTAATTGTGAATGGTATTATATGTTACTAACCCAAACTGTCATGACATAATGCAAAACATAGGACAACAGGGAAGGTGGGTTCCAGCGGACTCACCTCTCCCACCTCAGCTGGCAAGTGCACCTGGCACTAGTGCCCAGTCTGGACCCTCCTCCGGTGGCCCTGTGCCACCTGCGGGTGGAAGCGCTGCAGGGGATGGGGCTCGTCCCCCCTCTGCAAGAGTGGCTGGAGGAGAACCACCACTCACCCTCCGTACCATCCGGAATGTGGTGCATAGGGAGATCCAGGACTCTGTTCTTGGGCCCCTACACCAGCTTGAGGCACAGGTGGCACAACTTACGGGCATGCCTGTTGCCCGGCTTACACAGCCCCCAGCACAGCCCCGTCCTGGGCAGTGAAGGAACAGTGGCAACTGCCCATGGGTGGGGTTATCAGTTCCACTGTTGCCATCTGTGGGCTCATGGGCTCTGGATATCCAAACATCCATCCCCGTCAATTGTGTAACCCCCCCCCACATCTGTCATATGCCGCCCCTGTATGCGTCTTGTTTGTCTTGTCTGTTGACCTACCCAACCTACCTCCCCAGCTATACCGACTTCCTTCACCTGACATACCACTTTCACCTGAAAAAAAAAAAAAGGGCACTCTGTACCCACAAAAAAATTACGCCCCATACATAGCTGCCCATTCCGCACACATGTCTGCTGGACATGGAAACTATCAATTACAATTGGCTGTACAACAAGTATTATTGTTGTCCTGACACCTCTCTCAGAGGTGGAAGGTTTCAAATGTCACACCAAATTACATACATATGCACAGCTGTTGCTGATGAAGAAATGGGCAGCTATGGGCCTTACCTACATCGCTCCTGCAAATCCCAAGCTTGTTTCCCTGCTGTCTTACCCTCTTTGTTACCCCTTTTTCACCACTTTCCTGTCTCCCCATTTTCATTTCTTTCAAAGAAAATAGCGCGGGTGTGCGCCATAGTAAGCACTGTTAAGCGGTTGTAAGCGGTTGTGCGCGTGTGTGCGCAGAGCTAAACGCCAGTGCACATGCGGGAGCTCTGCACAAACCAGCGCTAACCCGGTTACAACTGCTTAAAAGTGCCTTAGTCACTCTGATTGACAGGTCCTGTAGTCAGTTCAAAAGCAAAATAAAATCCCACTGTCAGTCCCGAACCCAGGACCTTGGAAACAATAGTCTGCATGACCTACCACTAAGCCATGACTCTTATACAAGAGCATTGTGCTAAAATAAATATATCATGTAAGAGTAGGAATAAATGTAAAGGGAATATAGGATATGTAGTACACAAAGCATGTCATTTATACCTACTGTCAAAACAAGTGGATTTCCATAATAGTAGTGTGTGAACAGAAACAGCCAGGCTAGTTGGAGCTAGTAGGTAATAATGTCAGTTAATGTACATATATAAATATATATATATATATATATAAATATATATATATATATATAGTTGTATGTGTCAGTGTGCATACACACTTACTACAGGAAACAGGAGAGAGGAATGGAGAAATGTGAATCTACAGCACAGCCTGAATCATGAGAGAGATACTAACCTATACACTCACAGAACAGTGTCCACAGCATACCAGCATGGTCCCCGCCCTTACAATCTGAAAGGGCAATGCCTATCTCACATACCCTTTTATAGCACTGTCCTGAAATCACAGTGCGAACTGCAATCAGTACACAACTGGCTGCATGCAATTAGCAAATGCTGGCTTACAATTGTTGCAGAGGCCATCACATGGACTTATGCAGATACCTACAAAAACATCCTGTACTCACACTCCACACATGCAATACGTTCATTGCACTGTCTGGAGGCAGACAGAGAGAGAGAGAGAGAGAGAGACAGAGACAGAGAGAGAGAAAAAAAAAACACAAACAACAACACACGGTACACACACTGAGTTTAAGCTGACAGCAGTGGCAGTAGCAAGCCGTGCCAGCAGCAGCAGGAAGCAGTAGTAGCGGTAACACAACCAGCTGCAACAAACAAAGGTAATGTAAAGTAACAGGTTAATAGTCTGCATACTGTGCACCCTCCATATGTGTCATAGGTCTGTATCTATAGGTATGTCCATGTGATATGTTGTGTGCACGTAGTTCCACCAAAAGGGGATGACTATACATTGCATGTCATTCAGTGTTAGGCCATGATCCTGGCAGCAGTTTTCCATTGCAGTGAGGCCTGTCTGTAGGATGTGTGTGTCAGCTGGTGTAACGACTATGGCGCTTAGTTAGCAGTCATCTGGGAACTTTGTCATCCACAACCCGCACATGTTCGCTTTTACATCTGAGAAATAAATGCTAAACAAGAGGGGTCCTAGGACAGAGGCCTGTGGGATACCACATGTGACTGGCATTGAGTCTGACATGACTCCTACAATATCGATATTATAGATTCTGTATGTCAACCAGTGTGCAACCCATCATGTGACATATGTAGTAACATGTAAGATAATGAGCTTATCTATGATGCCTGAGTGGAGTACTGTGTTGAAGGCCTTAGGCAAGTCCAAGTAGGCTGTATGGATTGCGTTGCCCTCATCAATGGCGGTAGTGACTGTTTTGAAAGGTCAACCAAGTGCAAAAGGCAGGATCAGCCCATCACAAAGGCAAACTGGCCAGGAACAAGTGTCTGCAGGTACCCAATATCGCTGTATATGCGTCCTATACTGAATCACTCCATAGCTTTGCAGACCAGGCTGGTTAAGCTTATGGTGCAGTAGTTCCCAGGGTAAGTAGAGGTGCCTCCTTAGTGGAGTGCGACCACTGTTGCTGTATGCCTGTGTTCAGGTACATATCCTGTAGTACGGCCAAGGTTAAATATCAGTCTTATATGCGGTTGTATGTCCTCTTGTAGTTCATGTAGCACACATCCAGGGATACCATCAGGTCACATTGAGGCTGTGTGTTCTGCTTTGCTGAGGACAGCCCTCACCTGGACATGTGAGATGATAGGGAGGTTACATTCAGCTGTGATAAGTATTTCTATTTGTGGGGGAGAAGGAGGGGGGATACGTGCACCAAACCTGTCTGCAGGAATGTTGCCAATAACTGTGTGTATGGTGAATGTTAAGTAGGTGTGTATTAACTCAGAGCATATCTGAGGTGTTTGGTCCATATGTGTAACATAACTGAAGAAGGCCTTGTGGTTATCTATAGTGTTTATGGCCATTTCCCTCCCAGAGTAGGCCGTGGATGTTGTTATGAGAGACTGTAGCTTATTACCAGTGCTGACCACAGATGCCTTCCCTCAATGTGAATCTGCTCTGTCCTGCAGTAGCCTCCTTCTATTGTTATACAATCTGCCTTTGGCTGGGTTCCACTAGACAGGATGCCTAACCTTTGTGCATAGGGTCTGGGTTAGAAATGTGTGTGCATGTTCCATGCAATCTTTGGGATGTCCATGGGAAGCATTCGCAAAGGGGTCAGCAGTGTGGGTTGTGGCTTCCACTGGCCCAGTGGGCTGCATGGATACCATCTCAGTCCTAACAAGTGAATAACTGTCTAATCACATACATATCAAAGTAGTCTACTGTGCTGGTGGTGGTGGTGGTGGGATATGTATATCCAGGCCGAGTAACTTGTGTCCAGATCACACTAGTGGATGGCGTTCCACATACAGTACCTTGGTATGAACCCCCAGAGTGAGGTTGTGCATTGGACCTGTCGCAGTGTGCTGACTGATGGGGCATGCTACTATGTTGTATGGAATGTGGCAGGTATTGTTGCACAGGTGTTGGCTGAGCACTGATATCTGGCCATGTACTTGTGTATCCACCAAGAGACACACACATGCTACATATGGGAGTAGTAGTATATCACTACAGTTGAGTATCATGTATAGCATGTGTGCCATATATTGCTGACATAGTCTGCTGATATCCTGTTTGTGTTCTCTTCCAGGGACATGGTGCGTCAGCGTAATCCCACCTACCCTGCAGCAGAAGATGAGGATATACACCAGAGCCTGGTGTGGGATTATGACATACTGTTTTCCCACACCAGCCAGAATCAGCAGGAGAGGGCTGCACTGTGGCAAGACCTTGTACGTAGGGTAAATGACATTGGCACGCATAATAGGACATATGAGCAGGTACGACATCACTGCAGTGATTTAATCAGAAATGTCCGTCAGTGTGTGTCGGGTATCCACAGGCAACAGGTTGCCACAGGAGGTGGGGTGGCCACACATCCCCCCTCACCAGACTGGAGGGGCTACTCCTAGGTGGTGTGGCTCCAGCCACAGAACAGCAACAGCAATACGCCTGCATCATGATGGAGGCTGGATCCATACAGCAGCACGACATGGAGCATGCAGGTAATATGCCATATGTACACTTGACTGTTCTGTACACTGTTAGTTTATGCATGTGTAAGGTGTGTCCGTGGTATGTAGCTGTCAACATAGTATGTATTTGTGCAGGTGTGATATTGGCAATATCGGCAGCTGACGTGTGAAAGGCAACTGGTGTACTACTGCACTGTATCATATGCAGTATCAATGGCACAGTTGTGCCCACTGACATTAATCTCCTCATTTCTGCAGGTCCCTCCAGTGTTACAGCAAGGCAGGCCATCCATGCTGGTGAGTGTGTTTTAACAATACCTATAATAGTCCTGATAGTGCTAGTAATACTAGTGTAACTCAGTAGTGCTCTGTGTGTATACTGCGGGGTGTGCATGTGTGCATGTGTGCCTGTGTCCACGTGTGCATGTGTCCACATGTGCATGTGTGCATGTGTCCACGTGTGCATGTGTGCATGTGTCCACGTGTCCACATGTTCATGTGTGCATGTGTGCCTGTGTGCATGTGTGCATGTGTGCAAGTGTGCATGTGTTCATGGGTGCACATGTGCATGATAATGTGCATGTGTGTGTCCATGTGTGCATGTGTGCATGTGTGCATGTGTGCCTGTGTCCACGTGTGCATGTGTGCCTGTGTCCACGTGTGCATGTGTGCATGTGTGCCTGTGTCCATGTGTGCATGTGTGCATGTGTGCATGTGTGCCTGTGTCCATGTGTGCATGTGTGCATGTGCCTGTGTCCACGTGTGCATGTGTGCATGTGTGCATGTGTGCATGTGCATGTGTACACATGTCCACGTGTGCACGTGTCCACGTGTGCATGTGTGCATGTGTGCATGTGTGCATAAGTGCATCACTGGTAACATTGTGTGGACACTGTAAACTGTGTTTCCTGTCTTCCTCCCAGAGGTTCTGGTGCTGCTCTGGTGTCCTGCAGCAGGGAACCTGAATCTAGTGCCACAGGTACTGGTAATGATGATATCTGTGTAATGGCACAGGAAGGTGTGTCAGGGTCCACCATTGGTCAGCCAATTGACAGTACACAGCTGTCAACCCCATCATTGCGCACAGTCATCCTGCCAGTACATCCTATGTCACCATTGTCCCTAGGTGATGGACAGGATACAATGGGCATTGACCAGGGTAATGTGGTATCTGTGGCACATGCTTCCCCACACAGCAGCCATGGGCAGGGTCCTGCGATGGTACCACGCAGACAGTTGCCCATGGGTTCTCGTGGGAGCATCCATGGGTGTACTGCCTCTGGCAGACATGCCCAAAGAGGTCTGTCAACCTCAGCTATGTATCGGGCTGTCATGCAGGCACAGTTGCGTATGGAAAGGTACACCAGACAGGGTATGAGGGAGCTGAGAGCATGTTGCACAGCCATGACTGACAGTATGCGTGACATCGCGGATGCTATCCGTAATTTCACTGATGTCATAGACAGACGTTGTGGGGACATATTACAGCAGTTCCACAACCACATGTCCATGAGCCAGGGCAATGGTGGGTGGTTGCGGCGTCGACGTGGCCGTATGCCAGCAACAGCAGCAGCTGGCAGTCGGTGCGGATGACAACAGGCCTGCGGACACCCCCATAGTGCCAGCAGCAGCCCCAGCAATTCTGGGTCTGTGCTGTCATTGGAACACCCCAGGAGACCACGTGCACATGGCTCTGGACAGTCCCAACAGGGACCTGTGTCCAATCAACACACTCCCGCTTCTGATGACAGTACCCAGTCTGGCTTTGTACCAGATACCTGTATGACCTGCCAGGTGCAGTCTGTGGCTGTCCGCAAACCCCTGTATATGGCAGCCATGAGGTGGAACTGTGTGCGTGCATACACACATGCGAAATGTTAATACCTAGGGCTACCACATACATGCACACATTTCACCAACAGTGCCCCACCCTGTACTGCTGTCCCTCACCAACACACATATACACATTGGTTGTATCAGTGGCAGACTCAGGCATACCTAATTCACACCCTGTGCATATGATGAAACTGTGCCACCTCCTGCAATCTCCAACATAAGTGCAGGAACAGGTAAACACATTGCTGATGCACAGGGTGACTACATAGAAGTGTATTAGTAGTATCATGTTGGTAACAGTACACTGTGCTGATATGACTGTGTGTATATCCCAGCATGCCTGATGCAGTAACCGTATGACTGTCCTGAATTGTTATCTACACCCATAGTACGTACCAAAGTGTAACAGCTGCACATTATTGCATACCGGTGGTAAGGATGTCAACAGATAGCCACATACATGGGCAGCACAGGGGGGAAGGTAATGCAAGTAGTGATACGCAATGATGGACATGTACAGTAATGGTGGCAAGTTGCCCACAACAACTATGCAATGTGGATGTTTGCGCATGTTGATATGTGTGCAGTACCAATGTAATCCAAATCACAATTAACTATGACATAATATCAGTTCTACCATGGGCATCTGCGCTGTGCATTCCTGGGTACATGTTGATAGTGCCTACATATTTGCACTGTTACCTACTGTTAGTGTTACCCCTTCTTTGTTGTACAATGGACTACTTTCAGCACTGCTTACTGTAGCTTTGTTTGCATGCATGTTCGCTTGGGGTTCCCTGGAACACTGCTTCCACCTGCAATGCAGAGTTACAGTGCTTCTGTGGACTCCTAGTGACATCTGCATAGTGTATGATACGTATGTCAAGTTTACACATGACAGAACATTACTGTCTGTCCTGTTCGCATGTACGTTGCCTGTGACACATTGCACATGTCTTACCTGGCATTTACCCACGTGTGCAGTCATATATGACAGTGCTATGAAATCAGTAGCAGTACACCCACACATACACACCTTCAGTATGTTGTTCCCCATTGGCCCTATGTGTTGGTAATCACCATAGCAATCACACTACTATGGTAGCATGTGCAAAGGTAACCTGTGAATCACCTCTATGGTCCAGTTGTGGTTTATGTGAGTCATGTGGCAATGTCACAGCTGCCACATGTATGCAGTCAACCCTGACCCCTGGCCAGGAACGTACAACACATGTGTGGGATGCCACCACTTAGCCAATCTGGGGACTGAGCACTCTGAACCCAGTAATGCCATACCCTGTCAGGTGGCATGACATACTACAGTGACTACAATACCAGTCAGACATAGACCCGCACTGACAGCAATCTGAACACACTGGGGCATACTTGGAGACTCAGAATAGCATCCTGCCTGAGCATCACACACCTCCGCAGCTGACACACAAGCATACGTTACGTCGGAACAGAGCATATGCCACACATGGCACACACATCCCATGTACCACACACTCACAGCCTGTAGGGCTACACAACACACCTGCTACAGATGTGTCAGGTACCTCTCTTGGCCGCTGCAGTGGGGTCCCGCTCAACAGGCTGTACATGGTGAAGGTCACAGGGCTATGCCTGTGGAGCACTATGGTCCACCACAAAACACGTGCATACAGGTCAGTCAGAGGCATGGACACATATGACTCAGTCATTGACCATGCCACTATGGATGACCTGAGACATACCTCCTTGGACTACATGATAGGGAACATAGAAGGGATCTCTCAGCATGTGGCATGGGCCAGTATGAGCCTAATCTTGGTTGCCATCATACCCTCACCAGGTATGCTACCACTATATGTAGGAAGGGTGTTCTATGTCTACATTCTGCTCAATCTCCAATGTCATTCATAGGGTATCCACTGGCTGTCAATGTGTGCTTACATGCTAGGGAAGCCACAATGATTTGCGAGGGGCAGCATGCACGTGACACCCATAGTGCCTATGCTGCAGGACATGGATTACATAGCCACCTCTGTGGGTATCACACAGGATAGGACACTAATAGTGATGCTACACAACACCAGCAGTGTACACCGCAAGATGCATGCACTGGACACTGTCCTCAGCACGGTGAACTGCAATGTCTGTGCAGTAACAGAGTCACAGGTGCAACCCATCATTGCCAGGTTATACCTCATACCATGCCTGTCATCCCCTACACATGTAACACACATGGATAGGGGGGTGGTATCCCAAGGCACCACAGATACACACACGTCCAGGTTGTTGGCACAGCACAAAGCATCAGGGCCAATTCATGTGCAGCTAACAGTGTGTCGGACTGCCTTCTGGTTCATAGCCTGGCACACACAACCCTCCCATACACAGGAAACCCACCTATCCTCCATAACAACACTGGCAATATGACAGTCTCAAGAACTGTCTTTATATGGCTGGACTGCATCCAGCCAAACATTGTGCGTGAGCATGACTGTAGCTACAGCACACTAGTTGAAGGGTTCCCAGCATGTGGTCACTGAATTGCAGTGGAATAACATGTTACCACTTCCACAACAGGTGGGAACATGCAGCACCTGTACATCGACTACATGTAGACTATATGGCCCAGACCAGATGTGTATCCCCTGCTGTAGGTATTTTACCATATACACCCACACTGTATAGACACATACCACGTGCGGCCCCTGCACAGTAAGACACAGTCATATTGTTATGCATTGCAAATACCATTTATCCACTCGAGGCATGTGTCAGACATGGTAACTACTGCAGGTCACAGGTATTTATGTGTATGTGTCACACACATACATCATGTGTGGATTGCCATTGCTGGTTTAGGCAATGGCATGCATTGTTATGCACAAAGACCCACACAAGGTCATACTGTGTGACACAACCACACGTGGCAGTTGTGGGTTTCCAAAACATACCTATCTGTACTCTGACAATGGTAATAGACCCAGTAGCAGAGCGCACTATTGGCATTACTGGCCAACTAGCCCTGTTTGGCTGTGCTGATAGTGTGTTGACATCCCCTGTGTTTACTGGGGGAATATGCAGCATCTGGTGTATTGTAGTATTTGCCAAAAGGATCTGTTCTTTCACACTTGCAATTACACACACTTGCCATTTGCAGGATTCATACCACTACCTAACTATGTCACGACATGTGAGAGAGACGCATTAGTGAAGTGCACTATTCGGGTTTCTAAGAGGTTCCTCTTCTCTGGCTGTACTTATAGGGTGCTGACATCATCAGTGTTTGGAAAGGGTAATATGCATCATGTAGTGTAATCTCCTGATTGCCAAAACTAACATGTTTTTCATACAGAATTGCACACACACAAACTCCCCACATCCAAACACAACACTTTTTTTTCCTCAAAAATCTTTTTATTGATTTACATAACAACAACAAGATGCATTGTTCTAGGAGTTGAGTGAAGATTTACAACCATTGGAAATAAATTGCAACTCATCTGGATAAGACAACATAACAAAACATCAATATGTACAATATATACAATAGACAACCAATGAGCAATTCCAAAAAAAAAAAAAAAACTTAAAATTAAAGACATCATTAGAAAGTGTCATATGAGAGTAAATAAATTATACCTTATGTACCAAGACCAGAAAACATTACACCATTAAATATTGATAATACTCAGAACCTTTATTAAAACTTTGGTTTTTTTGAGCCATTTTTTTGGGACTTTTTATCAAAGATTTTTGGGCAGCAATGTATAAGTGAGCCATTTTTCTAAAAGAATCCCAATTTAATTTAGTTCGGTCAAGCCAATTTTGGGTAATGTAAAGTTTAATAAGAGAGCAAATAAAAATCAATACCTGTATATCCATTTTGGAAAGATGCACAACAGGTATATGAAGTATAGTAATTTCCAAAGACAAGGTGGATTTATGATAACCCATTTTCTGCAACCTTACTTTAAGGAAAATTTTAAAAAATAAAAAGTGTTCCCAAAGACAAGGTTTTTTTTTTTGGGGAATA